>NW_025939444.1:15611-328209 GCF_000764305.2 Hyalella azteca | reverse complement strand
GTTTGAACCGAATCGGAGCAGCCGTTGCCGAGTTATGATGGAAAAAGTAAAAAAGTACCATCGATTCCGGCCGATCGGTATATATGAGTATTAGTTGGCTTGATACCAATATCAATACGCGAAAGACGCGGGGTAAAACCCGGGGTGGCCCCCCTTTTTTACTGTCCAACAGCAATGAAACGGGCAATATAACATGGCTTTAAGACCCAGCGACAGCCGGATTTATAAAGTATGGGTTCTAGATGACTATTGCGGAGAGCAATCGATGTACTGAAATCCATTTCAGGGAAAGAAATTAAACTTGAGTGTGTTCTTATGTTCAGAGTTTACGGGGATAATCATTTGCTTGAGATAATAAGGCTAGCCTACTGCAGACATAACAATCCGAACTTTCAATAAATTATTAATTCCTGAATTATTAACAAATCTATTTGCAAACACTTAATCCAAATGTGAATACTCACATGCAAAAACTAAACAGTACAATATCTTGCAGCTTGAATAAGAACCCCTTTTATAATATTCGTCCAGCAACAGCCGACTTTGTGGCTCGCAACAATGAAAACATCTTCACAACATTCAAGAAAAAGAAGCCTCCCGAGCGGCAGAACAAGTACGTCAGCGCAACAGACGCGATTTATCAGCGAAAGAAAAAAATTATAGAATTTGGCGGCGAACGCTGCTCAAATATAGCCTTGTGGGTCTGGACGAGCTATAGCAAGCGTTGGAATACAGCACGCTCCATCGACAGCTGTTAAATGGGCTGCCACTCTCTGCAATCTGGGTACTCCATCAAGCCGCGATACTCAGACTCAAACCAGCCCGAACCTTCGGCAAGAACTGAGGCATGAGCACATGCCTTTATTTAAGAGATGCAGGAAGTGTTTGCGAGGCTTGCAAAGCTTCATTCTAAAGTGATTTGAAGCAAGTTTCTATGCAAAGGATTCAGAACAAGAAGATCTAGCCGAGCCATGGGATCTGGAGGGCCTGTTTCGCCAGTCACTTCGCACGCGAGTGCAGCAGCTCTAGTCGGATATATTTTGCGTCTCGGCTTTCAAATGCCGACAGACGGAAAGCTATCATGCCGATGACGGTCATTAGGACTTCCGACTCGTCCAATAGTTTTCAAAGACTTAAGATTTATCTCATATGAGAAGTGTTACCAGGAAAATATACACTTTTGGAGAGAGAAATGTTGTGAAGCGCTTTGCAGGTTTTTAGCAAATCGCTACAAAACATCTACTTATATGATTTTGTTTACGATAAGACCTGATTAAATGCAGTTTGTTTCAGTATATCTTTCTAACTTCCCTGTGAAGTTTATTACATTTTTTCGATTGCCAGCCTAACGAGACCAGCGCAACTATTAATTGAAAAATGGAAATTATATTTGCATAATGAAGAGTTGGGACATTCCTTTAATTAGTCCTAGTGCTTGATCTGAATCAAGATTCATTGTTTGGAATAAGATTTTGTGCGATTTTTCCATGGTTAACTTTGTGATAAGATCAATTTAATGAGCGTAATCTTCTTATATATTCCTATTGCAAATATAGAAAATGAATTATTATATTATTTAATTCTTGCGCTTAAATAATAGCATAATAAACTCAACAACATTTGCATAATTTTGTTTTATATAGCAATCTCGAAAAAGTAATTATTTGATACCTCAAATACATGTTTTGAATTCTCTCATGTTCGGCTTTTAACCTCCTGCCGATGTTGGCCCATTTGTTTACCATAAATTATTGGCACAGAAATCATAAAAGCGCTACTATTTTCTTTCGGTAGCTGGAATCACAATACAACATATCATTTCAGAGCCAATTTACCTCTGTAAATATAATTAATACCCCACTGTTTATTTATATATGTAAGTAAATATAATTTGCTTGACTTATGTCATCACTAGAACAAAAATCTAGAGACTTGTATTATTTTACCGTATCCATTGATAATGCGTTTTGTTGTGCTCGTCATGTACCATTAAAAAAAGCATTTAAGGTAGATATAACAACGCTATAAATGATCTGACGAACGGCCATCCAGCATACGAATACTGACGGAAACATATGCAATGGGAGTTTAATATGGTAATCTAAAAACGTCAATAACTTTGACGTATAATGCAAATCTCAATAGACGTTTACGATCAACGTTTGCAATGCACTTTTGAAATTGAAGTTTACAATTTCCGTTTGCGATAGACAGTTGCAACTGCCATTTGCAGTAGACGTTTGCGTTTGACGATTGATGGAGAAGCTTGCAATTGGGCTTTAACTATATACTTTTATTAATGACGTATGTAGCAGACGTTCTGAAACACGTTGACAGAGTCACTTTCAATAATGGTTCAATATTTGTTAGAAATAATGGTTCAATATTTGTTAGAAATAATGGTTCAATATTTGTTAGAAATTTATCTCACAGTATGGAAAGATGGTACACTTCTTCGTTGGTTATCACATGACTGCAACTTCCGCCTGTGTTCCAGATATTCGGATGACAAACCTCAACCAAATAATGAACTGTTTCTGTGGTAGGAGACTTTTAACTATTCTCTTTATTATTATTTAACTATTCTCTTTATTATTAATACTATTATTTTGCTATTCCTTTATTGATAATCATCACCAGAACATTCATTTGCCGTACACCGAAACATCTGCATGGCGCGTCAGATCCATAAACTTTAATTTACAGGTCTTCATGAGCATACATGAGAAAATGAGAAAATGACCATCTGTTCTATCAGTACTAAGTCGAGTCTTCGGCCGTAGAACATTTGTTATGGCTACGTTAAGAAATGGATCAATCATGTCCCAGAAATCTTCTTGGTCACCGCTGGTATATTGTAAGCCAAGAAGGTATATTTTAAGCCATTTGTCCTGGAAAACGTTATTTTTTAATGCAATAAATTCACAATCGAGCAGAGAAAGGGACTTCGTAATCGCTGCCAGTTCCCTGGGGACTGACGTGGGCGGGGATCAGGGGCTGATGAAAGAGCCTTGCCAAGCTGGAGCGAGGCAAAAACCTGGCCTAGCTTCTGGCGAACTTCATGGGCGCTGTCGCAATGATTTATTAATCGCCTTTCAACTGTAAACAATTTTTTACCTTAAACTTTTTTATAGTATTTAAAGCATCTTCTCTGTCAGCACAACATGCGAGACTTATAATAAAGTTTACCTTGTATTTAAAATTATTGCCGGTGTTCTTAATCATCTTCTTCTTTATGAAAAATATTAGTGAATTTCATTTAGTTCTCATGTTAGGTTGTGATAAGATGCATCTAATTCCGTGATTTTTAGTTAAGACAGAATCGACTAATCGTTCACTTCCGCACGATTGGAACGCGAGATCAGTTATACTGTCTGGTGCCGTCTTCGTGACGGAGGCAAATGTCCTGTATTTTTAGTGTAGGCTGTTAATGTGCGACCGTTATTTGTACCCCGTATATAATATTGAGAATAGGATCAAGTTATTTACGGTTTTAATATGAATTCATTGTATATATTTTATCATTCGATTTCTTTTATTTTAACATTCAATTGGGTAGTTTTCGTATTTTTATTTCCATGAGGTTTAGAGTTTGAAACTTGGAGCATTGAATGTTAATTGGAGTGGAGTTTGACTTCCTCTTAAAACGCACATTGAGGATTGGGTTGAAGGACGATCACGAGCGTTGATCTTTGTGCCTAGTTAGCTTTCGTATGAGCCCACAGCAAACTTTGAATAGGAAGATAATAAATTTTAATCATCTTGGAACGCCAAGATTTCATTTAGAGGCCGGGAGTGGCTGACAAAACCAAGGTTGGCGGCAGATCTCTGGCAGCGTTGAAACCACGCAGAAGATACACGACCGAGCACTCCGACTCTGTGACAGCAACAGCATCCACAAGACTTCTCAGCTCCGCTGCTCTGCAGTACCGGGGGTTGTACTATTAGAACGCGTTTAAGAACATGTCACGTCATAGGTTCCAGTAACGGCTAAGGCTCAAATAACGGCCTAAGCTCAAATAACGGCCTAGGTTCAATTAATGGCCTAGGTTCAAGTAACAGCTTGGGTTCAAGTAACGGCGGATGTGCGCGTATAGCGGCCTAAGTGCAGGTGCCGGCATAATTACGTACAATTACAAATAAATGTAGCAGCCGATTTCTCTCCTGTGATTAGTAGGTTTAGCTTCAAAAGTCGTCAGAGATTGACTGGCGTAGTCAAAAAATTTGTAACGAATTTTAATAATACGGTCCTTTTTTCGCAGGGCACCAGGGTGGGGGATTTGGGAGCTACGCCGTGAAATTAATGCCCAGTTATTAGATCGGTTAATTTATACCCCTGAGTTAATACAGATTAAAAATTAATTGAAATTTGATTTTTACAAATGATACGACCAACCAACTTAGCTGAAGAATTTCGTATGCAACAAGGCTTGGCCAACCGTGTGGAATGGCCGTATGGAATGATACGGCCATTCCATACGTATCATTCCATGTGGAATGATACGCCCCCCCCAACCGAATCGTTGCCGTACAGAATGATACGGCCAACTCCAAGCCTGAGGCTTGGCGGAGACAAACCAGAGCCTTCAAAGCGAACTTAAGCTCACTATTTGTTGATAAATTGGGAATTGATAATCGCTCATTAGACTAAAACATCACTTTTGTTAGGTCGACTATTGAAATGAAAGGATAATAGTTACTTCCGGAAATAATGGCTAAGAAGACGACACTCTTTTATAACTAAACGGCTATATTTTTCATCCTTTTAACATTGAGATTTTACGATTCATTTTAATAAAGAGGTTTTAGAATAAGATGGCTTCTCATCAATCCTAAATAATATTAATCATTTACTATAACAACCCAAAAATGTTGTCTATTTCTCCAAGAATACGATAAGCACGCATTTTAGTAGAAATATCTGAGAGGTTCATCCACTGTAACTTTATTAGTCAGCTTCATTTTGCAGGATTCTTGTCATCATTGAAAAGATGGTGCGAATAACTCCTGCGTCTGTGCAGCAGCGCACTGCATGTTTGAATACCATTGCCATGTACAAGGCGGAATCTTTCCAGTGACTTTCGTGAAGTTCTCGACCAAAGTTTACCGTTTATCCAACATTCAGTGACAGTTCAGAGCTACAATTTGGAAGCGTATGGTATTTCTCGTACGAATACCACTGATGATTATGTGGGCAGATGAACTATGAGACCTTGATATGTGCATTACTTGAGAACTGAATTAAATATCTATGATTAATATTGGCTAGGGAAAATACCAGAGTTCTAAGTAAATAAGGAAATTCGTTAAAGAGAAATTCGCTAAAGTTATAAAAGTTCGAAAAGGAGCTCTCAAAAATGAAAAAAAAAATCCTGAAATTTTTGCCACGTGCAATATTTAATGTTTAATTTGAGATGTTAAAATGGTCGCAAGTTGATCTTAATTTGCTTGCTCATTTTTCATGTCTTCGCGAACTTTAGGCCGCATGACTTCTCAATGAGACTAACGCGCTCAGGGATTATTTTTTAATATAAATAAAAAATATGTAGAAAATAAGAAAAGTTCCTTTTTTAGTGGGTTTTAAAAATGTATTTTAGTTTAATAATTCATTCTTTTGTAGTTATTGGCTTCCCATATAAAATGTGGCGACGACTGAGACGGTCTTAAAAGCTTTTAAGCAACTTTTGAGTAATTTCCGATGAGTTTACTAACTGCTAAGTTTTCCATTATTAGTTTTTTAAGTTGATTAAGTTATTTAACTGTATTCAACCTAAACTTATTAATCTCCTCAATTCCTACTCCATGGATATTAAAAAGAGAACATTTACATTGAAGGCCTCGTATTCAATTAAGTTTGTTCTGGAAATTTTTACAACATTTTCATCTCATTGGCAGGGGCTGTAATGTTAGCTTAGTTAAATTCAATAACATCGTCGCGACGAGGCGACGTGTTGACGATGAGAAAGAGACGACCGCTCGTCCACAAATTGAGTTACGCGCTCGTCTGGCCAGGGTGGAAAAGTCAGCTGTTGCTCGTGGCAGCGATCGTGACGATAAAATGACGATTAACGATCAGCAACTGATGTCGTCTATTTACTTTACTTTGGATATTCTTTCATCGACTTACTTTATTTGGCTTATTCTGCATTGCAGTCGCGCGTTTCAACTATCGTGACGATAAAATGACGATTAGCGATCAGCAACTGATGTCGTCCATTTACTTTACTTTGGATATTCTTTCATCGACTTACTTTAATTAGGCTTTTTCTGTACAGCAATTGCGCGTTGCAACGATCGTGACGATGAAACGATGACCAACGATCAACAACTTATTACGTCGTCAATTTACTCTACTTTTAATTTATATTCATTGCCTTTTTTCACTTGGTCTCATTGCTTCAAGGCCATTCTGCAAAGCCTCATTCTGCATCCTTTAACGTTCAAGCATGCTATTTTACAATCTCATTTAATTATATTACGGCACACTTTTTTATGGACATCATCCGGAAAAAATCAACTCAATATCCAATTATTTCCTTATTATATAATTTTTGGAAGCCATTACATGGGTATAATAGTTACACAAACAATGATAATGAATAAAGTTTCTATCGTGCCTTTTAGTGATAAACCCGGATAATCCAAATATATCAGTATATTTATTGAATGTTGGCATTTTTATTGACAGTAAACTGTCTCAACTTGAATATTATTAGTTTGATGTTTGTTAGTAAAACTTTAAATTTTCCTAAAATTAAGAGCTGGCGGTGAATGTCCACATGTTACGAGTATATCAGCAAATATTATTTATATTATTCAATATTGTGCTTACAGCATTATGATGGAGGCACTAATTCATCAATCTAGGTATTAATACGGATTACTTCTTCATCAGGGGGTGACATAAATGATTTATTTGGAAGTTTATACGTTACTTATTGGCCACCAACAGGCAATGCCAATTAATGTTGGATTTTCAACACATCTCGCGATGATTCCGCAGGAGTAAACACTATCTAATGGAAAAAAAACAGAGAAGCTTTACTAAACAACGTCATTTTGCAAGTGTAATGACTTCACGGAGCAAGGTTGTCTAAAATCCGGTCAATTGATTGACGCATAAAGACGTCCCGAGTGCTCGTTCCCGGGTGGTAAGTTGAGAGTGTTGAGCCTGCATGGGCGGGACCCGCTGGTGGAACTGCTCCTTGGCCGCTCCTAATGCGCCCATCACAAGGATTTGATGGGCAATTAAAGGATATGTCCGATTCACGGCCATCAGGATCCTAGCTCTGCTTAAACGACTGACTCAGCTGTCGGTGATCCCACCGAAGCAATCTCGATTCACTTGCGCGCACGCCTAAAAAATGTCGCTGAGTCGAACTATTTGACGGCTTGTAAGTCGATGTGGGGTGTAAGATATAATAAACCTTCTTATCAGGCCGAGCTAAACACAATTTACTCAAATAATAAATAATAGACTTAAATGATAAACATGATTGCGCTTCATAGTAAGAAGATTATTGGATCATGATCAACAGAAAAACTGTTAAAGCAGCAGGAAAATGAAGTGAGTTGGTGACATTTTGATTGCAATAAAAAACTTTACATAAAAGCATTTTCCGTACCAATCGACGTTTCCATAGCGCAAAATTTCGAATCTGATTCTTATTACTCAGCAACTAATTTTATACTTTGTCAAATGGTAGATCTCATTCCTGTCATTCTTTTCGAACAAATCTTAATGCCATCACTTATATTCCGATCAATAATTGGCGTAGAAGAAATTGCACACATTCTAGTTATACTCAAGTTCTACATGCGGGTACGAAAAAGAAATAATCGCTGCTACTCACAAATTTGCAAGTAAAAGTAGGAGCGAATACCATAATAGGGCTCCGTAAATTATATAATATTGCATTTTTGTACCTGCAAGCCCCTCTGGACCAATGCATAATAAATATGGAAAACTTGGACGACAGACATGCAGGAGGTAAACTTGACGTGATTCAACACTGCAATGTCAGGAATTTCACCTAAGGCAGACCATCAGTTGATATTTTTTCTTTACAAGCAATTTTCAGATGATGTTATCAAAAGAAGATGTCTAAAATTTTGTTCTACCTTTAATAATGTCTGTATCAAGAAATATTCATTTATTGCAAGCCCCTTACATGGCGGCTCGCTGCTTCCGCTAACGGATCAAGCAGCATTAAATCGACGATGAATTTGACCTGATAAATAATTACTCAGAGCAACATTCCGCTTCAAAGTCCCTCCCTATTGTGTCATAGTAAAACCC
Source organism: Hyalella azteca (assembly GCF_000764305.2). Classification (NCBI taxonomy): domain Eukaryota; kingdom Metazoa; phylum Arthropoda; class Malacostraca; order Amphipoda; family Hyalellidae; genus Hyalella; species Hyalella azteca. The sequence goes on along the minus strand of NW_025939444.1, from coordinate 319,910 downwards.
ATATTGTGAATTAGTCCAAGCTAATTTCATTGTCGTAGCAGCAGCCTAGATATATTTTGAGGCAGGTAATGTAAACATTGTCTTACATTTTCTTATTCTCTTGAACGCAAGAGAATTTTCATCAGAAGCTTGCTCGGGCAGCGCAGCGTTCAATGGCGCGTAAATAATCTTAGGTTTTTTCGAAGCCAGGCCAAGACTTTACATGTTTTATTGGGAGGCAGCGAGTGCGTCCAATATTTCCGTAAAATTGCGATGGTACGATGGTTGGTAGAAAATTTTCCCGAATGCAGATAGCATAACAATTTACCGAATTGTTGCGGTGACGTTTAAAGGTTCACTCTAGTTAGAAAATTGTTGCCTTAGTTTTCAATGCGAACTTATTTTGTCAATAATATTATTCCATGGAAATGCCAGAACTCGAAAAAAATTAATTTTAAAATAAAAGTACATCGAGGAAATTTTTTTATGACAAAACAAGCCATGGCCCGAAAGTAATCACCCTAAATATTCTATGGCTAGTTTCCGAACTCATGGCCACTATATTTCAGAAATTACGAAGCTCGCTCAAAATTGAGTTATCAGTGGCCACCATTATATTTCTCAAGTAAAATAAAAAATACTGAATATCTCTGGGAACTTTTTTGAGAAACTGCAAGGTGAATTTCATCATAGCGAAATTCCCGTGCTCTAAAACCTGCGTAAAATGCAGGCAGTTTTATTTTTATTATTATTTTTTTTTGGCTGCGACGAAGCGAACACCTCGAGGCGCAGGCACTGAAGCAAGTAATGATCACAGGGATCCTCGACGAGTGTCGAGCGAAGGTGTCGCAAAAATTGGCCCTGAAATAAAATGTAATATTATCGGTGTCACCCTTTTACTCGTCTTTCGTACCTGAAGGCCAAAATTTTTAGCAAATTTTCGGTCACTTTGAAAATTTTAATGACTTGATGCTCGGCGATGCTCTCGAATCAAGCCGAGGATGCCATAGGAAACTATATACATTATTTTTAACTAAAGTTATTTGAAGGGCAGTTATACACGATGTTGTGAAATATTTTATTATATCGCTTCGCTGGTCCAGTGCAAATAATAGGCATGTTTGTATCTGTTTAAATGTTACATTTCATTGCGTTATATCATAACCCCAAGTATAAATGTCGTTAAAAATGAAGATAATTTAGACATTCTACATATAATTACACTTGGTGATAAAAATGCATTTAATGATAAAATCCCACTCTTATTTTCTATTTATTTTCCACGGAAATGAGTAATTGTAATCTATTTTAGTATAAATTTGCAGGAAGGTTTTTTTTAAACAAAAACTCCATCGCCAAAGCTGGCGTAAATTTGAGCAGGAATGTCGAACTTGTGTTACAATTTTGCATTTCTGGTCAGAAGTTGACGGCCGAGCTATGGTTGCTTCGACGTCCACAAAGCCTAATCAACAATCCGTATTTTTTCATGGGGTCTTGATTAATCCGTCCTAAGCTTCATTACCGAACAAATTACAAGTCTTGCTATGATTGGCACCATCATTTAAATTTTTATGAAAACTGTCATGTGAAAGCTTGCCATAACCTACGGCCGTGACAATGATTAGGCAGCCTTTAGATCTGGGCCAGAGGAAAATTTTAAGGAATACTTGCAGATCTGCCTGGTTCCAAATGCAAAAAAAATGGCAATTAGACTCTAGATTTTAGATCTTCAGTTAAACAACGAGGTTTTTTGAAAGAATTTTTGAGGATTTGTGCATGAAAAAAAATTATTTTTTTATGGAGAATTTAGAATTAATTTGCCTTTCCTTGGTGAGAGATTTTTCAATTTTTGTTTTCGTAACAGATGACTATCCTGTTTACCGTGTTTTTCCTTTATTTGCTACTTCCATCTTCCTGCCACTCTTTTATCGAAAAATTTCGAACGTTTTTTTTTTTTACAAAATAAATATAATAAAACATTAGTGCATGCCAAAATAAGGTAAGCCAAAATATATAAAATTAACAACTAAAGAAGGAAATTCCACCCCATTAAAATGGTGACTGAATAAACGCACTTTATCTTCGACAATTTTGCTTTATTTCTTTGATTATAGAAACCAAATCGCCTCTTTTCTTTTTTGGCCGATATTTGGGAAAAAAAAACATTTTTATAACGTCATGCATTGAATTTCCAATCCCCTGTACAAATTTCTTCATTTAACTGTTTTTTTTTTCAATCCATTCATTTCGTCATTCGTCACCAAGATTCTGGTCAAATTTTTGGTCAAATCACCAGTTTTAAAATCAGACCTTATCCACTCTTCGTAAATCAAACACTTCATTTCCCTTCTCTTCCTCAGTTTCAACACAACTGTTGAAACCGGTTCCGCTGAGCGTATATCTGAGACTTCCTTAAGAATTTCTTATCCACACACGGACAAAATACCTCCTCTTTTATTATAGCTGAACAAAGAGCGACAGAACCTTGGCCGTGAGCTGATTTACGCCAAACCGTACGTTTGCGCAGATCTTTTTATTCATAAGACGCTAGCGATTGTTTGCAAAAGAAGATTGCGTCGTCCAAAGAAGCTTCGGAATACACAGTAAGGGGCGACGCTGTGGTGTAATCCGGAAGCAACAGCCTTGAAAATGTCGCCACGAAACCCTGAGCGCTCAAGTGGCAGATGCGCCGCAGTGACGACTAATATGGAATAACGAGAACTAACGTAGTTTTTCTTCATTAATTTGTGTACCTTTTTTTCAAGCAAGTTTTTTTGAGAGTTAATGATAATTAAATCTAATTCAAATCATGTGATCAAAACAATTCATTCGAGTAAATTTTGCTTTGCATGCTATGCACTGACTACAAAAATTTTAATATAGAATTACTCCTGACGCATATTAAAATTAATTGAGAGCCATTTTACCCAATACGAAAGTGGACAGCTAGAGAAAGAACCAAATTCTTTTGGAATTGTCTAAATTATTCCTGTATTTTCGTAATCGTTATGCTCTTTCAATCAATCCGTCACCAACTGTCTCGTGTGAAATATTTAGAATTTCTATTACAAAATATAGCGTAGAAATCAGAATAAAAGTCGGGCTACCCTTAAGGTTGTTCATTTAATCGAAGGTTCTGTGTCGGTACATCTCGGTAGATACTTGCTACTGTTGCTGCCGAATTCTTATCGACGCAATATCCTGGTTCTACAAATTCATAAAGTGATCAACATTTCCAACCATATTAATGGTTATTCAGTTAATTTCACCCTAATTATATTCGAATGTAGTCTAATAGCCGTGTTATTTGACTCGAATTTGTGATTCATATGGTACGTTAATATAAGGAAGTTGGAAATCAAGTTGCAAAAATAAATTAAATATTTTGAAACAAACTCAACCATAATCAATGAAATCAAAAAATCCAAAGTCAATGCAATGCAAACGAAAAATAAAACTCATTTATCACTTTTACATTGCACACCTAAAATAAGCAATCCACGATTTTTGCGAAAATCTTTAGTTGCGCCCAATTCGAAATTCTGCAAGCATCCAACCCGCGCTTCTTCTTTCAGTTTTTCTGCCCCTACTTCCCATTTTGAGGATAATTTTTCCTGTAAATGCGTAAACCATTACTCCAAATTGTATGCAAAATGGACGTTAAAAGCTCGGGCAGGTCACTTGCGACTTGCAAACCAGGTTGATGTGTGAATTAAACACTCGTCAGATGAGGCATTGCAACCGCTTGAAATAAACGAATGTTTTTTAGTGAGGGTCGCGTTCGGCGACCTTTTACAACCCAAATTCTCGCAGAACATCTCAATGGTGAATAAAAGTTCCATTCAACTGATAACTTAGCCCCGCCATTCTCTTCAGACCGTGTCTGCTCAAGCTCATCATAGTTCGACGAGTGATCTCCATACCTTAGCTTGCATTGGCCCGGTATCTTGCATACTATGCTTTTGTCTAACTGAAGTTACACTAGAGCACAGTTGCATTGTCTATGTAAATGTTCTGATATGTATGAGAAAAGCTTGAATTTCATTAATTAATGATGAAATTACGAAATGAATGGTGAACAAACTTTACCTTTACATTTTTGAGATTTGTAGTGTAGAATATTGTAAATGGGGAACCAATAACCTCTGGCCAATTAATAAGCTCAAAAGAATAAATGAAAATGTTACATTGATCAACATTTATGTTATTTCTTTGTATTAACTATCGTAATTAAAGATCTTTTGCACGTTTTTAAAAGCAAGATTTTTCTATTTTTATAACTTTAATTGATACATTATTCTAAGGGTCTTCATCCACATTCCCATTGCCCCATCTAGTTAGCATTCAGTACACTTTTCTATGCTATTCCCCTAAAATTGCAGCAATTACGTGAGCTTTATCCAGCCTTTGCATGAAAGAACAAGCCACGCTTGCTGCCTGCCAGCAATATCAGCCTCATGCCAGCATTTTCTCTTGGTCGTAGACTAAACCGCTGCTCTAGAGCAATGCAAATTCCTCGCCTCTAATTTATCCTACATTGTTGCAAGTGGTATTTATGTGGGCGCTTCGGAAGAAGTCAAGGCAGTTAGTGAGGAGAAAGTGAAACACCAGCCAATCTTGATGACGATATGCATTCTGGAGAGCGCCGAGGTCTGGTCCCAATGAGGGCTGTTGATGTAGGGTTCCTAATTAAACTTTTAAGTGCTGGTTAAGCTATTTGTCGAGATGATTAAATCAGTTACGTAGTTATTCAAAAATACTGATGCATTAAAATAATATGTGAAGGTATCCACTTATCTATAGTATCGGTATCCAGATAAAATGGACCAATTTTAGAAATGCTGCATAGAGAAACCTAGATTTGAAACTCTTTCTGGAGTTTTTTCTGCTGTTGGAAATGACGAAACTAAGGATGGAAAAAATTCATCGAGATGACCTAGATTCAGCGCAATTGTGATTATCCCATAATCAGAATGAGTGCTACAGCTGGCAATTATTTTAATCCTAACAAAATATTTGCTTGTCCTGAAACTTGTTTCAATGTCGGCGATAACAACGTTTATGATCATATTAAGCTCAGCAATCAATGCATAATTTACAGGGTTATTCTAAATGATGGACCAAATTTAATAAATTCGTATTTATATAGGTAAAATTTCAAAATGATTTTAGACGTTTGCCGCGCATCACAAGAGGACATATTGAACATTATTAACTATGTAAAAAAACTTTTGTTCTTCCTCATTCCATTGGTGTATAAATTATTTATTTTGAATTTATACTTAAATAAATACGAATTTGTTAAATTGGGTACTATATGTAGAACAACCCTGTATATTGATGGCAAAGCAAGGCGATTCATGCATGAATAAATTTGACATTAATCACAGTGATCGATGGCACTATCAAATGATCTTAAGCACGTAAATCCATGCAGAAGTTTTACTGATATTAAGCGCGATAATTCATATAGAAATAATTTTTTACATAGAGTGGTAATTCGTGCAGAAATAATTTTATATATAGAGCGATAATCCATACAGAAATAATTTCGATATTAAGCGCGGCAATTTATGCAGGAATTGTTTTATATTCAGAACAGTAAACCATGCAGAAATAATTTTAATATTTAGCGCAGTAATTCATGCAGATATAATTATATATTTAGAGCGGTAACTCATGCAGAAATAATTCTGATATTAAGAGCGGTAACTCAGCCGTACCTGCGTGCCAGGGTGCAATTCTCAGCACAAGCGCTGCTGCAGGCTCATTCACTTCTCTGCTCTCCAAAAAATAACAGATAAATTTATTGCCTGCGAAACCGACCTAAAAAATAAACGCATGCACCACGCGAGGTTGTTTACGAAAACGTAAATTTTCCTGCTAACGTATAACTGCATGAGGTTGGCAGTGCGTGCGTAACTGTTAAGGTTTCCTCTGTGCTGTATGAATTAATATTTACACGTTTATTCCACTGCAATCCTTTTTTTATAAATCGCAGTACAATTTTTTGATATGTTTTTGGATATAATATAATTGATAGGAACCATGTGTGGTGATAGAAGTTTTAAGAATTTGATATTTTATATTTATTACATGATATGTGAATAATTGATTACTCGATGCAAGAATATTGATCACGATCCAACCTCTCTCAAACGAAATATGTTAAATATTTCAATAACATCATCAACATCTGTTAAATGCATAAAATATCTGTTTAGGAGCTGGGCACTCCTTAATACTTATTCCATTTTTTAATTGAACTTCTTATTCCTAGGTTTTCACGCTATATTAAATACGAATCTAAATTAGTTTTATTCAGGAATATACTTTAACAAACTCTAAATTTGATCAGCTGGTAAAGACTTTTTGAATGGCAAGATCTTCTGATGCCGAGGTTAAGGCATTGTATCTCTCACAGTTTTATGTAAATTTCTAATGAATTCGTTGATACTGACCTTACCATTAACTTTTTGTACCTTGCAGTAATTTGCTCACCCTGCATTACATTCAATTACTGCGATATAACTGAAAAACATTCGATGCGGCCATTTTCTTTCAATTTTGGCCCTTTCCAAAAACTACGATGAAGCATTAATGAACAATAGCTTCAATTTTTTCCATTTTGCACTCATTTTTTTCGTTAACGATAGGGGGTGCATTTTAGCGTTTATAATAATTTTGACATGTTTCCTTCTTCTCCAGTCGTCAGTAGATGCAATATTTATAATTCCCATACTATCGCATAATTTAGTTCTATGAGACCTTCGAATTTGTTGGTACATTTCCAAGCGCAAATCACATACGAATTTGGTGCCTTACCAAAATTTGTCAATTTAAAAGCTGCAATTCCTCAAAAGCACAGACTTTTCAACGTGTATAAGTAAATAAGAATAATTATTTATAAACAATGAAATAAATTTCGGCAAAAATGATCTTATATTAATTACTGCCTGCGTGGCGACAAGAGTGTAGAATCAGAATTCAAATGAAATTCGGTCGGTTGTTTCTTCAAAATTCACAGTTGCATTTCAACCAAGCGTACCACTTTATGCTTTTCGGCTGTACAAAATGCTACCACTGCATTTTAGAGTACTTTACCTGATTAAAGAACCTTTGGAGCGACGCTTTATGGCATAAAACTGGAATGTTTTTAGGTTTAAAGTTAATTACGACATCCTGAAAAGGAAGTAGGGGCATTTTTATTGAGAAAAAACAATTTAGGACAACGAAAACTCTTGTTATCGTCCGATTTTTATGCCCTAAAACCGAGGTGCTTTCTCAATGTTTACCTGGTATTGTAGGAGCGAATGTGTAATGCATTATGTGCTCTTGGTGTGAAAACAATGGGTTTCGATGTTTTGATTAAACTTATTTACTTGCATAATTAAACGGCCATTAATGAATTATATCGGTTGAAATTAATATCTTGATATTTTTTGTTCATTTCTCAAGAACTTCTCAATGTTATTAGGGACAATAAAAATCGGTTTATCGTTTTGAAAACCATGTCACACTTGAACTTTCTAAAATTATTCAACTTTGTTTGTGGACTTGAATTTCGCATTTTAAATGATAATTGGGCTTTAGGGTTAAGCAGGGTACTTTTTGATATGTCATAATGTTCTGATGCGATGAATTTTTCGAGAATTATTGAACTCCGAGTGAAACATTTACGAAAGTTTGCGGAGTTTACCGAAGGCAACCAAATTAGGGGTTAAGTCAGCGGCGACTAAAGCTACAATGGAGGGACTCAATTCAAAACTTTGTGCCTATTCAACTCGGGTCAAGTTGCCAAAACTTGAATAAAATTTTAACCGCGAGTTTCTCACCTGCATGGTATAAAGGGTAGGACTCGAACAGGCTTTAGATAAAGGGTTTACCAGTTAGAGTCAAATTTTCAGTTACTTATCCACTCTAAATTTATCGATTTTTGATTAAATCGATATATGTTCCAAGGTGTTGCACACTCGTATCAGCTTTTTATGAGTTTAGAGCAACTCACATAAATGACCGGAACTCACAATAAAATAATTTCATAGAATTGAAATCCCCAGCCTACCGCATTATAGATTTGATTTGACCCTGAATAATAGACCTGTCATTGCTATGTACTCTTCATGAATTACTATTCGAAATTAGAATATTCTAGAATATATCAAAGTGAATAACAATAACTGCATCAGTTAAAACAAACCTATATGATGTTATTCGTGAGTTCTCATCTGCTTATCCGCAACACTATAGCTGAACGCTGACTTAATATCTTGGCATTGCGCACGACATGTGGGGGCATGCGAAGGAGACTAGAGCATCAGGGCGGCCTCTCTACCCTCAATTATACCATAAAAGACCCTCATAAACTGATCTTATTGTGTTCCGCAAACCAAACTGTCTCCCTATCGCTGACAATCAGGGTAATTCCCCTGCATTTGGCCTAATTCTGGGCAAAAGAGAGCACGTTTACCAGAAATATGGGGATAATTGCAGTAACTCAAATATTTCTGAGGCCTTTTCCATGTAGCGTTGATTACAATAAGAATATTAGATGAAGAAATACTCAATTTGTGATTATTTATTCACAACAATACTTTTATTTATATTTACCGTCTTGTTAAATTTTCTTTCCAAAGGTTAGTTTCTGATGCTTCTCAGTGTCGTGAATGACATACACATTTACTACTTCAATTTTGACCTGAGGTTAATTATGCATGAAATATTCTCTAGCTGGAGAATTTCCCTGTGAGCAATTCCGGCATAATATTGGGCTTTTATAATGCGTAATTTATTATCAATGGCAAGGTTTATTCCATCTACTGCCTCCATAAAGGCAAACATTGCGCTTTTTGGCGCATAACGATGAGTTACAGCCGGAACGAACGTTCACTGTTTGCCCTACAACGATGATGATAGTAATAGAAATATTCTGGCCATCATGCCGCTATACAAGCGCCCTCTGATAAGGTAATAGTAGCAATTTGAGAGAGCCCGGCCTCGTCCTAGCTGCTCAAGATGGAAGATTTTTTTCTTACGGGCGCTTAGTGAAGCGCTGCTCTTACGATATAAATTACTCCTGTTACTTTCGTGAAGATTGTGTCGGACACTCGAGGTGCTCTGTCTTTATATGTTTCGCCGACGTGCCTTGAGAGAGACACGAGAAATTTATTGTAAAATTTTCCGAGAATTGCTGAGGAAATTCAACTCCGGGAAAAAGGTTGTTTGCGGAGCTGACTGATGTACGAGCGCAAGTAAGCACTGCTCAACTTTTATGTCGGTTCATTTCTAAGAAAAATTATTTATGTTTATTTTTCTTTAAAAACTTAACCAGAGACCATTCATAAATGGCAACTGCTAAATTTCCCTAACCGACGTAATTGGATTCTCATCGAGTAATTATGTGAAGCCTCAAATGTGATGAGATTCATTTTATAGTTAAATGAGTTAGTTAAAGTGCTTTGAGATTAAACAATAGGGTATATAGTTATAAAAATAGGTATATTTTAAATGGAATTTCAGAGTTAAATAGATTTTCAATGTCTTTGATTCTTTTTACAGAGCATGAAAACTTATAAAACTTGGAATTAATTTCATTATCACATTTAAAATTCCTTTTAAGATTGTGGCAAATCGTATATACTGGTCGGTTTACGTTGGGTATAATTTTACAATTTTATTCAGCCTATCCACGACGCTCCCGCTAAAATTTCATCGCCAATCTAAAATTTAAATCGTTGTTGGCTTCCGACTTCTCGCAATCTGTACGCTTATGTGCGTATTTAACACATAAAAACTCTACGGAAATTTGCCGCCCGTGATGTGCTAGATTTTTTATGGTCTTATTTTATGCATTTACTTTTTTATTATATCACATCAGACTCAATATTTACCAAGCTGCGTTGCAAGCAATTGCCACCCACGTGCATAAATAATCCAATAAGCGTTAATGAAAGCCACGGAATATTTCGATTCGTATATGATTATCACTGAATTCTTATCAAATTATTAATTAGAATAAATTACGTATCATTAGTCGTGTTTGGCAAAAATTTTGGACGCATCCAATAAGCTTAAAAATAAGAAAGCAATGACCTAGCCCATTACACTTCTGAGAGGTTTACAACAATAACCTGCCTAATTTTACTACTTCGATCAAAGCAATGTAATCCGAATTTTTCAAATCACAGAATATATTAAATAATATATAATCTATATCATTATCATATAATAAAGGGAAAATAATTTGTGCAAAATATTCTCGTGCACAAGTTAATTTGTTGATATTTACGGAAAAAAGATGTTTACGAAGCACCAAATTATATCTTTATTAGATAAAGAAGCCGTTTATTTCAGCTTTTACATCTTTCTACCCATGTAAAAAAGCACTGTTAATTCATAACGAAGCGTATTTTTGGAAACATACCATTAATGGGTATCTCAGCACGAAAAGAAATTAAAGCCAAAGTTACAGGAATAATAATTCAATAGTTATAATTAACAATTTAGCCTGGCTTAGCTCTGGATAGTTTCACTGCAATTTTTGAATCCCTTTATTTAAAGCCCATCAGCAAGATACAATCACTGGATATCCGGAACTCCGTGATCAAGAAACAAGCTGATAATTTTTAAATTAAAGCTAATTAAGGATGGGCTGGTCAACAAACCATCCAGCATGGAACTACCGTTCAAGTGGCGTTGTAAACATAAAGAAAACTGGAATTTTGACCAAGAAAAAAACATACATTTACCTAAATATGACTTTTTTATTTTAAAATCTTACCTTTTTTAAACGTTATTGAATTCCAACAATAAAAATTAATTCCTAGCTTATCCCATTATGCATAACACGATAAGCTTCTTATACATTTCCATTGCCAGGCTTCAATTTCACGCACACGCACACAAACTTTGACAAAAATAAATATGATTAGTACAAGAAATCCCTGAAGTCAAATCCCAAATTCAAGCAAGTGATTTTAGAACTGCGAAACCTCCTCCATCTTTAATTCTGTTAACAATAAAAGAGAGCGCATCAGGATCTTGACCATTGGTGTACCGCGCTACTCTGTCTCAGAAGCCCTTCACTCTGTTATATCCTCTGACGTTCGTTCGTTCCTTACGCCAGCCTGCGTTTTGTCCTTTACTTCTGAGCCTGCCGGGCCTCCGTTTGGGCGTCAATGGTATCTAAGATACACACGGACTCAGCCATAAGGTAGTGGCTGCTATCACTTATCAGCGTCACCAGCAGACGTCGCGCTCTGCTCAGGCCCCAACGCCACACTAAATCAGTATTCGTAGTCGGAATTAGTTGATCGACATATTCACCCATTAAAATGGCTAAGGAAAAAATAATCATTTTTTAAAAGGTGCTTTTGATGTGTAATTGCAATGAAATATAATATTTGGAGCTGTTTACATAAAATACTATGTACCGTCCAGTGAAATAAGGGATATTTGCAATTATTCAATCTATACATTTTTCCCCTAAACCGAAGATGTTCATTAAATGGAATCCATATAGCTACCTCCAATATTGTTAAAATAAATCCTGGAGAAATTAAAATCTTTTATTCCTGGATTATAGATTTTGCCTCAAATAACACCAATTCACAGAAGGCCCAAAACTCAATTAATTATTAAAAACATTTTAAGCTCCAGAAATTCGGAGCGTCTTTATTCAGCCAAGCAAACGAGGCCAAGCTTGTCAGTGCCACAAAAAGCTCTGGGTTTGGCTTTCTGGTGCGTCCAATAAGAGCTCGTCCTAAACCTGAGGATTAGCGCACCAACAGATTGAAATTGATGCCTCGAGAAGGGGAGCTTCCGCGTCCGAAAAAAATTCTTAGAGCTTTCCCAGTTGCGCTCGCTATTTCTTGAAGAAGAACGGCGTCTCAATGAAAGTGAAGCCTTTGGTGCGTTGCGTGCTTCAGTCGCTTTGCATGCGATGTGATGAAGCGTGCATGGAAGTGAAGATCGTCTCGTTGATTTGTGACCACAGTTTTTATGAGAAACTCGGATTGAGAGACTCGTTTTCGATACATGATATTGAAGAAAATAAATATTATCGTTAATGTTCTTGCATTCAAATTGTTTCTGGGATATTCTTTCTAAAATATTCATGATATTTTATGCACGCAATGATAAATTAATAGATAATTTTCATCATCTCCGATGGTAGATATAGAAACGTCAGTTTTCATCGATAATTGCTAGATGATTAAACATTTCTTACACAAAACTTTAGAATTTAAGAATGGAAATATGCTCACATCAACTATTAATTTTACTGATTATTTGCCTTAGATATACATATTTTTGTTAAACGGCGAAAGACATGAACCGTAAATGAAGCGGTGTGTTACAACAAGAGAAGTGTCGTTGAAGTCTGTGTAAATCAAACTGAAGTGCCGTTTTCTTCTGTGTAAATCAAAACTCACCTGAAGACACCAAATTGCTCTTCATTTTCTACTCTCAGTGAAAGACAAGATCCAGTTAAAGTGGATGTTGCTTGAACGCCAAGTGCTCTATTCTTCCACTAACTCAGTGCAAGGTAAAACAAATTGCCGTCTGAGTTGAATTGATGACTGAGAAAAACTTCCGTAAAGCCGGAATTGCGTGGCTTTAAGACCAAATAAATGTCTGAGGCAACAAATTTCATTTGAAATTTTATTTTTAAGCTCAAACTTTACTTCATTCCCCACTAATGAAGCTTTTTTGTACAAGTTTTTACTGCAGTTATTGATAGCAGCATGGAACGAATGCTGACACGTGCCATTCTGTCATTTAATGAATTTCGGAGGCAATTATTAAATTGAAAAAATTGCTATTTTACACGGCTTTCATAAAATTGTTGTTTTTTCTATGTAACATTGAATGATGCAGTGACAGAAAATTAGTCCTGAAAGAGGCTATAACACGTGAACTAGATAATTAAATTAAAATAAGTATCAATGAGAAAACGCTTCAATAAATCTTATTTATATCCTAAAAAGCCTCAAAAAAATTCAATGAACAATCCATATTTTCCATGAACAATCCTCAACTATCAAAGAAGATCATTGACCGATTGCTGTTTGAAATGACAAATCCAGCATCATTTTTAAATGAGAATAAAACTGAGAGCATCGAGCACGCGAGGACTTGGCGGAAATTAGCTCCAGTCCTTCATATCGTCCGAACAAAATTCCAACCCAAACAATTGAAGTTCAGTTTCACTTGCCGCTTGCGAATTTGCAATGAATTGTGAATATTCTCTAAAATATCCTTACCTTTAATTCATAAATGAACTGGGAATACACGGGAGTCTAAAACTCTGGACAGTCTATAGAACTTACGTTCATCAATACATGAGTAAATTTCATAAGAGTATTCACGTTTGTTAAATGATTTTGAGACAATAATGAACAAGGCGAATGTAAAGATAAACACTGTTATAAACACACTTGAAATGAGTTTTAAAAATATTCGTATTCATCGTACGGCTTCCGCTCAACAGAATTTTTGAGGAGCTTATTTTCTGCTTTCTCTTTCTCATAGTTGAATAATTCAACCTACACATTTAGCCATTTCACGCTACACGAAATAATAAAAACATATAGTTACAGATCCAACAACCTGCATTCTTGGAACATTCCCAAGAAAAGAATGAAAACATAGTTACAAATAATAATCAACAATCTAAATGAATAACTAATTGGTTTGACATGTCGCAAATGCTTCTGAATAGTTTTCGTATTGCCAACCGTGCAATCTCAAAAAGCAACAAGCACAGTAGTGAAAGGGAAAAATTTATTTATTTATGTAAATTATTTATAGAATTTGTTCACTGTATCATCAAAATCCACTGAGCGATACAAATAACCCCTTAAATTATTTTATCGTCGGAATTATTTCGAGAGTACTCTGTGTGATTGTTTATAAATAGTTTAAAATTTATAACTGGATTCAATCTCTTTTAAAAATCATTTCACAAATCTACGATCAAGCACACGCCTGAGCTGGCAACCCGCTTGGGACCTACAAACTATCCTAATGACCTCTAGAGAAGCGTCGTGTATAGAAGGAAATTTGCATTGAATAACGCAGTGCTGCTATATCATTTTAGTTAGTGGAGTTCAATTATTTTATGTTCGTCGAAAGCTCGAATAAATATTACAAGATTCGTTTAACACATGAATGGATAAAAGATCTGAGGCTGTTGATTCTGGACCAGCAATGCAAATTGAACACCCACCAACGAAATTCTTTTGATGTGTGGTGGAACCGCTGAATTCATATAGGCAAAATGTAAAAGAAGTGCGAAAAATTTTTTATTTGCCAAATCTTGTCCATCATAATTGAATGTGCATCTATATAATTATGCCCTCAATTATGCTGAAATATTACTATGAACAAATCCATTTAAGAAGATAAATTATATTGAGTTCGCCTTGATTGCATTAGAGAAAGATTTTTCATCAAATACATTGAATAGCTCAAAAATAAATGAAGGAGTTTGAAATGAAAGGATAATTAACGACTTGAGAAATATATGCTCAAAGAATCAAAATTATTTTTGCAGAAATACCCATGCAAATCTGATATTCTTCAACACTTAATGACATCTTAGACTATTTCTGGCCATCCAGTAAAAGAGGAAAGCTCGCCATTGAACCGCCCTCCGGACGCAGTGGCTGTTCAACGATCCCAAACCAAATGTTCTTCTGTCTCGTATTTTCTAATTAAATCCTCGTGGAAAAACTTTAGAAAGGAAAGTTGCCAAATAATCGGATTATTATGGGAAGACTTGGGAGCCGTGGATTTTTGGTGGCCCTTTATTTGGAAGCTAATCATCCTCTTCCGATGATGAGGGTCTGAATAAAACCTTTCCTGTGAGATTCCCAGCAATTCTTCTTAAAACTTCATCATAAGTTGTTGAAATTGTGATCCATGTTTTTGTGGTCTTTTTGGAATGCTGCAGATAAATATTTTAGAAATTTAAATTTTTCGCAGGGAATATAAGTTTATGAATTGTGTGTAAAAAATTGTGTGTAAAATTGTAGTCATGCTGACTACAATTTTAAAGTTATCTTTTATTCTGATATCTTTCAATCTTACAAAAAATTTCTCCAGCATTCATAAGATTACTACAATATCACAAGCACAAACCTCAAAGCATAAAAATATTAGGAAGGGAAGACGAATTCTATAAGGAAATTCCCCGTAGGCCTATTTTCTGATAGAGCAAGCATTGCTTGATTTATTAACGCCATATCGTTCGGGATTATTGACATTCGCGAGGAGATATCGGTGCCCTCAGGAGCCTCGAGTGTCAAAACTTTCCCAGAAACTATAATGAAAAAGCAATAGGACCAGCAGCAATAAGCTGCCATGTTCATCGGCCACATGGAAAATATACAGAAATAATGTAAATCATGGCCTGGACTTCGAAAACTTTTCCTCCTGTTTGTTTCTATTGACCCCTAAACAATCAGACTGAATTTATTGGAGTGCAGGTTTTGCGAAGAAATTTTTTCGCACTTTTATGTAAATGATAATTTATGGAATCGTGACATTTTTTTATTGTTAGTTGGAATAAATTTGTGGAGATTTCGACCGGCATAAAAAAAGAAATCCATAAACGTAACATTAAAGCTGTGGTTACTGTAAGTTTTTATCCACTAACTTTGATGAAAGTTATCGATCTTATTATATTATCTATTATCAAATTTTCATTTTCAAATAAGATAATCCTTAATTAACCAGTACAAACTTCTCAGAAGTTTATAGTCTTCACTTTAACAAGAGCCTTCCTTCCCATGAATAAAATTATCCTATAGCTTGTTCAGTTATAACACCCAATAATGTGAAGAATAAACGATGGAAAATAACTTAAATAGAAGTTATAGGGTATCACCATTAACATCTCATGAACTCCAAAAAATGTGTAATATCAACCGCACGATATACTAGAAATAATGCATAATATTTATCATTGCGAATTTCAAATAAAACTGAAGAGATGTGGAGAGAACCTACATGAAACGCAACATGAAAATTAATTTATGATAAGAATAGTGAATAGAAGTTACGGTGTCTAGAATATAAAACAGTTCAATTTCATTTCTGATACGAGTCCCGAATTCTTCAAAATTATCACTGTATTTTATAGTTTATTAAATAGTTTAAACAAAGATTGATCCAGTTGAGCATAAGAAACGATACTGTGAATTTTGCACAATTCACAGCATTTCATTCTTGGACAAATTTAATCGTGCACGTAAATCAAATAACAACATAAATGGAATGTATTATGGAACTAACAACTTCAAGTTAATTCATTGAAGTATTTTTAATATTTACGTTTAAAATTGCATCCAGTAAAGATATAAATTCATAGTTATTCATCCAAATTTAATTATTTAATATTATAACAGAATGAAATTCGGCACCTGCGTGGCATAATTTCAACAATATTGAGCAGTCGAAGGATCGTCGATTTATAACTTAACTTAATATTTAATTACCATAACTTTGTAATTATTTGACATTTGGTGCGCACTCTTGTGACAACATAAATATTGTCTTCAATAAACTCGAGACGGTGTTTTGACAGCAAGCTCTCGAGAGCAGTCGAGTGTTAAGAACCGAGGACACTCAAGGGACGCCGGCTCTCAACTTCAGAATCAAGGCCACAGTTTCTCGAGGGTCAGAACAAGGGAAGGCTTGTTCTGACCCTGTGGCGAGATGTTGAAGATCTCACTTGTTTGCTGCCGTCTTCTATTAAAAATGTATGATATGGCTTTGTTCTTTATTGAATAAGTTAATAATAAAATTAATGTTTATTCCCCACGAGATTTAACTTCATTTTTTATACATAACACTTTTATTCAATTTTATGGTTGTCTCAATTGTTCTCTGCCGTCCTTTATTTAAATGTTGGCTTTTTCTACATCATTTATTAGCTCCATGAATAGTTAAATTCATGTTTATTCTCAGAAAAATAACTTCGTCTTCAATTAATGACACTTAAAGTAATTTTAATCGTCAATAACTTCTAAAACCTCCTCTCATGTTTCTGTCAATTATAAAATAACATTGTGTACTTACCTGGTCGATGAATCATCCTAGTCTTTTAAACCAGACTTCGTTGCCGAGAAATCATAATTCAAATCCCATTATGGCTCAGCAGAACCAGCGAAGTCAGTTTTTCACGATGCTTTGTGGAGCAAGGAACAACTTTGGAAACGTTGGGCGGTGAAGAAAGACGTTCTCATGCCGGACATCCGACTTTTAATGCTTCGTGCTCTAGTTAAAAAAAATGAAAGTAAACTTACAGCACTGAACGGAAGCCCCCAAAGTCTGAGCTCTCAAGCTCTTTCGCTCTATTTGTCTCTCTCTTTCTCTTTTCTTCCATATATGCTCTTGAATTAAGCTGTAGCACGAAGCTGTCTATATAGAGAGTGATTGGCAAACCGCCGACTCAGAGCGACGTTCAGTTCAGACAATCTACCCAACATAGTACTTTGATAAAGAACTATCTAAGAGATGCAATGTAAACCAGCACCAAAATTAATTATTTAAAAATCAGTTGTATGTCTGTATTATTCGGAAAAATTAGTTAAATTTTAACGTAAATAATATTTTACCGTTACGTGAAGTCATTTATATTCAGCATTATTGTACTGCAGTTAACATTGAGACTCGGCGGCCGTCGATTGATTATAGTTTCTTCCCTAATCACCCCAAAGTCATATTTATTGTTCACCTACAATCTATTGAATTTTGGTACAATTGGAAATCAAAAAACAAAGAAAGCGTTGAAACTTTTATTGTGGTTCCGCAAAGAGAATTGGTTCGCAGAATGAAGCCAGAAGGAAACGAGAAGCACGCAGCGCGATGAGGAACTCGTGCACTGTAGAATACGTACGCACATATAAGCACAAGTTCGAACGTTAAAAGTGTAGAACACAATATTTAATTCCAATTGAATGAGTCACTGTTTCAGGTGAATATGTCTCTCTCTCCAATTCTCACCATATATTGCCGGAGGCAACAGAACGTATAAGCAAGGAGAAGTTCAGTTCAAAATTAAGAAACGGCAGAGTTGAAGACCAAGTAGAGGCGGTTGGGTTGATTCTTATCTGAATAAGACAGAAAACCAACTTAAGCCTAAAATTAATGGAATCAAAGTTATACTGCAATGGATTTCAGTATGATTCAAGAATAATATAAATTCAGAATAATGATAATAGTTTCAAATAATCAAAATGACAAACCTATTTGTTTCCGTTGAGGAACCCTAGACAAGAGTTCTCATGTAGAGAACTATTAGGAAGAAAATAGTGAAAACAGTAATAGGAGTGTTCGCTCGTACTTAAAGGAGTTAAGCGCATGCAAGCATGCAAGTTAATTCACAGCATTGGGCATGTGACATAATCGGTATAAACCGAAGCTTCAAGGAGCCAATAACCCCTACGGGTTCAAAGCACTGGCGTAAAGCCGGTAAAGCAAGATCTTCAACGAGCGAAACACAGAAGTTCTAACATGCATTTAATTGGAACAAAATAAAATGAAAACACACTCGCACAAACTCAAATTAAGTAACAGATAAGCAAGAGTTAACAAAAGTAATAATACTGTTTGAGCAAGAGGTCTTCACTCCGGTAAGGTTAAAGCAATAGTCAGTAAGATCGAGCTAACGAGCGTCGACTTTGCCTCTTAACACGAGACAAACGATAAGCGTATAAACTTTAACAAATTAATTAGACAACAAATTTTAACAAATCTTGCTAGGATATGGAAAAGACTATTTCGCTCCTATATGTAACCTGAAATCAATTTATCAATGGGAATAAAGAATTTTTTAATAAAAATGTCTCTCTCCTTCCTGTTCTTTGTATGCGCCAAGATTCCAACTTTATTTTAGAAATGTAAGTATGTTTTCCCAATTAATCTCGTTAGCGACGCTAACCGTTAACCTGTGCTTCAATTTTAGCACAAATACGCTCACTGCTTAATAACAATAATAGTAGAAAAATTTGCCAAATAGTAGACCCTTCGATTGTTCTTTGATTTCAATAAACTTTATATCAACTCTTGTGACGGACAAAAAGTCTACCTCATTGGCATCTACTTGAAAAATACTCTTATATTCGTCTTTTCCTCAGGTATTTATTCATCGAATTTTCTTCCCGTTTTCCCTTCCAGTTTTGACAGCGGCGCACGGCAACGAAGGACTCTTGGATTATCAAACCGGAGGCAAAACGAGCGATTCCCGCTTGAAGTTTTTGTCCAAGTCGCAGGTGTTCTCGGTCGAGCGAGGCGAAGAGATCACATTTCCGTGTGAAGTACGAGACATCGGTGAGTGCAAAACCCGCTGTTTGTACTCACAATACAAAAGCGAAAAGATCGAGAGAACCAAGTGTTTGGGGATGATTTAAATACAGTAATACGCGGAGGACATTCGTTGGGATCTTTAACCCTCTACCGCCTGACATGAGTAACCGGAGAAATATTGTCACAAGCCTACTTCCCAAAAAGGATACGTTCTAGTGAGCGCAAAATGACTTGCACTGATGGTTGCCGCCACGTGTGACAACTTTAAAATGTTTTCTGTTGTGTACAAACGTCCTCAGGTTGCTACACTCAATAGTTTACGTATACATAAAGTTGAAAATTATGTTCCCGAAGAGTGACATACGGCGGTAGAGTGTTAACTTGTAGAATATATCGCATAATGCTTGTTATGAGCTAGATTCACCAGTTACAATCATCAGCCATGTTTCATTGTTGGCTGGAACAATGCGCTGTTGTCGGTAATGATATCGCTGCAAGCGCTGGTCTTACGCTGATGACCTCACATCCTTGAGTGTGTGTTCAATGTTCCTCAAAAAATCGTGAAATTCTTATCAAATCGAATACGGAGGGAAATTCACTGCAATAATTTATTACCATTTCTTGCTTTAATGTCGTCAATAATAAAACCTGTCACTGCATTTATAACATATTGGATCACAATTTGACATTTTTGCTCGCTTACGAATAACTATAACATTAGTTTGCATTAATTTCAAAGTTATCAAAAATTAAAGTTTCGAAGAACATTTAGCATGTTTTATTCGAAAATGTTCTAATTGAAAATGCGGTGAATTCGGCATGCTATACCTTTGTTTTTATTTTCCAGATTAAAATCTTATGTTCAGCCTGGCTTTCATTAGAACCCTGCATTTTTAAGAAGTTTTAAGTTTTAAGATTTTTTTTTTAGTTTCAAGAAAGTTTTTTTAAGTTTTAAGAAAGTTTTTTTAAGTTTTAAGAAATAAATATTTCCCTTTTTTAGCCTTTCGTTAATAATTACACATGCTATTTCAAAATAATAACAATTATATTCGATTTTTCTCCAGGTGACAACATCATGACTTTTCAATACGTCCCGACCGAGTCCCAGGGGCCTGAGCGCCTCTACTTTGCAGGGAACAAAGTCGTACGTTGACACAAAAATTCTCCCACTGTGTCCTAAGTTGACAATATAGTTTAATGAGTGTCTACTTGAGCGATGTTATATGTCATAATGTGATAATGTCAATGTTATGCTATGAGAATAATGTAGCATGCGATAATATCAACTTGAAGACTCATGACATTAATTTAGTTTCTTTTCCATTAATAATTAATATTACTGTACAGGATTAATTTATTTCTTATGAGTCAAAATTTATTAAATACCCTATACAACAAATGTTCCAAATATTAAATGAATGGGAAAAAGTTTAAAATTTTGACTTTTGCGTACTTTAAGAGCTCTTATTTTGCCAGCCGATAAAGGATGGCAAAGTATGATGGAAATAAATTTTCATCATAATATCCTAAAAATCAGGCAGCATGATAAATACATTATTTATGACAAAGTAATTCAAAAAAAATTCTACATCCTTGTTTCGAAAATGAACGGGGTTTCCATTACATTTTACCACCCAAGACCCGTTATAATTGTCACAATAGAATATACTATCATTACATTGGTTTTGGTGAAGCCTGATTCGTTTGAACTAAATCAAAATTTTACTTTTGCCATAAACATCTAATCAATCATACATAGTACTCGCAATACGAGCTAATAATTGAAATTAGATACTTTAGGTTGCAAAACCTTAGGATTCATCCGAATTTATTTGAATATTTCTGAAAAAGTCATGTTCCTTATTTCTTTACTTGTCATAATTATTGACCAACGACGGAGATAATCAAGCGCAACGAACTTAAGGTAAATTTGGCCTTCTTTGATGATGTGCCTTAATGAAACACACTAATTCTTTTATGTATGAAGTTTTGACTCTATACAAAAATAAATTTCCTCTCATATATTATGGCTACAATAAAACCCCCTTGGTTAATTCCGTTCATTATCAATCGAATAAACTGCAATCATCGAACACGAAGAACAGTAAATGAGTGTCTCAATTGTGGGAGATTTAAAGGTTCTCAAACAAATGTTTTTACTAAAGTGAAATAAGTTTTAAGCTAACTTGTAATATTAATTAAAATATAACTACGCGGAATTTCGTAACGTTGAAAATTTTAAACTTCCAAAGAAGAGAATACATCACTTGAATATTCGTATCGATCTTCGAATCACATCACCGTAAGAGCTGGCTCACCACTTTTACAGTTTAGAAGAAATTTAATTAACCATCTGATCTAATCGAACAATTAGACAAGTTAGAATGAACATGACTGACTTATTCCTGTAATGTTTTCCCAAAGGTCCTGAAAATTCCGCGTTTGCGGAAGCAAGGTCAACACTTCCTTCTTTCTCGTGTACGCAAGACGGACGCCGGACAGTACGTGTGTCGCGTCGAAGCCGATAATCCAGTCGAGCTGCGCCACACGCTGAACGTCCTCTACCCAGCCAAGGTAGTCATGACTGCATGTTATATTGCCGCACCGCGAAAAAATTCTACACCACTCGGACGTAGCGCGCCGGAGCCTTGCAGCGAATGTGATATCCGCCACCAAGCCGTCCGTATCTAGGCAGTGCGTCGAACCAGCCCTCGGTCGAACGCCCGCGGGTCGAACGCTCCAGCCGAGTGCAAACCCAACCTAACCTAACCTGACTCAGCCTGTCACACGGCTCTTTCGACCGACGGCCAGGTGGTGCACGGCAGGTTTTATGCGAGGCCGGAGGTGGGCAAAGCTAAGTGGTCGCAGGCTGTTGCGCGCAAGTTCCAATTCGAGCGGTGGCCAGGGTATGAAGTGATGCTTCTACGCAACGTTCAGTGGTGGACGGCCATTCGACCGTAGGCTATTCGACCTCGTGTCTGGGGGGTGTAGAGCTCAAAATATACAAAGCAGAAGGATGTCAAGGATCGGTTACGGATAGAAGGTTCCATTCACGGCTGATTGGTGGATGTCCGGAGAGATCCAAGGCGTTCGATGCAGGGCTTATTGGTGTACAAAATTTGTGGTGCACGGCTGCGCTCCCGTACCGAGCCAAGGCGAGTCATGACTGCATGTTATATGTCATCCGCCACACGTTGAACGTGCGTCATGCATTTTTTGGCAGTAGCCTAAATATTCTCGCTTTCAAATGAATACGTCAGATGAAGTAACTTTTCTTCGAAAGAATGGTTAAAATAATTGTCCTGAGCCTCCAAGTTATATTTTCTACGTAAATAATGTTCAACAGTATGCAACTTCTACTATTCAACAACCGGCAGAAAATAAAAACTGCAATTTGTTTTATTGGTTTTAAAGAGAACCCACGCAAACATTTACAATTCTTTGAGGTTTTACGGAAAGTTGAAGTACTAACTAAGTTACGTCATGTCGTATTGTTTTGCTTCTTGATTGTCAATCAACAATTTTCTCAACTGTGTACTCAATAATAGAATTCATGTGACTGCTCGATATAAAACTTACACTAGAGTTCCGATGATTTTTTTACTTGACTTGGACTGATTTCCCAGAGTACTTAATTAATTCATTTTCAGATGTCGTCACGAAGTCTCAACACAATACAGTATTTGTTCAAGAGGAAAAGTGAGAGCTTGACAGGGAGGGTTAAATTTACACTGGAATATGGAATAAAAAGGCGGCAATTAGGAAATCATTGCAGAGATTCTGAATAAAAAGTCATTCTTTTGCGTTATTAGACAGCATAATTTGAAAAAAAATCTCGGGAGGTTCTATGTACGATCTCAGGTGGCTGGTGTACCTACGGCAATTAAGTGTTTCAAGATGATGCATTCTCTCTCCAATTAAGGAGAATTTTAAATATATCCATAGAACTTCCTTATATTAGCGGCCGTTTCAATAAGGCTCGAGTATCAATTAAGCGTCCTCAGTTACTCTGGATTTCTACAGAATATTTTCCCGAGAAATATATATTTATTTGACTATTTGAAAATATTAAAAACTTTTCCGTCAATGCATACTCAGTAATTATAAATAAAACTATCTAGTAAAATAATAAATAAATACGGAAAGACTAACACCTGACGTGTCGCTTGAATTGAGCGCTGCTGCTGTGCCCAGGGAAGCTATCGCTGCCCCGGAGCTCGCATGCGGGCTGCAAACACTGCAACTCTGCCTCACTGCCTCAATTTTCCCGACGTTTGAACAGCTTTGCAAGAATTCATGCCACGTCTCCAATGTTGAAGCACGAAATTTTATTATTGATTGATCCCATGCAGGAATTCTGAACTTGATCCAATGCTATATATACTGAATTTGTTTGAAATATTGGTTGTCTTTCTGTAGCTTTCCGAGATTCGTTACCGTAGTGCAATATTCAAGTTCAGAACATGTTGGAAATTGAGCAGCTCTATAGTGAATTGGACAAGCTGGTCTTCAAATTTATATTTGTACAAGTAAAAGTCTTATAGCTTATAAGACTTTTTCCCCAGACCTCTTGTTCGGTATGTCAGCCTCCTGCGAGGGAGAGACAAAAGAAGGAAGTCCTAGAAACCCTGCCGACTGTCTCATGCACTTGCTACCTCAATTGAAGCATACAGTCGAATACCAGGAGCTCTGTGCTGTTTCGTTCAGCAGCACCACTATTCCTGTCACCATAAATTCTCTTAGAATTATGAATTCCTGTCCCGAATAACTGTGATATGATTGGTCATAAAATTAAATGCCAAGTCATTAATACTTGCCCCACCACACCTAAACAACAATGTTACAGTTGCGCCTGCGTATCTTTTTTACATGCTGATAATCTAGCAGCGTAGGCTAAACAAAGTATTTTGCAGAATATAAAGATGCTTTATAGCGGAATTATATTCGTACCGTGCTATATTTTGCCATACATTCAGCAGAGATACACTTATTGCTCGAAAAAATTCGATTCACAAATTTCAGTCTTTACACGCACTTTTATTAAATAGAATCACATCTTTATAAGATTTTTAGGTTTCAACTTTACCTGTATAAAAGAGAGAATTAAGTAAATATTACCATCGCATATTAATGAAACATGACCATATTTTGAGCACCGGACAGCTCATCAAGTTTGACACAGCGTATCCGCGTCTCTTTGAGGCTGTTATAAATGTAAGCTAATTTCCCTGCGGCGGTTACATTTGAAATGCTAAGCCTCGCAAAACACTCCACGACAGGCCTGTTTGTGTCGCATTCTTACAGCCCAAAATGCAAAAGGATGTTTTCCCGGAAGGAAAGAAGGGCGACTTTACTGCGGACATTAAAAGCGGGTAACAAGCTACGCTTTTTTTACCTTGCATCTTGTAAAGGAACAAGGCAACGAAAGATCATCCCTAAAAAGTAAGTGCTTTTGTCCTGCAATAACTTGGTTGAGAAAACCAACATAACTGGTCTTGCAGTGCATGTATTTACGGTCATACATTAAGAGCGCATTTCGGCGCCCAGAGAGCAATAATGATTATTTTTACCGCAGTTGTGGGGATGCAGCTGAAGACTTTTAATGCGAAGGTAATAAAGGATTCTTATGGTAAGGCGTCAAGACCGATGATGAACGGCATGATGTGTGCCAACGATGATTTTTGGCGGTTGATTTGTGGCTATCTACCTTCGTGGATTGTGTTGTGGAATTCAATTTTGTGATTGTGTCTTAAATTTACTTCTGGCACAATACATGAAATTTATTTGCCATTAGCGTGGCTTTAGTGACACTAAATTAGGAAAAAATCAGTAACATTTCTGCTTGGCACTCTTTGCTTCCAGTTCTTTATCTTGCGGATAAATGCAGGTTATGAAAAATTTTACCAATATAAATATATAAATTTTGAAGACTTTCCTGGTGAAAGCAGTAAATCCTCATGAATATATTGCTTGTTGATTCTCAGGTAACTTTTCAGTGACTAAGGAAATAGGTTGCTTTTGCATTCAATGTACGGAAGCGAAAATACCACGAAGTTACTGAATTTTTATCGACAAATGGGAAATTCCAAGGGATTTGAATTATTTGTTTCCAGATCCTACTGAACGAAGTTTATAGTTATCAATCTGTAAGATAACGATAATGAATACATGAATTTGCACTACGTACTAACTTAACTTAACTTAATGAATTTTCCATGAATTTTTTCAAGCTCCACTGTGGAAATGATTCTAAATTCACCAGCATCCATAAAAAACTAAAGAAGACTGTTGTTATGATTTTTAGAATGTTTTTCGTTTGGAATTCATCAGTAATGACTAATTCACTACAAATTTACACCGAACAAAATATTTGTCAATTGAAACATAGACAATATTTTGGAATCAGCCCACTTTCCCATCGTTCTTAACGTTAATTTACCAAGATACTAACTTTCTTTTAGCACAATTTTTGTAGGACTAACCTACCTTGCCATTCAAATCCTATCTGCTACTCGATGTCCCAGTCACTTTAGCCTTTAAATCTTTCCGTAGCTTCCCTCTCTTGCCTTTTTTGCGAGCTTAGGCACTTATTGTTTTCAAGTCCTGAATAAATTTAGTATCATATTTTCTAAGCATAGCCGACAACAAATTTATACATGCGCGTGCATATATCAGCACGCGTAAATACGGCCCCCGCATTCACACCGTGTAACCCGGCACCTGCATGTGAATGCTACGTGCAAATACAGCCCCCTCATTCAAACCGTGTAACCCGGCACCTCCATGTGAATGCTACGTGCAAATACGGCCCTTGCATTCACACCGTGTAACCCGGCACCTCCATGTGAATGCTACGTGCAAATACGGTCCTTGCATTCACACCGTGTAGTCATGCACCACCGTGTGGCAGAGCTCGTGCTGCGTATAATGAAGCGACCATTCATTAATGCAGGCCTTGCTGCCCCAGACGCTAATGATGCTCAAGTCGATACCGGCCGCGCTACAATCCCAGAAATTAGACGAATGTTCCACCAGCTCGCGCCCTCTTTATTCAACCATATTTCTTAAGAGCCCGGATATTTGATGAGCAGAAATTCTTAGGAGGTTCAATCAAACTTCAAAGCCTCGCTTTGCTCTTGCGCCAGTGCGGATCGCACGTTTCGTGTATTAGTTAAAAATTACTTAGGTCCATAATATTTCCCTGCTACGTTCCAGCCACCATTAATGTTAAAAAATCGGTTCTAAATGTTATTGGAAAAGCCAATATGATTTTACATTCAATATATGAGCCGTTGAGAAAGCCATGAGTTTTTAAAATGATAACCACCGATTGGACTTTAGGTTCCATCCCACTCTCAAACAGACCATCTCTGTCACAGTTTAATGAGTACAAGCAGGCAAGTGTGCGCGCAGCTTCACTGTACGTTCCTCAAACGGCCTCTGCGTAAATTGCCTTGCTAACACGTGAGCTCTCGGAATACCAACTGAGACAAACACAATGCATCGTTCGTGTTCTGCCTCATGAGGCCTCTGCATCCTGTGACCAAAATACGAATTGTTTGATTTCTGTTGAATTTGATCATGCTCGACGCCTTATGAAATAAAATTTTTGTGCTCTCTACATTACTAATTGGTTCGTGAGGACATTAACTAAGTTGTAACTAATTTCATCTCTGTATCAATGCAGAGCTAAATTTATGACTATACGTTACATGTCCCAAAAATCTACCAGTACCTGTTGCATGGGCGTATCAAGCCTCTTTTCTATACACAAAAAAGGCATAAAACTTCCATTGCAAAATGAGTATCTCATATTACAACAACGCAACTGAGTAACTGAGCTAATCGAGCCGAGTAGTCTCATTATAAACCGGTAAATTCTCAAATTTTATCGAATCCAGTCCGATGCATTGTGTGAGTCTTGTCAGCGACTTTTTTATTTCAAACTATCAGAACGGAATATTCATTGGGCAAAAAGTACGCTCAGGATAGTCGTGTACCAGACACATATTTGCCCAACTGATGAACTTTTTGCTTAACAATAGCGTATCGAAGTTAACTTAAATTTCATTCCCGTGCTGCAAAACTCAAAGAAAGCTTCTAGTCTAATTGGTATTATTTTTTTATAAATTTCTCGCGAAATAAATTCAAACAATAGGATACAACCGATTGGAAAACTGAGACCGTAGAAATTCTTCTCGCTCAGTTCATTCAAAATTCATTAGACTGTTGGTTCAAAGTGGAATGACGGTGAGTGAAGCATTTGGAATAACCCTCTGGTTTTCCTTCTAGATTAAACTTGGACGGTTGCTGTTTTGGTTGCAGATCAACCACGTGAGCTCGAACTCCTACAAAGTGGTCAAAGGCGCCTCGGTGAGTCTTCACTGCTCCGCTGAGGGAAACCCTAAGCCTGTCATCACTTGGACCAGGAAAGGAAGTCTCCTACCTAGCGGCGCCATGTCCTTTGAGGTTAGGACAATACATGCAGGAAATAAGAATGAGGACAATACATGCGGGAAATATGAATAAGGACAATACATGCAGGCAATAAGAATAAGGACAATACATGCAGGAAATAAGAATAAGGACAATGCATGCAGGAAATAAGAATAAGGACAATACATGCAGGCAATAAGAATGAGGACAATACATGCAGGCAATAAGAATGAGGACAATACATGCAGACAATATGAATAAGGACAATACATGCAGGCAATACGAATGAACTTTCTGAAGTATTTGGTGTTGGGAGCTGGTAATATTGAAGCACTTCTAGAGTAGGATATCAGAATGATTTTAGGCATTTGAAGCTAACTTAGGACCTTTAACTTTTTCATAAAGTAAAACTAGCTTCAAGAGTGATGTGGAATGTTAATTGAATAAAGATAAGAATGCGATTACTATATTATCAAAATAAATAATCTTACCTCAAAATGATGTCATGCGTATGTTAGCAACAAATTCTAGTCATTAAAAACTACTAAAAGTTTAATAAAACTTCATCGGGCTTGTTGAAATCGTCGAAACTTCATCGAGCATCTTACCAATCAAAGAATTTAAAATTTGTTTATCCATGATTTCCAGATGTGCCAGTATCTACCGAAATTATTTGCAGTTTTCATGTGGAAATTTTTCTTAAAAATCGAAATATCCATTAAATTTTGGCAAATAAGAAACCGATTTCAGTGAGAAAATATGAGAGTTGCAGCAAAATTTCGAATTGTTTGATCTGTTTGAAGTTCCTGATGCAAATCCAGGTTAGTGTCGACCCAGAAAATGTTGGTGACGTTTGTGGTTGAATTTCCGTAAAATGATTTTTGTGATCCTTGTCTGCGCGTTTTGAAAATGAATTTAATATAAGAAATATTTACGATTACCAGTGATCCTGATTTTTCAGGAAACTCATATAAAGTTCGATACAAAAAATTAATCTAATGGCCATTTCACTAAATTCTATTATATTTTTTGTGCACAACTGATGATTTCTTTTGAACATAACAGTTATGAAATGTTATTCGAACTATGCGGCGTTTCACATGAATTTATTCTATCTGACGAGTATTGATTGATTTGAAAGTCGGATCACTTATCACATTGTGATATTTCTTTCTATCTACGTACATATATTGCTCCGTTTTGAACTTCACTAGAGAATGAAATGCACTATTCCTAATATATTAATATAATTCATTCTTCCTGCAAAATATTTATTGGGACGAGAAATTGAGCACAGTATATTGGGTTGGGTTAAAATAATGATGCACCAATAAATTAAAGCAATTTCGATTTTATATTCCTGGGCACGTTAGAAAAAATTGCTATCGTTTTAATAGGATTTATTTTTATGCGCTTCCTCTACCATAATTTAATTTTTGTATTTATCATAAAACTGGCAATGTTGCAAATCTTCTACGAAGCCATCTGTTCTAGAAGATCTTCTATGACAAATAAAAAAGTTAGGACAAAATATTAACGTCATGTTGTATTGTTACAATTAAGCTCAATGAATCACGCCTCTACAGCAGCATCAATAATAACTTTATTATTATTCTATTATTGTTGTACTAATATGATTATTTGCATTTTTATGAGTTACTGTGTTTCAGTTATGCCAATAATATAATCCAATAATTCTATTATTTTAAGTATATGTAAGTGTTTTTGTATTGTATTTATTGCAATTGTTATTGTTTTGTATTGTCATTGCAAAAATATTATATGAAATAATTCTATCATTGGCAGGGTGACTCGCTCGACTTCGCACACGTCGACCGCCACGTGGAAGGCACCTACTACTGCACTGCCAACAACGGCATCCAGGCTCCGCATTCCGCAGAAATGACGGTCGTCGTCGAGTATCTTCCGGAAATTACCACTCCTGTGGTGAGTATTTTACCATCCAAGAGATTTATCCCCAGCTTTTTGCAGGGATTTTCTCGTGGTGCCTGGTATTTCGATAACAAGCGAGGCAAAAGATGGGATTCTAAATTGCAAAGCATGGAATGAAGCTTCTACGATTTTATTTACCCGTGTTTTCTGAATTAGAGTTCACCTCAAAATTCCAAATTTGATTTCAAGTCTGATAATTTTTAATCAAGTTTCTTTGAATGGAAGGCCGAAAACACCGTACATGTTTTAAGACAACGCGACGTTACTATTTTGAAACTTAAAAGAAATTATTTTGCCATATAATATTTATTCGGGCAAAACGGAATGCAGAGAATATAAAATGACCAAATACTAACCAATTCGAATGCATGCCAAAAAATTATCGATTTGTTTTCCAAAATTTTAGGTCCTCATTACAAAACATGGTCGACCGTAGCCTAAAATCGTTGTATGAAGAAGTCCAAAATGTATTAACTGCCAATGTTGGAATTTTCATGACGGCAGTTAACATTTAAAATTCTTAAGCAGTTATTAACGTCGCGAATTACTGATGGTACCTGCAATAATCGAAGAAATGTTTTTACGTACATCAAAACCCACTTTCTATTGCATGCTTAATTTTCTAGGCTTATTCAATATGTTAATACTTGCTTCTTATTCAGGAAAGAGATTCATTTCGTGCTTAAATTTATCAGAAAAAAAATTAAACAAAAATACAATAAATAGAATAATTACAGATCATGACATTTTTCACTCGTGATGACGTGGTTTGCCTTTACGCAGAAGCCAAAGATTTTAACCTGTGATGGCGTAGAGTTTTTAATACTTCTTAAACTACTATCAATAGTCACAGTCAGAAGTTAAAATATTATTCAGCAGTAAAATAGTACGCCAGAGGCGAAAATTAACCCCCACAAAATTAAATGATAATTTAGACAAAATATAGTCATACCGCTGAACATAAGAAGAGGAAAAAGATCTTGGGAAAGACCTCTCGCTCTATCCTCTTACCGTATCTATTATTCATTATCCTTTATCTTCTCACCGTATCAATAATTAATTCTCTATTCTCTCACAGGATCAATCATTCATTATCCTATATCCTCTCACCGTATCTATCATTCATCATCATCTATTCTCTCACCGTATCTATCATTCATTATTCCCTATCCTCTCACCGTATCTACCATTCATTATCCTTCATCCTCTCAACGTATCAATCATTCATTACTAGCAACAATTAATATAATCAACAATACAGAGAGAATAAATAAACATCATTTCATTCACCCCAAAGGGGTGGATCATTATCATTATCATTAACACCTCGTTATCGCCCTTGATGGGTTTACACAATGTACGTACCATCGGGCGAAAGTCAGACCACGTTCGGCTGGCTGTACTTCGAGTTCTGTTGACATGGAGTATTTCAATTTTTAATTTATACAATTTACGTGTAAACGAAATTCGCTACATCGAATATTTACCTCGCTGCACATTCTCTATAGTTCCCAGACTTCAAAGGAATCTTTGGAAGCAATTGATTCAACTTTCATCAGAAGAAATATTTATTCTGTTTACCGCATTCCGTACAATTCTGTGCCATATGATTTTACTGGGAAGAGTTGCAGCAAGGCAAAGACGTTTCAAACGCGTCTTCTGTGTCCTACTGGAACACATGCTCCAATATAGATAAATAAATACACATGTTGAAGCATGCAATTTATTTTCCAGTTAATTTTAACAAATTATTGTTAATTTGTTGAGATTTTATTAAAACAGTGTCATTAGATGAAAAAATTATAAGTTCAAGTGCTCTAAAATTGTGTAAAATCCACTAGAAATAACCAACAAATATAAACAATTATACAGTTCCAATTTTGTAGTTCATCACAATTTAACCTACTAATAATATTAAGAATTTTTCCGTACCACAAGAATGCTTTTATCTTCTTAATATTGGAAAGGAACATAAAGATCCTTCGCAACGAATATCCTCCAGTATTACGTAATCACATTAAGTTTTATATGTAATCTAGTTAATCATTCATCATGATTTGTCATTATAATTTTCTTTTTTAATATTAACTTTCTGCTAGGTTATTTGACTCAGGAATCATTTTAATTATTGCATGCTGTTATATTATTATTTTCTTACATTTCCTGGAGGAGAATAATATTATTATTCAGCTAATAGGAATTTCAAAGTCAAGGCTATTTAACTAAACCATACAGGAAATTACGCATACTATTATTACTATTAATAGTAATAAATGGTAATGTGCTGGGTAATATAAATATCATCATTCCCTCGCATCAAGTTTGCACTATTTGCGGTAAGCTTATAAAGTCCCTCGATGTTGTACAATCGTCATTCATGGATGTGTTTACGGGGTAACTCGTCCATTATGGGTCATTTGACACACCCTGAGCACACACCAAGTCTAGCTTCCGAACACAGAGCTTGTCAATAGAAGCGAGCTCCGTACCCTCTAATAAATCAACGCCTGAATTGAGTATCAAGACAGCGCAAACAATATCCAGGTTTCCCTTGTTGTGTCACTTTAATTAAATAATTGTTGTGTCACTTTAATTAGTTATCGCGGAGAACAGCAGCGCAGTACAACGGTCCATTTATACGCAAGCTGTTTCGTTTTGAACGAGGAGCAAAATTTCTCGTTCTATCGCCATGGAAATTGCTGAGCGATTGTCAACAGTCATTTTCCAATTAACACGTATGAAAATTCCCCTGCTTGATTCACAAGTTACTTATGTTCTACAAAGGAGTAACGACGAGGGTTGGAATCATGATTGGTAGTCATTCAAGATCACGATGAACGCATTCACGATATAATTTATTCCACGGGATAGAGTCTGCAGCTTATTCATAACAGAAATGTCATTAATTAGTCATCGTATCAGTGAATGGTTGATATAATGACTATCACACGTGACAAACAGCAGGTGCTACCGTGCATTGAACGCGATGATCAGTTTGTGCTACCGTGCATTGCACGCGATGATCAGTTTGTGCTACCGTGCATTGCACGCGATGACCAGTTTGTGCTACCGTGCATTGCACGCGATGATCAGTTTGTGCTACCGTGCATTGCACGTGATCAGCAGTTTGTACTCACTGTGCATTTCACGTGTTGACCAGTTTGTGCTACCGTGCATTTCACATGTTGACCAGTTTGTGCTACCGTGCATTTCACATGTTGACCAGTTTGTGCTACCGTGCATTTCACATGTTGACCAGTTTGTGCTACCGTGCATTGTACTCACTTGGAGTTCTCATCTCGAAATGTTTTCATGGCACCGCAAATGGCAACCGCACAGCAACTCCGAACCTTGAGTTTTATCCTCAGTTCTCATTCAGATTCGCTGAGGCATTAATTCTAACGACAAGAAAGACTGAAATCCCGCAGTTGTTATCCCAAGCGACTTGGCTAGGAACGAAAAGTACAGCTTTTAGATTTGAAAGCAACCACTTTCCTGTCCTATCTTGTAATAATTTTTAGATGTTGCCACACTTTTCTGAATGTTTGTTCTTGCCTTGAGTTGCGCAAGATAATGTCTGAATTGTTAGCGCTTTCAACACAATAGCTTTCCTATTTCTCTACATTTTATTCTCCCTATGCTAAAAATATCCCCGAGACGATTGTAGACGGAAATTTATAAAATGTCCGTTTGGACGATGGACATTGGACTAAATTTCTTTCTTTTTAACAAAGCTCAAAGTCATCTGTCTAGATATGTTAATCAACAGACGGAATTATTCAGGCATGCTATTCACTAGGTCCACGGTGAGGGCGAGAGAAAGAATGGTTTTGCTGAGAGTCTTTTAGAGAAGCTAAATTGTGCGATAAGGAGAAAGTCTTCTTACGTTTCTTAAGATTACGGCAAGAAAAAATCAGCGTTGATTTCCACGTTGTCTTTGAATGAGATTAAAAATACATGCATGATCTCCAACATTGTAATTATTAAATCTGTTTGTGGTGAAAAGGTCGCATGTGAAGACGATAACGTCTTCAGGACCCATTATTCAAATAACATTCTTCCTATGCCGTCAAACTTTTACTAAGGTGAATTGACACAGAATTTATAATGAAAATCTTGTTTATACATGTTAAAATTGCAATATAAATTTGTAGAAATATATTTTCTTGCAATGATTGTCTTAAGCTTAATTTTTCAAGCCATTGAAAAATAAAATTAGAGTGCACGCATAAAATCATTGCATTTTATTCCTGAATAATATTGCTCATTTGAGTAATGGATTTGCATGTACTCACTCAAACCTTACATATGTTTCACGGTTTGTCGGATGTAGACTAACGTGAAGCAAAAGTCGATTAGCCCTATCCTTGTTTCGTCCAATTGCTGAATCCTTTATAATTATACGCCGCAATTTCATCGGGAAGGCTACGTACGAGAATCCGTAGTATCGAGCGAGAATTTAAGCGACTGTAGCTGAGGTTATACGCCGATTTCGATAAGCCTGGACACTGAATCCAATTAAGCGTTCTAACTCCTTCACCTGCAGCGGCCTTGATTGCCACTCCTATCGTAGATATTAGGGAACTTCAACCAATACTTCTTCTATATTATGACCGAGAAAGAAGAAGACCAGATACCCGGAATAAACGCTCGATTAATTTCCTCGCCTATGTCGTTCTGTGCGGACAAGTTCGTCTCGGTTGCGATATGAGGTCTGGCTTTCAATTTAGAGGCAAATCGAATCGCATCAAAGATCGACACACCGAAGGGGAACTGCAGACTGAGTGTTGGGGCTGAGATCCTTTATTCGAGTTTCAAGACTGGATATATCCAATTGAAATAGTCACTTTTCGCGTCACGGGACGTTGAATTTCACGGTAACTCTTTTGAGAAAAAACTATTATTTATTTACTTCATAAAACGTTTACAATCTTGTCACAGAATCCGTCAATTATACGCACAAATTTTGAAAAGTGTTTTCTTTTTGTTACACTGTTGCGACTAAAATTTTGGTTGTGAAGCTGAACGGGACTAAAACGCGTAGTGTATTCAGAAATAGACACCTGACATATTTATTGACATCGACTAATTAGAAAAGTAAGGAAAATACGAAACCTGATAATACGGACTGTGAGAGTTGCTTTCATAATAAAAATATAACAAATTATTATATACTGTACTCGTAATAATAATATCTACGAATGCAATATCTGCTATAAATTATATTATATAATATGCACAATATCCATATCGAAAATATAATATATAGGAATTTAAATTCATGGTAGTTGACAAATTCATGTTATACAGCGATTTCTTGTGAATAAAATTATTAAGTTATTCTCCAGTGTAAGTTTTATTTGCGTTAACTGAGCCATGTTTTACCGCTACCGAGCGATCTTTTCTAATTTGGCTCATTTTCTCATTATGCTTCGAGTGCTCATTACGAGGCTCGTAATTACCTCCAACAAGTATCATTACAAAGCTCTCTAACTAACCCATAATCGTTTCATTAGAATTTCAACGTAATTAGATCTACATTTCTCATCTTATTAATTGTTTTAGTTTTTTCCGCCACTTGAAATTTTTCGAAGCATTTTGAGAACATTGCCTGATAAAATTTGAACTTATTTTAGGAAATTAATTTTCCTCCTGCGTTGTAGCGAGTGGATCCAAAATTGCTCTGGAATTCAAATTTATTCTTCGTTGACATAATTATATTAAATAAATATAAACACTCGGTGAGATATACATTCTGATTAATTTCAATTATTGTTACTATTCATTCAATAATTTATTACTGAATTAATACAATCATCTTTTTTTGTTCTACAATATATGAACTATTTAAGGGGCCGGATTTATTTTTTGCTTTGTATAAAGTTTTAAGCTTTGTACGTTAAACATATCTACAAGTTACCAAAAATTAATTTTCTTATTCAATTCCGTAGCAATTATTGTGTACAATTATTTATTTAGGGTTACTGAGCCAAAAAGAAATAAGTCCAGAACACACGATAATTGGATTTTTTATTAAATGCCCTTTTACCATATAGTGTTCACCCGTAAATAAAAATCGCTCAATTGCACATCGGAATTCGCTACAATGGACAATACTTTATAATTGCCACGAGCAACTACCGTCAAAAAAATTACCGAGAATTGATTTCCTATGCGATTTCCTCACCAGCCGACGGTGCACACCGGCGAAGGACAGCTTGCACGTCTCGTGTGCGTGGTGTTCGGTCGCCCTCGTCCCGCGGTATCCTGGCTACGCGGCGACAACCTCGTCGACTCGAACAATCACGTCATGGACGATGACAGCGCGCAGACGCACGCGCTCACCATCAACAGCGTCACTGAGGCCGACCTCGGCAACTACACATGCAGCGCCCGCAACGAACACGGACGGGAGGAGAAGACCATCGTGCTCACGGGTAAGAGGAAATTATTCCATATAAATATTATTCCATAATTATTCCATATACATTTTTGTATGAAGTTATATATACCTCGGCAACTACACGTGCAGCGCCCGCAACGAGCACGGACGGGAGGAGAAGACTATCGTGCTCACGGGTGAGAGGAAATTATTCCATATAAATATTATTCCATAATTATTCCATATACATTTTTGTATGAAGTTATATATACCTCGGCAACTACACGTGCAGCGCCCGCAACGAACACGGACGGGAGGAGAAGACTATCGTGCTCACGGGTGAGAGGAAATTATTCCATATAAATATTATTCCATAATTATTCCATATACATTTTTGTATGAAGTTATATATACCTCGGCAACTACACGTGCAGCGCCCGCAACGAGCACGGACGGGAGGAGAAGACTATCGTGCTCACGGGTGAGAGGAAATTATTCCATATAAATATTATTCCATAATTATTCCATATACATTTTTGTATGAAGTTATATATACCTCGGCAACTACACGTGCAGCGCCCGCAACGAACACGGACGGGAGGAGAAGACCATCGTGCTCACGGGTACGACATAACTATTCCTTATAAATATTGAAATTAAGTATGAAGTAATATATATCATTTTTTATGAAATATATTTATATATTTGAGAAAGTTTCTCTAAAGTTTTAAATAAACAATTTTACATATTTGGTTATGTTAAACAGTTATTTGGGCATAATATTAAGGAAATTATTTACGTAGAATGGCCGTCCAAATTTTGTGGGAGTAGAGTTACTTGCATTTGGAAAAGTACATTAATTAGACATAACTTTACAGTGAATTGAATTAGTGTAGGAATTTTTAATTCAAGTGATACGCAGACGATCGTCCTGAAATCGTCGTTGCCTATGTTTACCGGTATAAATACGACTTCACAACGCATATAAAATTTTATTTTCATTTTATCGTAGCCGTTTTCAAGAACATGGCTTCCTCAAACCACTCAAAGATGCTCTCAGAAAGTTTTCATATGTTCGTCTCGGTATCACAGGCATACCAACGAAGCCTGAGATTACGAGCAGCGAGTTCGGTGACCGCAGGAACGAGTACGAGCTGTTGTGGCGCACTGAAAGCTTCAGCAAGATATTGCAGTATCGGATCCGATACAGGAAGCGCCAGGTAAGGTCGCCCACATCCCAAAACTTCACTGCAAACTTGGACGTACGATAGATTAATCGCTAAAGTACCGATGACTTGCAGCTATCAGAGTTGATATTTATTTGTGAAAATAGGTGTTGGTGTGTTGCGTGTTCTTTAGTATCATTAGTGACATAGCGACAGTGACTTGATTTGTCCACTTTAAGATGTTTTTAGCGTTCGGACTTAAAAATAAGAACATACACGGAACTGAGAATTAATTTGGCACTGAAGAAATCGATTCCATGTGCAAGAATCGCATCTTTAATGTTGACCTTGTAAATAGAATGACCGGCGAACAGATTGCAATATTCAATAAATTACATGTGAACATTCGCATAAACATAAATCTTTTCTCTCTGTTTTCTTATATGACGAAACAGATTTCACCAATCAGTTCTCACATCCCGCAGGACGAAAGCAATCCGAGCGCTAACACGGACTCATCCTGGAACGACGCTCTCTACTCGCCAAACTCTCAGAGATCAATGAGTGGAGTGCAAGGTTATCCATACGGCTACCTCACCGAGCCAACCTACCCTGAACTATATACATCATATCACAAAAATCCCTTTGTCCGAATAGGGGAAAAATCTACTGGCAAAATTGGAAACATTTCACCACCACGAAAAATATACCCAGAATATCCGGTACAAGATTATTCCCAGGTTCACGGTTCATACCAAAAACCTGTTGTTTATGAAGCATTTCCTCCGAATGATGATTTTTCTCAGCAAATTATTCGAGGGCAAAACCCGCATCAAAGCGTTACAGACTTCTTTATAGAATCTAGTTTCGATGAAAGACGACATAAAAGAAGAGAAGTTCAAAGTGCAAACACAACAGATGAGTCATCCCAAAATATAACCGAAGCACCAGAATCAAAAACGGATGAAATGTACGAAATTCGAGAACGCTATAGAATCGTTGTTCCTACGAAAATTATGTTAGATCCAAACAAATCCCAAGAGAATGCAAACTCGAAAATTAACCAGAATAACAAACCAGACGAACACCCATTAGCAAACAGCCTAGGAACAGCAGCGTCCAAATCTGCTGACAGTCGAAGCATTCGCAGCAGCAGCAGCAGCAGCAGCATCAACAGCCCAACCTCCCTAGGCGAAACTCTGATGTCCGACTCTCTCACTTCAGAGAAAACCCAAACTTTACAGCACACACTTTATGGGCTCGCGATGGCCACACACTACCAAGTGACTGTCTCTGTTGAAAATAAGTACGGCTGGTCTGAACTTTCTGACATCTTCACCTTCTACACGTTACCTGGTGAGTTCCTTCTAGAAGAAGTCCATTGAAAATTCCGTCTTTCAATGTGAAATGAATGGGAAAGTTAACTAAAGGCAGCTATATGATCAGGATGCAGGCATTTCGTCAAGATTTCAACTCAGGTTCTGCAAGGTTTTAATGACCTTGTGAATATCACACCATCAAGATATAAATGTAGTTTGTCAAAGAAAACCTGGCAAGATGGCTCTTCGTAGCTGCATTAAAAACATAAGCAAAATTTTACATTTTCCTATGTGTTATTGAAATAATTTGCTCGTGAGCTTGTCTCCTTTGGACTTAATTAACCAAATGATACACGTTTGCGATTAACTAATTAATAGCTGTGTGAAATCTAAATATCATTCTAAAAATTTATCGCCTCACATTTTACTAGGCTTATTTTCTCACAAGAAATGAAACTTGCGACAACAAGCTGGCTCAATTTGTTGAATCTTGTTATCTCGACTTTAATGTTATGCCAATGCCATTTTACGCTCCTGGGTATTACTACATTATGAAAATATCGTCAAGTTTTAGAGGATGCCTTCTTGAGCCAACGTTAGGTCTTGTCATCAAAACTTGTTAGTGCAGTCAAACTTTAACTTTCGGCTCTTTGAAGGCTGAATTTTTTCTCCAAAGTTACTGACGACTTCTCCATGGATATTAATATTGAAGAACACAACACATTAAAGCGATCATTCCACACTCTACACGGAATAAATTATTCTGGACTTTTTGTATACTTTTCCAATATAACAAATTTTTTCATATGGAGGTCATTCCATCGAATCACATTGATCACGAGAAAGGCCTTGATTTTAGGAAATCAGAAATTTATTGTGCATTTCTCACATTAAATTTAATAATGAGAGAATATTTGCATTTATTCATTCATAAGAAGCATATAACTAAATATGTGGCCAACATAGGGTAACAAAGTTATATCATTTCATATCCAGTTGGATTTTGGCATCACGACTTGTACCAGTATATTATAGTTCATTAACTTGAGCTAATCATATTTTCTTTCCTTCGTACAGAGACGACGACCACTACGAGCACCACAACTACTGAACTGTACCACCCGAGACCACAAGTGGGAGGTGGGTCAGATGAATGGCTGAAAAAAGTAC
The DNA here is from genome assembly GCF_000764305.2 of Hyalella azteca. NCBI lineage: Eukaryota > Metazoa > Arthropoda > Malacostraca > Amphipoda > Hyalellidae > Hyalella > Hyalella azteca. The sequence continues at coordinate 280,191 of NW_025939444.1, read as the reverse complement.
ATTTATTAGTTCATTCAGGAATATGATGTCTCGACATCATATGAATTACTTATCTTCAGGCGCGTAATCAGTAAATATTCTCTTTCAATTCGATTTCAAGTGAAGAAATTTTGTTTAATGATTCTGGTTAAACAATCTTTTGCTAGGCCCAAGTATGAGTCTTTTGCATCGGTCATTTTTGAAAGAAGTAGAAAATTATGATTAAAAATTTCTAAGAAATTCTAAAATACTATGACCATGCCACCCTCATTAGCTCGAATACAATTTTGCCCGAGAATACAGCTTCATGCTCTCTCTACTTAGAACATTTTCAGCCACGATCCTTCCTTTCGAAACACTACCAAAGGGTCCAATATTTGCCTTGTCGATTATCGATGATAATAAACATGTTATGAACGCCGCCACATCGGCATTCTTCGGTCGCGGTTTTGATGAGGAACGAAGGCTAGAGAATTGGAACAGATGGAGCAGCAACTTTTGTTAACTGGCTTGGTAAGAACAAACGATCGGAGTCTCGGCAGCTTTGGCATGAACTTAATTATGGTGTCAAGCTCATGATCGACAGTGATTATTTCCAATTTTTTAGTGACATTTTCAAGTTTTGCATTTTTTTAGTACGATATTAACATTTAAATATTTTTGTTCGTATATTCGTTGAATTATAATACTTGAATTATAATGAGCGTTACTAAATATCCAGGCTTTTCTTATTAGTCCATAGCTTTGGCAATAATTAATAACGATTCAGTACAATTTGTATTGTTGGTTGCAAAGAGAGAAATACCAAATCTCTTGCGACCAATGATGGTAATCTTGCCATCCTTCGAAATAAGGCCAAGCCAATCTGATCCATTTATTTCTTACTACGTTTCTCAGGTACAATGGTTCAAGTTATCAGATGATGAGAGAGATATAATTTCTTTATACACAGAATCATATCCTTTCAAAATTGTCATTACCAACCTGAAGGGCGCATCTCTAAAAATATCTTGAAATTTTGTTCGAATTCGCAACGAATTTTTAAAAATAATTCTAACGTTGTTCTTCAATGAAATTCTTCTTCTTGCTAGTGCAAGTGTTATAGAAATTACAGTGTAACTGAGTTTTTTTTACAGTACAGTAACAGTGTTTTTAGCCCACCAAGGACCACTTTATGACGGAGTATATAAGTCTACTCTAAGCAGGCTCACGCAATCATCTCTTGATTAATCTTGATTAATCCTATGCCACACAAACCAAACCTATCGCATTGTGAGATAATTCCTTGATACCAAGTAGAAGATAATTTATTGGTTCGCACTCGTCCATCAGAAGATTGCGAGTAATATTAGCTGTCTTTAAGAAGATTTCCTACAGCCAGAGTAGGCAATTGTATTTGCAGTAGGAGTATTAGGTGGGCTGCAGGACACTAGCCGCTATAGGCTAGTGTCCATATAGGCAGGACACTAGTATTATAGGTGCACTGCACGACACTTGCCGCTATAGGCTAGTGTCCATATTGACAGGACACTAGTATTATAGGCGCGCTGCAGGACACTAGCCGCTATAGGCTAGTGTCCCATATAGGCAGCACACTAGTATTATAGGCGCGCTGCAGGACACTAGCCGCTATAGGCTAGTGTCCCATATAGGCAGCACACTAGTATTATAGACGCGCTGCAGGACACTAGCCGCTATAGGCTAGTGTCCATTTAGACAGCACACTAGTATTATAGGCGCGCTGCAGGACACTAGCCGCTATAGGCTAGTGTCCATTTAGGCAGGACACTAGTATTATAGGCGCGCTGCAGGACACTAGCCGCTATATCTACTGCGGACGCTACCACTTAATTGGACTTCTTTAGAAGAACAATCCGCTCCTCCTGCCGAGGATCGTCTCGTTGTCCTCGACACAAACTGTCGTTAATTACTCGCTATGTTTTTGTTGTTGGAAATCTTGTGGTTTCTCTAATGGTGCTTCTTGCAGCCGCTTTTTTGATGACTCGTGTTGAATTTTTTGCTTGCGTAGAGTGCAACGATTCAGTACAATGCCGTCCATGATATCTCTTATGCTCTTCAAAGATTGTGGATTATTTACACTTTTTATGGCTTATGATAATTGTACTTATTTAGATAATAAAAATTCAGAGATAATTTTAAGTATCTCTTATTCATCGACCGACTTTTAAACGGACCAATTAAGCTTCGCCGCAATGGCTCTAAATTTTAAGTTGAAGCTCCTTACAGCATTTCATTTTTTATATTTTCTCACGAAAATCAGAATTTGTATGTTAGATTAAAAGACAGTATTTTAGATTTTTGAAGTTCCTTAAACTCATTCAGTTTACATAACCTACAGGATATGCCATACATATTTTTATATGTTAGCTCGCATAAATAACTGTCAGTATGGAAATACCCGTAACTGTCGTTTATTTTTGGGATGAACCTGTCCGGTTACTCAACAATTGATACAAGTTGAAAGCTCACATTCTGTAGTATGTGTATAACACTAATATTCAGTTAAGCTGATCAAATCTGGCAACTTGCTTGTTCAGAAGAGCTCCGACTGAAAGCTTTCCTTCGTTTAGTGGACTTTTCTTTCATCAAGTCGCTGGATTTGTAAGCCCAGGTCGTTAAGCCTTTGAAAACAATGCTTCCCTCTCAGGCAGAGAATCTTATACAAAATTTTCCTGGCCACGAGCCTCCATTTCTGAGCTGCCAGCTTCCGAAATTCTCCTCATCCGAAGCTGCATCTTCTAAGAATTTAGGGTATGTCCAAGACGTTCACAGGCTCGAGCCAGTGAATACTGTAAACTCTGATCGCTTTGAGACAGTTTCTGAAGATCAGCCCAAGAGCCCAAATGTGTCGTAAGAGGCTCATTCCCTCCTAAGACCTGCCTCCAGCCACAAGCGTTGCCACCGCAGATCTCACCGACGAATTTCTCTTAAGTCTCTCATGCAATAGAACCTGAATATCTATTTGTTGGAACATTGCGAAATTTATGTTGGCCTGGCGATGAAGTGGTACAAACATTAAATACAAAATCAAGGGAATGTTGGCTTAGATGCATTACGTGCAGTATCTACCAAATACGAATAATTTTTTCCAAAATTACTGTATTTGTTGGTAAATAGTATACTAGTACCTTAACTGAAAATCTAGATGACCATTCGAAAAGAATATTTGTCGTTTAATTCAACAGAAATGAGAGTAGAACGTTACTCCTCGCATTCTATTTGGTGGATAAATTCTAACTATTTTCCCATTATTCTGAATGTGATGAATTCAAAAAACAGTATAACTTACATAATCAGGGATATATTTAATTAAATTAGAGAAGATTAGGGAAGATGTCTACATTTCCTAAAATATTTCGTACCAAACGATTTCAAACAGAAATTAATCGTTCGCTAGTGTCGTGAGCAAACATTTTCCTATAGTTATCTGGGTATATTAATTTCATACTCGTAAATATACTCTTCGGTTTCAGCAACATATAATAGTTTATTCATGTGGCAAATACGGTTCTCCAATAAGAAGACCTATGGTCTTTTTATAAATAATTTGAAAATGTATTTGTTAATCTTCGGCTATTTACCGCTGTCAGTTGATTTCTTATCTACTACTATGAATTAGTAAGATTTTTTATCTTCAAAACTAAAATAATGTAAAAAAACGCGGCCATGGGTCGAGTTTTTTATCTGGCTATCGTAAAGCAAGGCCCACAAGAAATATTCTTTATATTCTTTATTTTTCATTTCAAAATCATTATTATTTGAAACTCTTAGACACGTACTTACAAAACCTTTGCTAGAATCAGTTCACTGCAAGTCATAAAAACAAAATTTTATCGTATAAAGATTTCATTTGACCAATATTTTCAATCAAGTTTCATTGGACATCTTTTTTCCAACACACGCTACAAACATTCATAACATCGTCTCTGCGATTGCCTCAATTTTTTTTTGTCAGTAAAAAAAATATTATTCTCCACTATTTATAAAGTTATTTTAATTATTAGCGCATTTTCTCATTTATGGAAAAAATATCCTATTGTACTCGTCATGTCCGTCCGTCTGTCTGTCCGTCCGTCCGTCTGTCCGTCCGTCCGTCCGTGACCACTTTTTCGTCGACGCTGTCACTCGCTGCAGTGAGTACTGAGTTATATTATATTTTCTATGTACCTGACCTGCCTCCCTCAGAAGTGGCCGTGGGGGAACTTTCTAACCTGAGCCTCCTAGCGGCATCACCGCGTCCAGCGCTCGTCTTTTGTCTCGCCGGCCTCGTCTTCGCGGCCTGGAGACTACGACGCGACTCACGATGAACGTGACGACATGCAGGATATTGTGAGGTGACCATGCTTGATGGTAGTAATTAGATAATTATATTTATTAAGAACTAAAGAATGATCACCAAAGCCAAGATTTAGCACGTCTCGTTCGACAAGGATGGTGCGAGGTTATCAAACTTCATGGTAAACATTTTGTAATAAGTTTTATTGAGAACCCTTGCCCTTTGAATAATTGAAAGTCAACATATCTCGCGCCATGGCACGCAGGATATTGTAACTTGATTATACTTAATGGTAGTAATTAGATAATAAGTTATACACAGCCAATATTTCTTCTTCTTTTTTATTTTAGATACGCTATTTGAGACCTTGGGGTTCAAGATAATTCAATTCATGTTATAATATTTTTAATATTTATATACTTAATATGTCCTCGCTGAGTAAGTCTAAATCATACGAGTATAAAAGACGTCATGAGGCAGCAGTCCTGGTAAAGCTCCCATTTTTTATAATAAATCCCATTTTGTATCATTAATTTTTAATTACAAAAAGTAAGCCGTTATTTTCATTAAAATTAATACATCATGCAGGCAATGTTATGATAATTTTTTCGTAAAATTTTCAATATACATAACTTCGTTCCATTTTTATTTCCAGGAAAATGATGCTCATCTGCATCGCTCCGCTTGCTTCGCTACAGAAGCGCTAACTGATTAGATGTTACCTGTCTATGATGTTCTAGAACCTAATTCATTAAATAACTTTCCCGTTATGAATAAATAGGAATTAGATGATCTATTTATATTCTTTGTAATGTCCTATATAGTAAGTATACAAAATGTGCATTGGAACAGCAACATATTGATCAAAGTTTATTTTAAAAATAAAATATTTTATCTTTGCTCTAAATTTTATTTGAATAATTTGTGTTCTGAAACTTTTGTAAACGGATGCAGCAGGATTTTAAGTACTATTTATGTGCAAAAAAAAATTAAGGGAGATTTTGCAAACGGAAATTTTTCTTAAACTGATTTTCCTGTAACAAAACTGAAAACTCTCGCGTGCCAAAGTGTCATGATATTGATCAATAACTCATAAACAGAGAATCTCTTTGGAGTACTTATTTATCTAAGTATTTGAGTAAATTTTTCTGTGTTCAAAATTTACTTGAAATCCATTTCTCAAAATTGGGGTTCGGTGCCTAACGAACTCGCTCCCTGTATATATTGTACGTAAATGTGTGATTGTGTGGGCTTATGCAAGGATTGGACAAAATAATGGAAGCACCTGACCTTTTGATATCGTAATTTTTGAACATGTTATAAACCATGAAAACGTAACGTATTTTTATGTTTTATTATTGCTTCTAATTGATAGTTTATCCTTGCGCAAATATTCTTAGGAAATTTTTGTGTCTATAACATATCCTATAACCCATAAATGGCAAACCTCTGTGACGGTGCCCGTTTATGGTTTAGTTGGTGCCCGTTTATGGCAGGTGCTAGTGTGACAGAAACTTCCGGAATGCTTGACGTTTCTATAGGGGTACTGTCTCAAAAGGAATGACTTCTCTTGAAAGGGAAGGAAAACCGTCCTCAACAAAGTACAGGTCTGGCCGAAAGTCGAAGTTGTCTGAGAGAGACCAATTGTACCTAAATCGAATTGTGAGGGACAATCGAAAGACCACGGCTGTTAATTTACGACAGACCTCAATCGACACCTACAGAACCCAGTTTCCATAAAGACTGTCCGCCAGGAGCTTCACAAATCTGGATTCTATGGAAGTGTTGCAATTAAAAAACCTCTGGTTTCAAATACAATTGCTTCAAAGTGTTTGAAGCGGTGTAAAAACCTTCAGAATTGGTCCGTCGAGCAGTGGAAAATATAATTTTTTCTTATTAATCATCGTTTACTTCATTTCCAACCTCTGGCCGAGTTTACGGCCGGAGACAGCCAAAAGAGTCATTTAATCCCGTTTGCCTCATCACAACCGTAAAACTTGGCGGGGGATCTGTGGTGATCTTGGGTGCTGTTTCCTGGAAATCCGGCGGACCAATGATTTCTCTTCATGGGAGAATCAACAGTCGTGACTATTTAGGAATTTTGGAGGACCAAGTTCATCCAATGGTTCAAGCATTATTTGTTTCCGGAGGGTAACGACATCTTTCAAGATGATAATGCTTCGATCCATCCAGCTGGAATTGTTAAAATATGACGCGAGGAACATTCTAATGAAGTTGAGCATCTCATTTGGCGACCACAATCACCAGACCTGAATATTAACGAGCATACATGTTTGCATTTAGAGATGCAAGTCAGAAGTCGATTCCCGTCGCCATGGTCTCTAAAAGAGGTGGAGGAAGTATCAACTGAAGAATGGGAAAATTCCTTTGGAAGCAATTCACTATTTGTATTAATCAATACCTCGGAGAATATTGAGGCTGTAATTGCCGCAAAAGGTGGACCTACTCATATTAAAATATATTTTGTGGACTTCTCAGGTGTTTCCCTTATTTTGTCTAACTCCTGTATATAGTAACTTATGAATATAATTGCGGTTGTTACTATAGAATAGCCTCTACAAATCCCCTCAAATGAGACAAGTTATTTACAATTTTATGGAAAACGGGATCAGGAGAGCCCCGTTTCGAGCGATTCAAATCGGATGTTTTCATTCAAGTAGAAATTGCTTCTTGCAACTGTGTCACATCATCCTAAAAAGTTTTTTTTTGCATATTAGTTCTCGTAAAAAGTTAAGAAATAAACTTTACGCATGTAAAGCACACCTTTCTCCCCTATGTGTGTTGATAAAATAGAGAAATTTTTGTGTCCTTGATCTGAATTGAGCTGAAGGCAAATCGTGTTCTTAGCTCACTTTTGTGCTCGGCGAAAGACACTTCCGGTGTTTGTGCTCAAATGTATGAATTTGGCAGATTTACTTCAATTCAGATTTGTCTTCCCTCGACGACGGTATTCTGGCGGCGGAATGAGCCAAAAATTCTATAATGTGACTTGCAAAAAATGAAATTGCGTTCAAAATCATAACTGTTGCTATATTCATGTTGAAACTGCTATCTTCGGTAAAAATCTAGAAATAAAAATTATAATACATCTTCTTTGTCAATTGATGTGCGAATATTCATGCTCATTCACTTCCATGCGTGCACTGAGAGCATAGAATAAGACGATTTTTTTGTAAGAATGATTTCAGCGTCGTCCTTACATAACTTGAGAATTTGTCTCTAGTTTTTGAACGAAAAATGACCTCTCGTTGAATGCGTTGCTCGGATGAATTAAATGTCCACTTTTTAAAGCATTTTTAAATAGATTTTATATTGTCAAGCATATTATTATATATCGTTTGGCAGCGTTGTTTAAATCAAATGAGTAAAATCAAATATGTTCATAATGTTAGCTTCTTATTACCTTTATTATCGGCTAGAGAAAAGTTACCATTCTAGGGTCATAATTACCTTTAAATTTTAGTGTTTAAAAGAATATCTGCAGTATATATAGAGGATTTAATGTACAAAAATTCCATCATAAATAATGATAAAACACGTTAGGATCCCCAGAAATTACTGCTTAAGGTACAATTTGCGTTTACATCGAAAACTTTTTACGACTTTGCTCGAAGTTTGGACAGAAGTTTGAAGCGTTAGTTCGGAAGGAAACTCGACGCCGATGATCATGGGTGTCTTTTTAAGAGTGCTATTAAAGACCAAATTTTGAGGGGGCTCAAAATACTGCTGCACTATAAAGTTATTGCGATAGTTTACTATAAAAAATGATGTTATAATTATGTAATGGAAATGGCTGAAGTGCACTTCTGATATTTAAACAAATTCTTTAGTATTATTAATTATTACGATGTTAAGTTTATTGTTATTTTTCACTTTAGCAATATATAAAATACTCGTTCATTGTTTTTCAGAATTATTTTTCACGCCTTCATTACCCGCGAGAAATTTTTAGAACGCAATAGAAAATTTCGCAATGTTAACCCATATTTATACCTTTACTCAATACTTAACATCGCGCTCTGAAACGCGATGTTAAATATTGAGTAGACATTATTGCAATTTAGAACATAACTTTTTCAGGAATCGCACACGCACTAGTTCCAGGTGATGTTCGATTATTTATTTAAAACATCATTTTACTGATGACATTGAAATTGAGAGATATTTTCATCAATTCATTGACGAAAGAAAATTATCTTCCGATTGAAAGAATTCCCTCGTTCTAAATTTTATTTTTCTAAAAAAAATTCCTCGATCTAAAAAAATTTTAGAATAAATTCTAAAATTTATTCCTCGTTCTAAAAGTTTTGTATTGACCGTATCAAAGTAATATAGCGAAACTCGATCGCAGTAGATCGCAGTTTCTTGAAATCCACGCTGAGATCGTGACTCTACTTGTATGAATCTCGTGTTTTGCATACGTATAGCCAAGCTCAAAAATTATCCTACTTTAGTTCTATCCTAATATGTCCAGGTTTAATAAGAAATCATTGACACAAATCAGTCTAGTGTGCTGCTCATCGTCAAAACTATAAATTTTCAACGGAAATCCATCAACTATCATAAAAAAGGAAAGTATTCAGTATTGGTGGTGCATACTCTTGTATTTTTCCTTCAGTACTATACACTATACTCTTCTCTGTCATGAAGAAAAATGAATCGTAACTGCAAAATTTTTCATATATTGTCAGTATTTTTAGACTTAAATATTGATGGAACCATTGCATCTTCCGAACGGCTATCATTGTACTCCCAAGAAGCTGTCATTAGATTTTGTGCCAAGCGTAGCTGAGGTTGACACGAGTGTAAGATAATACGGAATTGTTTTTCTATTCAAATATTATTGTGCTGAATATGTGTACATACTGACTATTCAAATCTTTATTGCTGTTGGAATGCGTTCATGTAATTGACCTAAAATGATTCTATTCGTATAAACTGAAAAAGTTTTATAATGTTTTATTCCCTTTTGCCCTTATTTAACGGCGGCAATGCTCATTGTACAACCACAAATCAAAATGCACTCCTAGATTAAGCATCTTATAATAAGTGCACTTTTTCTTCTTGGAAGAGTGCCTTCAAATGATTATTAATGGCACTCATACCCTAGAATGAAACTTTTATGCGCGATTCAAATCATTACAAACTTTGAAATTTTCTTAAAGTGCAGTTTTCTTCGGATTCTGAAATGTCTTGAAATGGATTGCGTAGAAATTTCCTCATAATAGTTGGCTTTTTGTCCCTAAAATCTCTTTTCATCTCATGATTTATAATTTCTTAATTAAGAGCAACCCGCTGTAAAGATTCATTCAGAGTGAAGCGCCTAATGTAAAGTCATCATAATTCACAAAAGCCTACCGCACGTCCAACACAAACAGATCAGCAGCACTTTTAGCCTAAATATTTCCTGGCACATGTTTTGTAGCGATGCTCTTAAACAGCTGAAGCTTAGTATTTTTAAGAACTCCGAGCCCAAAAGCTTCCCCTTACTTCTGCACTCAGACTTTTGCCCAAGTTCTGGGATCATGTTCGGTCAAATGTGCTCCAGTCGTGAATGTTTCAAGACCTCTGCTGGAAAATTCAAGTGGTGCTTCATACGCGCATGTTCTACTAAAGCAAGAGTGAATAAACGAGTATTCGCATTTTCATCCCTCAACTTACATGAAATTTGCTCATTTTTCAATTAAATTTCAATTTTTTCTCTGTCGTGAGTTGTTAACTCGGTAATATCAATTCTCTATGAGCCTCAGACAAAATGAGGTCTTAATACTACTAATTTTCGTAAAAGAATTTCTATGATTACGCCATTGGTGATGAACATGAACCAATTTAACTCTTATATCTCATAGAATTATTCACAAATTTCTAGTAACTTAACGAGCATTAGGTATCGAGTGAACATCCCTTGAATAAAAAAATCATTCTCTCCATTAAAAAACGGAAATTCATGCAAGATAATCCACAAACTTCAACGCAAATTCCGAAACCGTCAGTGCAAAACTCAAGATCCGGCGATCTTCCGACGATCGTTGCGAGCAATTCATATTCCTGGCAAGTTCGGAGTCAGGGTGAAATGTTCGGACCGCATGTCAGTTCCCAACAGCGATACCAGCATGAGTAAAATTCCAAAAAGAAGCAAACTTCGGCACTTTTTCGTCGGAAGTTTACCTTGCGGCAGTTCTTGGAAGATGTTTGCATATACTTTTGACTGAACGCTCGGCATCGCAATGATTATAGCAATATTCTTAAATGAGGTCTCCGAAGTAATGATTACAAAGCTCACCGCGGTCCTTCAATGAGAATATTGCCCATGCCTCGTACCTGAAAAAAATTATCTTCTAGTATATTTTTTTAATAAATTATATGAGAGCTCGAGTGGCGGAAAACGTAATCTTATTTCATGATTATATTTGCGACAAAAATACTCAAGCCTTTTATATATCGAGACAATTTCTTTCTTTTTATTGCTCTTCGCGGATAAGTACTTATTCATAAAGCTGTACATTTGACTCATATTATAAGCAAGCCCAGGGATATTTTATTGCATGTAGTCACTATTAGAGCCCCACCCTCCCTTCGGGTTGTGTTTGAAGCTACGTTATCATACCTTCAATAATCAACAAACTTATATTTGTTAATCTGCATCAAAAAATAACATATTTCCGCACACGCAATAAACAAAAACATTGAATAAAGTATAAAAATTGAATTTGTAGTCAGACCGAAAATTCATCTATTGTCATCACCCAGTCTGCAGCACCATCCCATGAATACGTTGACTTTCAACTATTTACCGTAAAAAGCCCCGTTTTGCGTTTATATAATATATTTCGAAGAATATTGCGTATGATAGATGGGTAGAATATGATAAATTCAATCATTTTTATTGGAATATTTAAAATTGTGATATCTTTCCTATATAAAAATGGTCCAAGTTTTTGCATCTGACCGGTGTCAGCTTGCAAATTTCAAATTAATTCGTATTCTTATCATTATACGTGAATGATTTAAATTATTCTATTGAAGTTTCAATCGGGAATTTCTGCATAGCTCAGACGAACATCGACTTGCGTAGATCCTTGCGAACAACGTCGCAAGGATCTACGTGCCAGTTTACCATGAAGGTAGGATTCCTTACATTTCCTTTCTCTGTCTCTCTCGTGCGGGCGGCCGACGTCCCGTGTAAGCGACCTCTTGTTTGAGTGTCTTAGTTTCTGTTGCTTTTCACCTGACCCTCCTTGTCACTTCGTCTCTGAGATGCTAACGCTGCTTCTTTCGAGCCAGCTTCAGCGGGCTGGACAACTGAGACCTTTCGCCCATTGTGAGGAATGAGAAATTTTTGAAAAAATCAATAAAGGATACCTTTGTCGCTGTTATTGAAGTTCATGCTTCGTTTGCTGTGCAAAATAGCTTAATAGCTGAAGCGCTAGTAAACCATTATACTACTGCTACTAATAAGCCTTTTCACTGCATATTAGGTTTAAATAACCTACATCATTTCAGCTTACAAAGACTTACGAGTTCATCTCACACCCGCGTGTCTGAAATAAGCGTAGACGCGTTCAGTGCCTGGGTTGTAGGCATTCTGATAAAATTGTGTCACCCGAGTGAAAATGAGACTTGGCTTCCCTTTGATGTTGCCTCAATTTTGAGATCTATTTCTCACCTACGCTAGAAGAAACCGTCGTCAAATCGACAAAAAGTTTTGATATGATTGTCTCATGAAAGTAGAAGTTACATCACAGATCGTAATACCACTTGATCAAAAAGTTCGGGAAATTTTCAACAGAGGCACAATTTGTCAAACTTCGGAGCGTGAGTGAAGCGAAAAATGAATTTATAGATTGAAATAAAGTTAAGATGCCGGCATATAGCTATTAAAGATGAATGGCACAGTTGGAAATTGCTCTGAATCATTGAGGAAATTCTGTTCTCTAGATTGTTCCCAAGTAGCCGAAAATGCAGAGCAGTTTTTTAAGATGCCAGAATATCTAAAAAAAATTATTACTGTTTAGTTGTGATTTGAAAAAAAACTGTTAATTGAACTTTAGCTAGGTAAAATAAGAAATAATGCTACTCTTAAACTTGTTTCATACCATTAATAATACGCAAAAACTCGATAATTTCTGCGAACTAACAGAAAATTAAATTCAGGTAATCGGCAATATTGACGAGTAAGGGCGCTGTGTCGGCAAATTTCGTGCAGGGGATCAGATTACCACGTGAGTCATCCTCACTGTATCCCCAATTTCAGCGTTGAGTTTGGAAGGCACCCGGAAATTAGCTTTCAGTAACGGTTTTTATGGTCTATAAAACAAGAACGCGTCGTAGCCAGCGGCCAAATTTGCACCGAATTGCGCCTAAAAGGCAGCCCGTTTGAGATGCATCGCTTTTTCTCTAGCATGCCGACGTGCACTCTGGACTGATCAGAACATGCTCTACAATGACTATAGCACCAAACCCAGGCACGAGTCAAACTACACCGATCAAAACCTGCTCTAAAGCGGCTTGCAACTGCCCTGGCTATGGGCCAAAACTGAACGGCAAAATTTTCTATAAAACTGCTTGCACCCAGCCCAGATTACAACACATAACTGCACTGGCTAAAAACTGCTCTGAAACGGCTTGCTACCAGCCCCGTCACGGGCCAGAACTACTGCAGAAATTCTGTAATAATTTCTATTAGGTGCGAAGCAGCTGTTTTTCTTCAACTTTCAAATCGGTGCTCTCGTTTCAAAACAATGATTTTAAATATAAGAAGAAATATTACGTAATATTTCTGTTTATTAATAATCATAGTGACAAGATTAAATTATCCTGATGCATACTATACAACGGGTAAAAATATATTTTCAACGGAAGATATGTGAGAGAAAAGTTGCACATAAATATATTGGAACAACTTTTATGTATCACAAAATGGTTTTGAAATGATGTACCTTCTTCAACTTGTCATTTAAAAACTTCAGCAAAATCAATATGGATCTCAAAACTATTTTTGTGAAACTTTGTGCTCCTTGCGAGCAATACGACAGAATTAAATCTTTTTAAAGTAGCTAATGTATTTTATTATTATCAATATTTCAAACAAAACAGACAAATTCAATTATTTACATTTCAGTAAGTTTTTGCCCATACATTGTAGAGACTTGCCATTGAACTCTAAAAATAGTTGTCCATGTAAAAATTTCGTTCATATGAAGTGTCATCTACTCTGAATGATCCATAATAATTATCTTGTACTAATTTATTCGACAAATTGCAAGGAATTCGTCTTCTAACGAATAAATTAAAATACAGCCAAAAATTTATTTCTAATAGTTTCCATTTCTAAATCATTACGAAATGACTAGTATTATTAATAGGGCCGAGGAGCAAATTTCAATCTCGTATAATATCCAAATGGTGTTAGGGTTTCAAAAATTAATTAACCTTTACTGTGCACTTCAATAAAATCGTAATGCACATACCATAGAGAAGTTCGATGCATAATATTTAAATTTTCTTGCAATTTTCAAGACTTATTCAAATCAACGTCAAATTTCAAGACTTATTGATTATTTTTCGGAATCAGAAACAAATTTTCCAAAATATTTGAATAATAAAAAAGCTGAACGTTTCCAATTAGTATACGCCATGATAAAAATACCGTCACTTTTTCACTTTTCATATTACAAAGCAGAGCTATCATAGTTGCGATTACAAACACAATCCAGCACTAAAGCAAAATGCTGGAAAACAAGGGAACTTGAGTCAATAATTTTACCCAGGTTGAAGCAAAGTAAGCGCTTCACCGGCGCTGCGTCATGCGATTGGCAACAGGTAGGGAAAAAGAAATGTTAAAGCAAAATCTAAATTGAAGGAGGCCGTAGCTTCTTGTTGTTTTACAGACTGAAACTGAGCGTTGATGGTTTATTCTAGCGGGGAGCTTATATTTTTGTCTGTTCATCAGATAGGTTTTCTAATGTTTCTGTACTTTCACTTTACTTATGCGTTATTCCGGAAATTGCAATGAATAGTTCCAATAGGTATTATAAGTATTCATAGCTTTGAATTAATCTGAAAATAGTTTGGCTTCAAAACACAGTAAGATAGAAGAAAAAAAAATAAAAAATAAGAAGAAAATACAGTATGATAGAAGAAAATATGATCTTTATGATAGGTTGAAAATATAGATTACAGCGTTATACATTAGATACAAATGAACTGCAATGACATAATTTGAAAGTTACAATTTTGTGGTACATCCAGAAGAAATTTTTGCAAAGGTTTTTAATTTTAGAAGATAACATTGTCACCACGACTACCATTTTTAAGACAACAATCAATTCTCCCAGTATAAAGAACAAAATTTTTCTCTGTTTTCATCGATTGCTATCTTATAAATTCACGAGCGGACAAGCTAACGGACTTGTTATTATTATCCTAATGCTGAAGCTCCGTTCGACGGGAAGCCATAATTAAATTCCTTTCATTATCAAAGCCTCATATTTCGCGAATATCGACTTCCTGCGGCCCTGGAATACCGCACAGCTCCCGCTGGTTCTTCTCTCTCTTGTGCTTACAAAAATGATGTGTTGTTGCTACTCCAATCCCCAGCTTCTGAAGAAGAATTTGAATAAAACCTAGCAGCTCGTATCATGGCAGCGACAGAACGGTAGCGTGAGAAAGATGATTAACTATGACTAGCAAGCATAAATAGGATATCGAAAATTCATAACAACAGCATTGAAATTTTGTAAACGTAGTATGCAATTACGTATTGCATCTGCCTGGTGTAGCTGCCAAGTTATCAACATCAGGAACTTTTTGCACTACATTTGATAGCCGAGTGTTTGTAAAAAATAGTGCCACAAAGATAAGGTCAACAATTTTTATTTCAATGAATGCTTTATTTGTAATTTAACGTATAATAAAAGCTGTTACTCTTTATTTTTTATCAAAATTGATTTAAATTGTCTGTTATACATGTTCTACTGTCTGTTTCTTTGTCTGTTGATCATTTTTATTAACGGTAAAAAACCACCAGATTTGGAGCATGGATTTTCTTTGCGATGAATGGATTTTTCCTACTAGTATTATGCGATAAGTTACAAGAGATGGACTAGAGCCGTCCATAGAACTAGCACACTAAGGTACATCAACGGCACCCTGATCCTTGAAGCTCCAAGGAAACGCAATCCTGTGTCGGGTTTCAGAGATCAGAAGTGCAGAGGAATCCTTTGTTTCATCAGAGCGCACAGCGCAGCCTGGCATTTGCATGTAGACGCTTCATTGCAGCCGACATCCGTCGACGTACCGAAGCTCGACTTCACGGGTCTCCAATTACGATGGATACTCAAGCTTGATCATGATTCTCTGCTCATTATCGTCTCTAATTAGGACTCGACAGTCTCTCAAGTTCTCGTGGTTCTGTGCCTTCGAGAGCATCGAATTGCAGCGCTTGTTGTTGCAGACGACACAACCAAAACTCAGGCGGTAATTGCAAAATTAGATGATTTCTGAGCTGTTTTGATCAGTGGAACCTTGCATGAGATCTCGAACTTCTTCATGTTGCTTGCCAGATGCTGGTTATGCATGCTGAAGTGCAGTACCCATCAATTATCATTTACTGAACACAAGAAACAAACTGAAGTGAAGCACACATCAACCCTCATATTCAGAAGCGAGACAGAAGTGGAGACATAGAGAAGTGACACATCCATCAGAACAGAATTGTTTTACTACTCTGTTCTATTAATACATTGCAAATTTTTCTGTTGATTTGCATAAGAAAATTCTATAGTTTATTCCATGGTATATTCAAAGAACGTATAGTGTTATTTCAATATGTAGACCACACAGACAGCATGCAGGTCATTCCTGAAAAGGGAGAGTCCAAGACTAGAGTAAAGCTGTTGTCTCTTTGAAGATTTTTAATCAAAGAAAGTCCGTTCGGAACTTCTTTGAAAATCGGCAGCAATTCAGGAGCGGAGGACAGAACATCCCAATCTTCAGGACAAATCTTGATTCCTAATCCCAGAAGATGAGAGCTAATGAGGACATCTTGAGTGGTCTCATCATATTCCAATTAAAGGTTCATCAATGGGCATCAGTAGACGGTATTAGAAAGACAATAGCAATTAATACTTCCAATAACAGTTAAATTCTAATGGATTAATAACGAATATTTCTCTAGAAATTTAAAAGCGAAGAAAACTCCAAAAAATTCGCTTTTAAATTTCTAGTGAATCTGCGATTCAAGCGATCTAGTGACATTATTACGAATATTTCTCATTTAAATTAATTTATCAGTCTGTTATGTGATTGGACTGATATAAAAATCGATACGACCAAATTTCAGTTGTGTCAAAGCTAAAAAATTTGAAAATCCAAGAAAATATTTGTAAAGATTATTTTCGTTGATAAATTTCATCAAAATATGATAGCGGAGCTAGAACATGAGATATAAATAAAGTGGCAGTGCTGCGAGAGAACTGATGCCCGCATCGCGCTGCACCCAGTCTGTTTTTTTATGAAGACCAGAGGAGCAAAAGCCCTCAGAGGACGCCCTCGCAATGCCCACTCTAGAGGGAAAGATAGGCCATAAATAAAAGTTAAACCATATTGTCTAAACTTTTAGGTCGAATTGGCGTTACAAAATAGGGAAAGTTTGCCACTGTAATCAACTTAGAGCAAAATACTCGCACGCTCTGAAGTGAAACGGTGACGCCCGCTAGACGCAGCTATAACTCGGCCCTCGAGACCTGCATGGTCCCAAACTGAGACTTAAGTTTCTTCCTCCATGAATGTCCTAAATTAAATGCTTTTATATTATTCAAATTTGTCTGGAAAAATCTAGAAAACATATTTGCAGGTCAGATGATTTTTATTTTTCCTATATTTTTCTTGACACTATAAATTTTTAGTCCTTTGTATTCCTAATATACTCGAATGTCAAAACGCTGCAACAAATACATTAACATTTATTGCAACATTTACATTAACGCTGCAACAAATACAATTTACAGGCAACTCTGAGCAGTGTTATTATGCACGGATGAGGCTGTGAATCGCTACTTTTTATTCAGAATGTGCGGGAAGGAGAAGGTTACATGACTGAAAAAGCTGGAATCAGAATTAATTTTTTGAATTTTTTATCACTATGACATTTGAATGACCTATTTGAACTTTTTATCGCTGTGACATTTAGCATATCCCTTTTTTTAAATTGCCTATTTTTCAATCAAAAATTTCCCCGATGATATTTTCTTCTCTGTCGATATACCAGTATTTCAGTGACATCTTTCTAGTATAACCTATTATAAAAAATTTCCGTAAAAATCACTTCCTTAATGAAAATTTTCGAAAGGAAATTGTCTCGCAGGATTGCCTGAGATATAGAATGTGCGTCGCATCTAGCGCTTCCGCTGTTCGTTCTCCCAGGAGAGCAACAATTTTTTACGGGCAAAGCGAGATGAGGGCTTGCGATGTGCTGAGCAACTCTCATGTTTATGGGTCCACTGCTTTGTAAGAGTTATTATTATTCTGGTACACTTACGACCTGCACACATTCTTATCTATATGGTCTTATGAAGGAACCTGTTCCCCTCCCGAGCAGCTTGGCAAGAAAGTTTTGTTGCTCTGTTAGCGGGAGTAGTAATTTTCTTGTTATTTTTTGAAAGAACAACAAGGGGCCGAAGAATCTTAATTAATAATAACAATATTTTTGGTGTTTAGATTAGCATCGAACTATAATTCTTTCGGAGATGGTAAAATCTAGCAATGAAAGCCTCTGGTTTTTGTATGCATTGCAATTGAAGCCAAGTACTTATATAAACACATTTCAAACAAAAATGAAAGAATAAACGTGAATGAGAAAATTGAGTAATTACCTAGATAAGATTAGACAAAATTTATCTCTCAGAACGCTATTATTGATTAGGCTTTTTTTAGGCAAGCATGATAGCACAGCAAGTTAACTATTTGAGTTGTAACTAAAACCCATAACGCATCAGCCTCGCAACACTGTTAAACATTCACGCTCTGGCAGTCTCTGTCGAATATCTAATGCACATTTGGATTGCAAACTCTCGGGTTAATTAAAAATTTCATGCCCCAATGACTCTATTTTTACAATGCATGTGAATTCATAAGCATACTACCCGAACACTGTTAAGTGAAATGATTGTACAATACAAATGATTATGATGCACAACGAAGCCTATGACATTTTCAGGTTTTCCTCAAAATCCTTTAAATATGGGAACATGTAAAATTACTTGCAAGAACCCCAATTTATTAGCATTGCATATAGAAATATTTTGTAGAAATATTTAGGTTATAATCTCATAATTTTCTGATAAGCTTAATAATTCTATAAATACAATTTTTATTCACCAGTTTTTGTGCAAATTTTTCCTCTTGATTGAAACAGATATTTGCACATCTACTGCAGTGCTTTTATTTTTTTATTGAACAGGAAATATAAAAAATTTTCATGTCTTATGATTAAGCGAGCTGCCAAAGGTCTAGAAATCTAAGCCCATCATGAGTCGGCAGGAATTTTGTTAGCTTAGGAAGAACAAGACGGTAGCGGCTTCCTAATCCACCGACGTTTGACCACACGGCCTCCCTCTAGAATACTGATTAAATCTTTCCCGTGAAACTCTAGGCCAGAGACGTTAACCGAATAAACCAAAGCCTCGTTGGTGGCCACAAAAGTTCACGGAAGCGCACGAAATTTTTCTCCGACTGACACAGAAGAAACTTTTTTTCTCCCATTAATTGTCAGCAATTGCATTGCAAGCTCGTCAGCTCTTTGTAGATAATTCAGGCTGTGCTTCTAAATCCAGAGAACGGGGCTAGAATACCCTAAGGAAATTCACTCTTTGTTGCATTACCACGAGTTCTGGGGGTAAGGTTTGGAATGGCTATTCCATGTTTGTATATAAAGGAAAAACATACTTAAAAAAGTGTCATAGAGCATTGAGTCAGTAACAAGAAGTAAATTATTTTTAATTCCAATTTTTAGGAAAAATTAGCTCAACATAGTACATGAGTATTCATTTATAAGTTTTAAACTCAATTAGTCTAAGGATATCATTTTAATTGAAAATACCTTTTTTCTAATTTGATTATTATTATCAACTTGATAATAGGTTGCACACTAATTCCTTCAAATAAAAAGTTTGCTTCTGTGCTTCAACACGGACAAATATTACGCAACGACGCTACTCACAGCAGAAGCCGATTCCTTTTATACTCTGTTATATCTTGCTGCCAATGGCGCGAAACGAGCGCCAGAACAATGGAGTCATCCAGCAGCCTTTAAAGGCAGAAGTTTGTCCGCTGAAGCTCTTTCTGGCGAGCCATTCGTCTCCTGTTATTGGTTGCTACGAGCTGCGCCGAAAAGGAAGAAAAAGCTTCGATACCAAAGATTCTCCCGGAAACCCCCAAAATACGAGTGGTTCTTTAAATCGATGAATATGAAAAAAAAAGAACTTGAAAGCTATAAAAGAATCGAGCTAAAGAGACGTGGATTTACGCTCCTATGAGGCAATTCTTAAAGTTAGCTCATAAAAACCGGATATTCATGCTTGCTCACTTCTGCAAGGTCGTAAATTTTAATTATGTAGGTGGTGGTATTTCCTTAACGAACGATCTTGATCCTGAGATGTGCTTATGCCGAATTGTAGCGCAGTTTCTCCAGCTTTGAAGCGATTTGGTCATCAGCCTTTACGTAACCAGTTGGCGAGTATCATCAATTTCCGGCTTCTAAGATTTTTTGGTTCCAATAGAGCAAAAACTTAGGCTTGCTTCACGAGAAATCCATGAACTGCTCGCCTCTAAATGCTGGAATGTTGTTTTATAACTGCAGTCGTTGCCGCACGGAAAATCCACTAATTTTTTTCTGTGTGATAAAGATATTGGAAATAAAAGGACTTGCTGCGAAATTCGTCTATTGGATTGACAATTTTTGGATTGACAATTTTTAATATTGTATGAGATCAGAACACTACTAAATATTATTATTTTTTGAATATGCAAACTGTCGAATGACAAAATTCCCTTATCGTTAATTTATGTATATCGTCCCGTAATTATTATTTCGAGGTGACAAGTTATTCAAGTACTTTGTTGACTCTATAAAATCTTACAATATTGCCTTCCAAAATACCGTTGTCGTGGGTATAGTGGTGAGTAAAAGATTATTAATAAAAATGATAATGAAAACTATAATAAATAAAAGATGGACACAATAAATCAATAATACTAATAAACCATGCGTTTCCTTAGCTCATGTTCTACTTTCTAATTAGAGATTCGGATCCTTTCTGTAATGTAAAAACAAATCCTAATTTTGGACTAGCAATAATGAGCTAAACACTGAATATGGAACCTGTGACATGACATGTGAATAAAGAACATATATAGATTTATCTATAAATTGACAACTATTTACGAGCACATTATAATCACAAGTATTACCAGAACTAATGTAACCACGACCACTGCATATGTGGTGGATCACGCAACATTGAAAAATTAGTGAACATTTTTAGTGAATTAGTGAAGTCATATCGGTGCTGAATCAAAACTAAAATGATAAATTTTACGAATCCTATTTCAATCCCTAACACCGTTAGTTGAGTGCCCTAATGTTAACCACAGTTACAGTCATATATGACGCCCAAGTAATTAATTCGTCTTCAGCGAGTTGCTCGGCTGGTAATTTCCTCGGAATCATCGGTTCATTTCCTCACCTCCAGCCCGTCCCTCGCACCGATCTTCCTTCACGCATCACCCCGCTTTCAGGTGCCCCCTTCAGAACGGTGCTCGGTTCGACTCAAAACTTCATCATATCCGAGTGTCATCTTGAAAAAATTGCGCCGTTTCCAGTTTGTTTCTTCTGAACCAGACGAACTGAAGATCATCTCCAGTGGAGCTTCCTCCTCTCGTAAAGTCCGAAGTTTTGCAAGAAGATCTGGTCTTGATTTGGAGCTGATTTGGAACCCATTGACACTGCTTAGAAGATGCCAGATTGGGGCACACAATTTGAAAGCGACGCAATCCCTTCAGAGCCTGACTTGCTCAACAAGAAATCAACTCTTCTTCAAAGGACCAGATTTCCTCATTCCCGGACTACGCTCTGATCTGGGCTGGAGTGAATTAGTGCCACCAAAGAACTGTTTTTACGAGCAAGATTCTTTATTGCGAAACGCGTTTTTCCGTGAACGAAAAATCTCCACGTAGAAGAAAATAAAAGTCTTCAAAGTTAAATTCGTTGTTTCTTACTTTTGACACGTAAATGTTCATATAATGTACGATTTCGCCCATTACTAACAACCTATTGCAGGTTCTTTATATAGAAAAAATTGGTAAAAATAATCTTCATCCGTCGAAACTGAATCTGATTTTTCCACGCATGGGTATTTTTAGAGAAGTATTTCAAGTATCTAAGATAACCCTTTGTCAAAATAATACAAGAGAGATTTAAGAGTAGAACTTGATACCCTCTCCTCGGCGTTTTTTTTTCAGTTCATAAGCAAAACGCAGGAACATTTTTCTTAGCAATCAAACGACCTTTGAAGAGTTCGCTGTAGATGCAACTCTCTTGCAAGAAGTTTGGGATCTAGGAAGTAAATCTAGGGACTCCGCGAAAAGTTTCAACGAGTAAACAAACTTTTATTCAAACGACTCCGAGTTTGAACACAGTAAAGGAATATGCTGTGGTTTTTGCAGGATCTCAGAATTTAAGACGAACACATTTAGTTCAGGTAAAGACATTCAAAATTTATGTGCAGATTTTCGCCAGTTTGAGCTGCAAATGAGCGCAACTTCATTTTGCACTCCTCAACGGTTGATAACAAGATCAAACAATAAAATCTTTTTCAATTTCTACATATATTAAAAAAAAACTTACATGACTGGAATGGATGTGCGAAACCTCATTTCAGTTTTAGTTCGATCAATTGCCGATCTCCTATTTAATCGTGCATTATTTTGCTGCACTGCGAGCAAGACAACATCTGGACGGCGTAGATGTCCAGTGGATGCTTACAGCTTTTCCTAAAAGCGAGCTGGGCGAGCGGTCAGCAGTTAGGTTGGTCCTTTAAGCTGATTGCTGTTGCCTCAAGACCAAGATATTCCAATCTGCGGCGCACTGCCAGACACCTCACCACACCAAATGCCGCTCCAATTTGGAACCTTCCAAGAATAGCATTGCCGCAGCAGATGCTAGGGTACGGTCAATTATTATACTATTGAGGAGTCTGAAAAATGATAATTTATATACAACATTTGTAAGATTAGTAAGTATTGCCGCAGCAGATGCTAGTTGTACGGTTAATTATTATACTATTGAGGAGTCTGAAAAATGATCATTTATATACAACATTTTTAAGATTAGTAGGTATTGCTGCTACAACAGATGCTAGGGTATGATCAATTGTTATACTATTAAAGAATCTGAAAAATTATAATTTATATACAAAATATTTGAGATTAGTAGGCATTGCCGCAGCAGATGCTAGGGTACGATCAATTATTATTGTATTGAAGCATCCAAGAAATAAAAAAATAGTCACACAATTAATTTGTCATTTAGAGATAATTCGCTAATTTCTGTTTCCTAATTTGAAGGAATTCATTTTTATGGGATTTTAATAGCTATATCGTTGAATTCGAAACTTGTTTCTTGACTGATATAACATCAATTTAATTAATAACTTGTAGCTCATTCTTGACAATTTTGACTAATGCATCCTCTTGTTGCTTCGCTGGTAAGAATGATCGATTCCTGGAATTTCTCAAGGCTCTCCTATTCCTTGACGTAAGTGTCAAAGTGCGTGACCTAACTACCTTATAAAGATAGACGAATATTTCAACGGTAACTTTAAAATTTTCAAAACCTTAAACCCAAATTTTAAAACTTGATCAATTAGCAGCTCAGGTAGGAATACCATTGAAACAGGAGAACATGATACTTAGAAAGGAAAGGGTTCATTTGCTTCTGGTATGCACAGCTCGCATGATTGATGACCTCCCCGTTCTCAGAGAGAGCTCGATCCTCTAATTGAAACGCCTGTCATGTCTCCACTAAAAAATGTTTTCTCTGAACCAACGAGGCAAGGTACACATTTTGCAGTATTTGCCCTAAGCTGTCACGTGCGACACTAATAGCATACATTAATAAAATTCTGTGGCCCTTGTTTAGTTATATTTCATAGCAGACGATGCAAACAAAATATTTAGATATTTTCTAAATTGTTTGAATTTCGTTCTTCTAATCGATATTTTTTCGTAAAACCGGGGTATTTCTAATCTCGTATGAAGACCAATATCGAAATTATGTACAAAGTTATTTAAAACTAAGCTTTTCATATAATTCAGTTTCAGCCTAAGAAAAACAAGTCCTTGATCCTCAATATTGCGTGTAAGATTGAGTCGCTACTTCTTGATCTGAACTCCAAGCTATCGGAAAATAATTCCGAAGATCGTAGCAGCGATCGAGGTTGAGGCGGTGAAATCCGAGAGCTGGCGACTGATCCTAATGGAACTCTCAATAATTCGGTTAAGGGGCGCTTGTCGCGTTAAACTGTCATTGTCTTTGATTTTATCCCTCATAAAAAGATCTCACCTGATTTTTTATTGAGTAATTATTTGGCGAGTTTACTGTTTTTTCTCGTAAAAGTATCTAACCTGCTTTTTTAAGAAATATTCTTAGCGAATTCTCTCTACTTCGCTCTCAAACTCCTTCTGTACAATGTTCTGATATAAAACCCCGAGTACAACGATTTTTCAGTGCATGTCGCAAATTAGCTGAAAAACTCGTAATAAAGTAATTTGAAGTACTGTTAACTTCTAGGACGATTTATTACTCATCTATGCTATTTGTAATATCTTATTGATTTACTCATGTGGGGCAAGATCTGAATGTTTTGTATTGTTCTTACTTCTCTGTAATTTATATTGCTTTTTAGTTTTGAAATCTAACAATAGACTTGTGCATAAATGAATAAATTCGGGTAAATTGAGGTTCTTTGGCTTATGCAATTGCCATTTTCTGAAAATATTTGATTGTTATCGGAGTCATATTACTTTTGCTGAAAATATTTGATTGTTATCGCAGTAATATTTCTTTCGCTGAAAATATTTATCGTTATCGGAGTAATATTACTTTTGCTGAAAATATTTTATTGTTATCGGAGTGATATTTCTTTTGCTGAAAATATTCATAGCGATCGGGGTAATATTATTTTTGCCGAAAATATTCGATTGTCGATGGTTTGTGTCAAACCTCCAGCAATTTATTAAGACTTGATTGTTTATTATTTTATTAATAACTGATTTAATTCGAATATGGATTATGCTGCTAAATTTTCTTGCATCTGTTCTTATAAGGATTTTTTTTCTAATAATTTACAGAAACCGGCAGGTAAGCACCAAGAAACTGCGTCATATTTTAATGTTTTTGTACGAACCTTAAGAATCTGCATAAAAGATTCTCTACACATTTTATAACACGAACACGAAGAGAGTTTCTTGTCCTATTTATATGTAATTAATCCAAATATAATTGCAATATACATAAATTATAAATATCTGCATCTCATATATTATTATCATTTATGCCACGACAGGCCGCAGGCATTTATATAAGCCGCAGGAAAATCCAGATTTTTTCCGACTGCAGTTTGTTTTGCGGGCCAACGTCAGCTGCTGCAAGGCGGGAACGTGGCAAGATTTGTTTCATTTTAATGAATGGCAAAGAAGCAGGCAATTTTACCGTCGTTTCAGGGCATTTAGTTTCAGACGCCAGAATAAGACCATATTTCAGGCGGTTACTTAAGTGCGGTTGTTAGTGCTTGGCGCTACCAGGTCGGGCTAGGAAATTTGAGAACGCTTTGCGGGTACAATTTGCAAATAGCGCTACCAAAAGGGCCCCGAGCATTTTTCTAATTCAATTTTATCTCCATTAGCAAATGTGCACCTGTGTATTTCTCTTACTTTTGAATTGCACAAATGTCCTTGCATGGTTTCCTTGAACTCCGTTTTTTGCAGCAGACGTCGGTCGTAGATTCGTTGAATCACGTCTGGAATTGCCAACGAAAACATTGTACCAAAACTGAGTGTTACAAAATAGCCAAACCTTTATAGTGGAGTATCGCTTCCACTAAGGAATTAGGTTCTCCACGACCACTCAAGCTAGTCTTTCATTTCCCGAAAAATAAAATATGGATCACAGATTCAAAGAAGTTTTTAACTGCCGAATAAATTCTTCAACGATTGGAAGGTCAGTCGCGGTTGGAAGAATGGGCAGTCGGCTTTATATTGGAAGTCTCATTGCAATGTCATATAGAAGATTAAGTTTGTCTAACTATCACTGTAAAAAAATTGACATTAATAAGGCAGCTTGTCACTCATATTTCAACACTAAAAATCACAACTGCCGAAGATCCCCCTTAAATTATTTTGAGTTCAGTCGATACCAATTTTTTTCACCAATGTTAAATTTTTGAAACAATGAAAACAAATCTTTACTGAAAGTCATCACGAAATTTTTACCAATTTTTTGTATATTACATTGGTATTCTAAATTTACCTCATTCAAAATGAATAAATTGTAATATTTCAAATAAACCACCGCCATGACACCGAGAGCAACAAGCTCTTAGTGAGATTTGTGAACAAATCTCATTCTAGTCATACATGATAAATAGGAGCACTGCTTCTAATCTCAACGTCTTTTCTCAGAAAAGAGATACCCAGCTTACCCACCTCCATCAAGACCCAACAAGTACTCCTTTTCTCCAGCCGATTCCTACGCAGATCTTCTTACGCTAATTACAGCATCTTTTGTCTGGCCCCTCGTGATGCGAGCTGCAGCGTCAATGAATGGAAGACCCGCTCATATCGTCATCATAAACATTGTTCAGAGTCAGCCCGTGCATGCCGGAGAAGGTAATTTGTGCCGTGGGGGTCGCCATTGGCCGTCTAATGAAATTCCAGTCCCAGTAGGACTTTATAACTGCTCGCTAACTCGCCCCACTTTCTTGCTGCCTCTGCCGCCGATTCTATTGGACATTTCTATAGTTTAATTTCTCGCAGGCAATTTCTTTGTGGCTTGACAAAAAATCATTTTCAGAAAAAGTGGTAGTGAATTAAGAATGCAATTTCTTTCAATTTAAATAATTTAATCAATTTATTTCTTCCTCGTTAATCGTCTTTTGCTTTTTTCAAAGTCATTTCATTCAGCAGTGAATAAAATTTTATGAAGTTTTGATAGCGAGAAAGATATTTAAGTTCAATAACTGCGACTGAGGGAGACTCGTTTTGATCGCAACTTGAAATTATTTATTAGCAAATGAATCATTTTCTTCGCGCTCTACCTTCTATGATTGTTAATGCAGTCTTCAATGAATTAACAACTATTAAGCTAATAAAAACCTCTTGTATGCGCATGAACTTATAAGCTTTTCATAGTATTTTTACCAAAGGCATGAATGAAACTAATATTCTAAACTGTTGAAGCTAAAACTTATATTCTTTTCAATAAAGAAAACTATAGCTAGGGAAACGTCGGTGAATATTGGATAGAAGTAAGTGCATAAAAGTGACCCAGCAGGCAATTTCAGTTTGAATCAACGTTGAAACAACGATCTTCGTGACGTTAAAATGAAGTTGAATATTAGTCCAGAATTAAAAGTGAATTAACGCCATATTTCAACGTCGGACATTTGGACGTTGTTACAACGTTAAAATCGCTTGAATACTGTGACATTCTTGATAGAACATGTAAACCTGATAAAACCTTTCATGAATGCGCTTTTAACGTCAGAATTCAACGCGATTTTATGGCTGAAAAAACGTCTAAATGTACGACATCTAAAAAATGACGTTGATTCACTTTTAATTCTGGCCTAAAATTCAACGTTATTTGAACTCCCGAAGTACGTTGTTTCAACATTGATCCAACTTGGCATTTCCTGATGAGAAGCAGCTTTAAAAGTAAGAAATATTTTATTTGGTTAATTATCGCAGTAATTATTTCAGAGAAAAAGCATAAGATTTTAGCGGAGTAATTGATCCATCCTAGAATAAGTCAAGAGTATAGTTGTGTCTAGTCAATACGTAGGAATATTGAGCGATATTTATCAGTTTTCGAACAAAATCGAAGCAACAGCAATAGCTCTGTGTGAGGTTCTCATTTAATACTTCTCTAAAAATTTTTGTTTGCATGAACGGGAATTTAAAATACATAGCAAGTTTTTAGATAGAGTTTACGAAACTCAGATCACATATAATTACATTTATTTTCAGCTCACTGCGGAGAAAACACAAGTAACGTTGTCTCAGCGGCCATTTTGGATCGTGGAATTTGCTTAGAATTTAAAGTGGCTTCTGTCCCTCGTAGAGATCGTCTAAAATTCTCCAGTTATACGATGGTAATTATTTTCACGTTCCTTCAAGCAATTCTACAAACGGTATGTTAAGCCATTTTTTTTATTATTATAACTAAGATTATATATAAAAAATTTCCCTTCACACTTATGAACAACGAAAAACTTTCGGGGGCAATACAGTCACAGACGACAAAATTTTTTGCGAACAATAAACCATAAAAACCTACAACCTGGCACAATATACAGCTACAACAGAGTGCTAGAAGACAATGTAATAATGGGTACTTCAAACGTTGCATTATTTGACCGCAACACAACATACGGCTACAACAGAGTGCTAGAAGACAATGTAATAATGGTTACTTCAAACGTTGCATTATTTGGCCGCTATTTGCACACACATTGTAACGTACGAGGTCCTCAGGAGTGTCATTGGCAATGCATTGTGAGCGGCTCTCTATTTGCAAGGTGTTTGTGGCTCTTGGCTGGCAACACAAAGGCGGCTTGCAAGTAACTTGTTCGAGTGCTACCCACGTCATCCACACGGTCGCAGTGGAACAAAGACGCTCCTAACACTCGAGTGCATTAAAGTTTCAATTTACCACAAGAGTTCCGAGTTGCGATACCTTTCAGTGGGATACTTGAGTAGCAGCGCCAGACTCTAGAGAATGGTGAAGGTGGCAGCGTTCTCGAGTTCGGGTGTTATTCTTCTTCTTCGTCGATTAGTTTGTGGACGCAATGGAATCTCAATTCGAAATAACACAGTGTCATTGTTGGATGGGTTGTTTGCGAACAAAGTTCACGTTAAACTCTGTTATTTTGTCTCAAGTGCCGTGATGAAAGAATTATTTAAATGGTGCAAATTCTGAAATGACTATTTGCTTATTTTAGTTTAATGTAAGAGTGTTCAAAGTCAAAAAATTTACATGTAGATATTTTTCTTATCCTTGTAGCCTTAACAATCCTTTAAAAAAATTCACAGCCAGATAATTTCTATTCAACTTATTAGCTAGTTAGGGAATAAAGACTTTTATAACCTGCTATAAACAATTTTTATCTATTTCCCTCTTCTATACATTAATTTCATCAACTTTACAGAACTGACATGCACGCAGCACATCTCACCCCTCAGCTCTCGCTAATAATCATTGCAAGAAACATGGCGCTGAACACAGTGACGGCTGATGTAATTAACGCAACACGTGAGTTTTCACGCGCATTGTGTGATCATTAGCGGCGTCTCTTGATCGTCTCACCTGATATCCGAGGCTGGACGCCGACAAGGCAGGTGCTCTCGAGAAGCATCCTGTAATTATTTCTCTTGTTTGCTTTTAATTATTTTGCTCTGGCGCAAAATTCTGGCTTACCATCCGGTCGAAATTAACATGCATTTGACGGCGCGCGACTCATGCTGCGGCCGCCCAAGTGCGGCCAGCATCAGAAATTTGGTCCGGCATCAGCGTGAAACAAAAGCATCAGGTTCAAATTCAATTATTTTTTTCTCTTCTTTTTATAGTAATGTTTGAAATTTGAAGCGGGTTTCTGTAAAAATAAATTTATACATTTACCTGCAATAAAATTCTCATATAGCCACAATATAAATTTTAATCAGTTACGAATGCATTTACAATCATTTCATTGTGAGCTGCTACTCCCTGTTTCTAAGCATTCGGTCTTCTTTTCAGCCTTTCAACAGTTGAGGTTGAGACGAAATAAGATGTCTAAAGGTTGAAATGAAATAAGACGTGAAAATATTTATAGAAAGATATATAATTTTCATAAAATATGTTTCAAAAGTAATCGTGGAAGGAAAGATAATTTCAATAGTAATTACGTTGTCTATTTGATTAAACTAGACTTTCCAACAGCAGATATCAATTTTATTTTAACCGCGATTTTATTCGTTGTAACAGCCGAGAAGCCCGCCATATGCAGCCTTCAAACTCCCATCTCGGCCTTCATGATATGTTCATCCTAGCAGGAAGGTTGTTTCGCAGGACGTTATTAAAATTACCCTAGGGAAAAAGTGGCAATCATGAAGAAATTAAAAACATCAATAGGCAAGTCATTGAATGAATTTTCCACAACTTGTTGCCTAAGTCTCGGGTGAACTCGATTTCGCACTGAATGTTTTAGGTCCGGGAATCTGGATAGAAGTAATTTTTTAAAAGGGATTAGAATTTTTCATGTTGGCCGATGCCAAATTGACATTTCTTGACGAAGTAAATTTATTTGACGAATAACTTATGTAGTTCCTAAATTTTTATTTAATAAAATCAGCAAGAAAGTGGATCAGGTTGAGTAACTTCATTTTAAATTCTATAGAAATGTTATTCATTCTTCGCCGTCCCGCCCTGGCTTATTTCTCTGCGTGATGAGATTAATTAATGAAATGAATAATCTGTATCGACTGACGCCCATCATCCATAGATCAAAACTGAAGGCTTCAGAGTCACAGCGAACAGCTTGATTAGACGCGCCTGAATTAATTCCGTGAAGCTGTGCGTTTGAAGGAACGAATTGAGTGAACGAATTCGTTTCTTATAACATCAAGCGGTGAATAAACAAGAAAGTTGCAGTATTTTTGACAGAATATACAAAAAGAAAATTGGATCAAACTAGATTGTTAAAATATTAATAATATATCAAATTGAATCTTTACTTTGAACTTTGGTAAAAAATACTGGAAAAAAAACAAGAAATTAAATAAACCAATCATTTTAGCGCTGATTTGTTGCTTTCACTTGCACGTTTTATGTGTCAATAGTAAATGTTGATTAAACTTTTTTCAGTTACGCCAACAGTGCAACATCAACTATGTTGCAAAATTAAAAATAAACTGATCGAAGTAATCACCTATTGTTGCAACTCTGTTTCCATTACTGACTCGTCACATCAGATACTCAATACTTAATTTACTTAATTCATGTCTGGAAAATATTGCATATTTTCTTATTGTCCCACTCCGCTGCTTCTATCATTCATTTAATTAAGCGAACTGTTAGATAATTTTTTTATATAATAAATTCTTACGCTCCGTTTAATTTTTTGAAAATATATTCCTCCACTCAATTCCAAACTCGTATCCATCGTACCATGAATGTTTTGTGTTCTATTTCTATTCATACTTTGATTGACCATATTTCTTGAAACTCGTCGCCGATTGCTAACTCTCACACAGCCTTTTTGCCCTCACACGGCCCCTCTACCCTAACACGGCCCCTCTGCCCTCACACGGCCCCTCTACCCTCACACGGCCCCTCTACCCTCACACGGCCCCTCTACCCTCACACAGCCCCTCTACCCTCACACGGTCCCTCTACCCTCACACGGCCCCTCTACCCTCACACGGTCCCTCTACCCTCACACGGTCCCTCTACCCGCACACGGCCCCTCACACGGCCCCTCACACGAAGCTTTTAACTCATTATGTATCCCCGGCTCCGCCACAAAGAAAGCCCCAAAAATCGGTGGCGTGACGCCTGACTTGTCGCTTCCAATGCAACGCTGATACTGAACGTTGTTGCGCCGACTTACTGGTGCGTAAAGGCTGTTTTTTTACCGCTGCTAACGATGAAATTCCATTCTCTGCAAGTGAAAATATCGTATTTCACAGGAAATCCGTTACTATGGAGCTTTTTTAATCTATTTATATATTTTCAAATGAATTTGAGCTTGGAGTTCAAGATTGCGCGACAGGAATAATGTAGTGGTTTCCCCGCCTGCTTATGGAATTGAAATAAAATTATATATGGAAATTTTTTTAACTTTCTTAATATTTGGACTCCCTCACCGTCAGTTATAATCAGCGCTATATAAGAAATTTTCCCTCTGTCTATAACTAGTACTGATCAGAAGAGGCACCACAATTATTCGATTTTAGTTGCGCTTCGACCACTATTAAACAAAAAAGGATTATCAAATTGATTTTCAGTCGTCCATTTTTCCAATGAAAACCACTATTTTATGCCAAATTTTGCATAAAATATGTTCAGTGTCTGGATGAAAATTTTCAAATTCTGCAATAACTTTCCCTGTTCATTTTGATCAGCTCCGAGGAATAAAATCTCGAGCTCCAATGATAACAGAACAGCAAAGGAGCACATAGGCCGCAAATCAAAAGAAATGCATGGAGTGCCAATCAGGAATAGTCGAACGAAATGCGCTTCCGATGCCGCGTGATCCAAAGCCCAGTCGTATCCTGAGGCAGTGAGCGCTTGCCAACGAGAACTGATGGAACACTTCCAAACAACTCCCAAAATTCTCCTTTGTCCCTTCTCTGTATATGAAGATTGAAAACATCGCCCGAAAGGACTGTCCGAGAGACGGCCATTTCAATTCAACTTCAGTGGACGGCAGTTTCTTCGAAGCGGAAAGATTTCGATACAAGGCCTTTCGAGCCGAATTGCATGCAACCGGCAGATTGCTGATAGTCTGGCTACTGATTTTCATTATCAGAGTTTGATGTATCGAATGCCGCAACAATCATTTTCCATGAATAATTTACTCAACCCTGGAATTTAAAATTGAAGTGGAAATGGGGTTAATCAATGAGAAGCACCTCTCTGTTTAAAATTCAATCTCTGTCATGGAAGATCCAAGTTGACTCATAAGCTGGATCGCGAATTTTGAATATTCAGACGCAAGCTCATGTAACATTCGTGTATGCAAGAAAAACCCACGAAATATGCTGTTGATAAAATCTCGATACCATGAAAATGCAAATCGACTTCGCGTGTCAATGTTCTAGACACAATTCACAAACATTTTTAACCTAAAACAGACAGAAATTGCGTTAAAGTTTCAAACATCTAATGAAGTATTATTACATTGATGTCTATTTCGCACTCACAGCACATTTTAAGGCATATCATATAATTGGGAAAATAAAACAAGTAATTTCGGAATATTCTGCAGCAAAATCTATGAAAAAAAATTTCCAAATAAAATCCATGAAGTAAAAAATTCAGAAAATGAAAAATTAAAGAAAAAATAAATCTAAGAAGCAAAAGAACTAATTCATCAACTTCATATTTTAAGGAACGCCGACAAGAGAAAATAGGAACACAAGATGGAAGATAGAAGAGCATCGTAACTGTTGAAGAGGTCACGTGATTTCCTTAACATCGAAGTGGTTGCTGCGAACGTCTGCATGTAGCACTGCCCAAGCATCCCAGCCATAAACACGAAGCTTTATCGGACACACACGGCCCACTTCGTAGATATTTAGAGTCGAGTCTTCCTCTCACAATGAAAACTTTAGTAAGCCAAAAATGTTGCATCCTCGAATTTTTATATCTAAATATATATTTTTAAACAGCAGCTGTTGTTGTAAAAATCTTGAAATTTTAGAGCCAGTCTGTACAAACCTTGGTTTGTTCAGTTCACATACGAGTGCTTAAAACGATATAGTGAAACGTCACTTATGCATTAATCTGGTGTAAAAAATAAAATGTAATAATTATTACTTATTTTTCCGGTCATTAAATTGGTATTAATGGAGACAGAAGTATAAGTGACGGTTTCCGACGTTTAAAAAGTCTTATAACATTTTTAAATGTAGTAAAAATGTGACTATGCTGGTAGTGTATGGGAAACTACAATTGCCATGCAAATTGGCGCAGGTTAGGAAGCAATGAAACCATGTGATTGATGGCGCAGGCATATAGATGGAAAACATGGCCAATACTGCACTAAAAACGTCCAGACTGACGGCCCCTGAAACACAGAATATCTTTAAATCACAGATATTCGTCATGGTAAAAAAAATATTTATGAATGATCATATGGCAAGCAGCGAGCACCTTAACACAAAATTATTTTCCGAGAATGGCCTTTATTTGGAAATTTTAACGTCGTAAAATATTTTATCCGATGTTTGAAATGCAGTATTTGAAGTATTATAGACTCATTATTTTTTTAATCTAATCGAATAGTTTTTTCAACCGACGAGCTCAAAAAGTGGAAATTCTACACGTTTCCGTCAGAAGACTCGATAAGTGATTTCCACTCCTACATTTCTTGCTGGTCACTCCACCATAAGTTTTTGTTCTCGATTGGAAATTTTGAAGTGGGCCTGCAGACTTGGAGACCAAAGGGCGCTGAAGAACACTTCAATGCCAATATCATGCGCAGGTCACTTTAAAATTTATCGGTATTGTTTTTAATTCATTCTGAGTGGAACCCATTGTCACCGGACTGTCAATTTGTCAAACTAGACGGAGAAACCGTTGAACTTTATATCAATTATTGCAGTGTATACTGCTATTATTTATCTGAAGTTCTTAATAATTACATTTAGGATCGTTATTAATCACAGATGTTCAAATGTCTTTGCCAAGATTAAGGTTTGACATGGTTTTAACATAGAAAATATTTCGAACTTCTGGTATTAAAATTTTTCCTACAAATTGGACATTTTAAATTTAATGTTCAGCAAAATAGCTGCATCCTGCTTGAGCTTGCATGGCTACGTTATTATGTTATTATTTTTTTTCTCGCACGAGAGTATTTATGAAGCCAGGCGCTGAAATTCGGGAGATTAGTCGAACGTGCATCAAAATATTTATTGAATATTGAAATAATTTGGATCTTAAATTTTTAAATTTGGTGAACATGAGATGAGTTGAATCCAGTTAAATTCGACTCAAAATATTAATAAATAAGTTTCAAAAATTTATATAAAAAATCCAAGGAGAAGTGACCACGCAAAATAAATCATCCCGGGTAAGATGAGTGATCCTATAATAAGATATTTGGAACATATGGGGTGAAGGTATCCTTAACACGTGCTTCAATTTGTGTATTATAATATTTGTTTTTAATTTGTGAATTTTATTAATATCAATCCGTATATCAATTAATAATTGAAAAATCCGTTAAGCGTTACCATGCTTCAATGCCGGCAATAAATAATCCATGTGGAAATGTTGCATTTAGCGGAAAATACTATTTAGCAGTTCTTCCAAAAATCCCTGGGGCCAACTTCCCCAAAAACATATAAAAAACATGTTCGTTACTCAGTCAGCCAATCACTGACAGCTTTTCAAGCTAAATCCACCAATCACAGATGAGAAATCGGCCGCTACGTGTACTTAGCGAGTTTTGGTCATACAGATCCTCCTGAATTTCACCATAAATTCACAGAAAGACCATCAAATATCACCAGTGCGTGGGCTGCACTGGACAATTGGGATAATTTTTGCTTCTGATTCCTACAGAAAATTACGTAGCAATCTCAGAATTATACGGCGCTAAGGCTTGATTTTATTTATTTATCATTACATGGGATTATTGTTATTATTGGGAAATAAATAGAGCTGAATCATCGTTTATATTTCCGCGTACTGTAAAGATCAATTCAAATTTTAGATTTAACTAGGCTTTGAGATAATAATACTGAGAAAATTATGCATATTTATCTCACTCTGGTCACTAAAAAATATCATCGAGCGAAATTTCGGTTAAAAGCCAAGTGTTCAATGGTTTAGTTACACCTACGACGATGTGATGGAAATAGTGGAAAAACTATAGCACAGTTATCTCGACTATGTATTAGCTATATAATGCATGCTGCATTTGCATACGTTTGCAGATATATAATGCATACTCCTTTGGCATGCGCCTGCAGTTATATAATGCATGCCACATCTGCATAGTTTAAAAGCGATGTCCTGAAAATAAATGCCAAAATTCCAGTGCTAAATTCGTAAATAAATCTTTCATGACAATGCATTTGTGAGTCTTAGTTATTTTCGCCAAAGCTCGAGACTAATATCTAATGAATTTTATATAATGATGATTTATTAATGATAGGATTTGCAATGACGTTTGGCTTTTGGAATTTTGTAACAGATGTTATGGCAACATCAACCAAAGTATTGGAAGAACCTGCCTTACTGTTTGGTCCTTCGTTGATTTTTACTGAAGCCAGCCGCTTGTGTTCTTGCTCTTGGTAAGCGTCTATGTTATCTAGTTTGTAGCGTTTAGTTATCTAGTTTCTAGAATAACTGTGAGAAATATATTTAGAATTTTGTTGTAATTATCTGGTTATTAGTGTTTAATTGATTTAATTAAATGCGTGAATAGATTGTAGGAGAACTTCCCTCCTCTGTTCTGCTGTTCCTCTACTTTAATAAACTTGTAACCTGGACCAATCCCAATAACCCAAGCACCCTATCGGAAGTTACCGTCAACGAATCAACTAAATCCTATAAAACTGAACTAATAGGAACATTACAGGATTCTATGAAGAATTTATGAGACTAATTAACAATAGAATTTATGAAGAATTTATGAATTCCCATTAGATGCATGGTAATATGCCGTTATTGTGATGCGAGAATTCCTCTCCCTCAGAGCCCGTTTCAATATCAAATAAATTATTGCCCCAGGCAATTATTCAACTACCATTCCAAATAGCAAATTATAACACAATAAATTTGCTAATATTTCCCGAAGCGCTTCATGACACAGATGAAACCCAAAAATGAGCGAAAAAGTATTAGAATGAAGAGAATTGCACTGAAACTCGAGAATTAAACTTGCGCTACTCATTATATGGGACAAAAATAAACACTAAAGTTTATTGAAAGGAATATATTGGTCAATAATTAACACAAAAAATTACTTTGCATGCTGACAAATCGCAAAGGAGACCGGAAATTTTCAACACTGTTCTTACCCATCGAATTTCAATTTTAAATTCATCAGGAACTAATTCTTACTGTAATACTTGGTGTTGGTTTAGAAATATTATATTTGTTTTGTAAATCTTATCAAGGCAAATGCATAACCGTCACTCCGCATAACTGCACAGAATTTTTATCCTACGTAAAAATCTTAATATATCTTGGGCCGAATTCATTACACTGTCAGCGCATTCTTGCAGAAAAACATGCTTTTAATTTGGAGCTTCGTGACGCGTAGCACCGCAACTCAAGCAACGGTGCGGTACGAGCAACCTAGCCAGCGCTCGTGGTGCCGCAGCTAAGCAATACAATATGCGGTACGAGCAACCTAGCCAGCGCTCGTGGTGCCGCAGCTAAGCAATACAATATGCGGTACGAGCAACCTATCAAGCTAACCGCTTAAGTGTCACCTCCAGAATTCACAAAGCATTTCCCGCGGAGCAAAATGCTCGGTGCAATGTACTGGAAAAATAAATTGCTGTCAAGTAAAATTTAACACTGCCTGTCGTTCAGGTCGTCGTGGCTGCGAGATAAATAAAAAGTGGTTTGAATGCGAAATTCAAGTAGAATAAATCATTCTAACTGGATTATTTATATGTATTATATATGAATTTCAATTAAATTAATTCCAATAATTCAAGAATAAATAAAAATGTTATTCAGTTAACATTTCGCACTTGTTTGTCCGCACGAAAATAATGAAAAGCGAATACTTTATCGGTAGAATAATAATTATGAATATGCGTTGCATGAAATGCGCTTCTTTGAATGTTTTCCCAATCTATAATATCATTTAATCTTTGCAAACCTTCAGCCTCAAAATATTTCTTATTAACTAAGCCAGAACAAAACAATTTTATTATAAATTATTGCAAGGCCTAATTGCTTGCAGTTCACATATTAAACTTCCGATGCAAAGACGGCAAAAATACTGTGTGAATTGAATTTATCTAAACGTCATAAAAATGTGCTTATTGCCGACACTTTTCTTGCACTAATGACCTCCAGACATTGGCTGCAATGCCGTTAAAATATTATGGCAGAAGAATTGAGCTCAAAAAGGCCTGATCAGATGAATTTTTTTATCGAGTAATTGATATCCTCGTCGCACAAGAGAAAATGATTGCCTCGATTTCTTTCATTCGATAATAACAGTTTAATTTTAAACTTTTTTCGTTTAGATCCGAACTTTCTAGATGCGTTACGTCAATGAAAACTTTGGTTCATCTGAAAGCTGGCTGATGTTTTGCCACTGACGAACGATAGGGAAAATTATAAACTAATATGATCGCAACTGTTGATTTGTTTCTAAATTAAGAACTTCATTGAAAAAATTTCGCGGAAGCCCACTCACTGATCTCTACATTTACGATTATAGTTAGAAAATGTGTAGCGAAGAAACAAGCAAATTTTCATCAATTTTGAACGCGTAGATGGATCACCATTACATCTCAAAAGTCGCTGCGAGGAAGACGTCCGAGGGAAGAAAAATGAATCAAAACTGGAGTCTGAGCTCTTATTTTATACGTGACCGCATCGAAAATATAAGACTTGGATCGCGTTCTTGTTCTTTGGGAGATTGCAAATGATCCGAAATGTTGAGAGAATTGAACTGCAAGTGCATTGACTGATGGTCGCTTTCACAGCAATCGATATAAATAAAATAGTTACCCAAAAGCTTTCGCTAGTGTTGATGCATTTTATTGGGGGTATAAACTGCATTGACTTCTCTGGTAATATTTATTTTATGGAAATATTTAATTTCTAGATTTTTCAAAGTTTTACTATCATTTATTTTATATGAACTTCCAATCTTTATTAGATTAATATGGAAATTCTTATTGTGTGGGAAGTAAATGCATTGGATGGACAATCAATAAAAATTATAACAATGTAAATGAAAGTTCTTTTATGGCTAAAGATTCCACAAAATTAAAATTCAATATCTAAAAATTATGAAAAAATATAAATTAAATTTAATCTAAACGTTAGCCGTTCGGTAAAAGCTCCTTGAAAAAATTGGGTAACCTTGAAAAGTGGCCTGAAGTCAAGCAAGGTCTTTTGGCTCTCGCGAAAAATTGTAGGCAATATCATCAAGGTTTTGAACACATTTTCTCAAGTCACACGAGCTCACAATTATCTTTTTTTTTGGTAGAATTTCCCGTTCTTGAGAAGCGCTTTGGTAGAATTTGTATTCGCTCCCAGTCGGGTTTGGCAAACTGATGTCCATGAAAACCGGCAAAGTTGGGGCTTTTTCTTAGCCTAATTTCAGGACAACTTAGGGAAAAATAGCCGCAGCATGCCTACTCGTTTGACAAAACTAACAACGAAGCGGAATTTTTGTACGAGCAACGTTTGCCAGGCTCCGGTCTTGGCGTGAACATTGCGGTGATGACGGCAGTTTTCTTTGCCGGGAATACGTCCAAGATGACATCGGAAATAGCGAACTGAGCATGGCACCGCGGGAACTTTTCTTTGGAGTCCCTCAATTTCAGGTTAGAAGTTGTCCGAAAACTTGTTAAACTTTTATTTACAGCGCAATCTATCCGATAGAAGCGACGAAATGCTGCCCTTCAGAGATAGTTTTGGGCTGATTGTCTTTCCGAGAAACGAAATGCGGGGTTTAGCTTTGAAAACTACAAACTTGTACAGATTGCATGCATTATTATTCAGTGAGCTACTGGAGATAGAAGTAGAATCACGCATCGCTTCTCACCAAAAACACAGCGCTGGCCCCTCCATAACTCCTTGCTTCTGGAAGAAGTTTTGTCACGCTTATTTTAATACATTCGCGATTTGCAAATTGCGTATTAATTTCATTATGTACAATACTCAGTAATTTTTAATAATTTTCATGTCCATTTTGTAATATTATAACAGCAACTAACGCGTTGGATCTCAAAAGAATTCTGTTCTAATTTTTAAACAAGCAACTGCCAACTATCAAGTTAAATTTGACGCTAAGCATGTCATTAACCTAATTATTGGCGCAAAATCTAGTAGATTTCTCAAGTCATGTCGTAAAATGTGTTTGCGCTTACTACAAAACCATTTAGGTGACAGGAAAATGGTCATGAAATGAAAATTAATCGAATCATAAGCACATTTACTCAGTGGAAGATACCATACCGAGTACCGAATTCCCTTCCCGATTGCTGCAGTGTACAACAAAACTGACAGAACGTGAAACACGTCAAGTTCTAGAGTCTTGTCACCAAGAAGAAAGTCTACTCCATTGAACTCAAGATTATCCTAATATTGGTTCGACAATGGGATACCCTAAACAAAAAGCAATGTATTGCATCGCTGACTTTAATTAGAATGAATTAAGCAGTATCCGTATATGCCACTGTCATGATGCGATGTTATCACATTGACAAAAAAATTTTAGTTTCTTGACTGTTAATAAATTCACACAAATGAAGCTGTTCCACCCGCTATGTTGTCGCTTGTAAGCTGAGTATCTGGCAGCATTTTATTTTCTGGCTCAAATTCACATTACTTTAATAGCAACAAACTCTAGCATAAGCTCAAGTCTAAATATAGTCTACAATGAAGATGCCCATTACCACATACTTAACAGTTTCAATTAATGCTTCGTCAATGCGTTCTCTTGCTGCGCCGTCATTCTGAGCAGTCTGAGTACAAGGGACTTTACGAAGATATTACAGCAGAGGAAGCGACTCAAGCCGTAAGAACTCCTTCCGAATTGCTCCTAATAATGAGATGCTCCAGCCCGAGCTCTGTAGTAAGGCGATTAGTGCTTCACTTGAGACAACAACTCCTCGTAGTTGGAGTTCCTCACAACAAACCTTGACTGTTTAGCAGCTCCATATGCAGCGTTGCCATGAGGCTGAAGGCCGGCAACAGCGGCACAAACTGCGTTGATATTAAGCGTTGCCATGAGGCTGAAGGCCGTCACCGGCAACAGCGGCACAATCGGTCACTGGCAACAACGCACAAACTGCGTTGGTAGAAAGCGTTGCCATGAGATTGAGGGCCGTCACTGGCAACAGCGGCACAAACTGCTATAGTTAAAGCTCACTGCATCTGTTGAAAGGCAGTGCAGACTTGATTATGTCAAGAAAATAATACACTTCTATTTTATAAGCGAGAGATCACATCTCATTTACAGCTTTAATCCACAGAACATAAAACAAAATAATACGCCTATGAAACATGCTTAATTAAGGACAAAATAAAGAAAATAGCTTCATAGTTCAAATTTAATTCACTTAATGTAACTAATTATTTGATATTTACAAAGAATGACGTTCGCAGCTACCAAAAATCAATTCAGCTTGCTTGAATACGCAATTCTTTCACAGGCAAAAATAGTAAAGCCTATCCGTAATAGGTGAGGCAAAAGTTAACCACGAAATTAGTTTCTGTCGTAAGCAGGGAAATTATAAATTGGTCTTTTTAGCTTTTTTACTAGCTAAACTCTTTCAAATAACACAGAAAAATATTTACTCTCAATTTGATCGCCCATTTTCCACCGCTGGCACTGAACATTACACTTCCAAACAAATGTGAAACACACAACTTTCCTGAGCTAAACCCCTCAAAGCTATCGCCGTTTACCCTATCATTGGTAAATTTATAGACACGTCAAAATCTCTCTCAACCCCTGAAACATTTACAGCTCGCATAAACTCCCGTCAACAGAGCAGAATCCGAGAAAAAATTACCCGTTCTGTCGGCCATGACCCCCTGCAAAAAAATGACGCAGCATAAGCCAAAATTGTGAATTTAGGTGCGCTACAAGCTCACAGTTCCCACGGCTCTAATTCAAACGTAAAAGACACGAGGTTCATGAGCCATATTTGGTTGATTTATAGGGTAAGTCCATTTAGTGTATGGTGATGGTGGACGCCGCGGCCGATGGCCGTTGGCCATCTCTTCTTGCGGTGAGGTCTGGCCGTTACTCACAAGCCTAATTAATGGTTCCGGTGCTAATGGAGTATTGTGCTCACCGTGACCTGCTGGAAATAAATAAAAATAACGCACTCCGTGATGCCATTAGCTATTAGGAAACGGCCGCCAACAACACCTGCTGCTAAAAGCCTGCGCCTCAACGGCTTCTTTTCCTAAATTTCTCAGACATTCTTCTTCTTTGCAAATTTCTCAAATTAAATGTCATAGAATGTAACTAATTTTTATGATCTGTAAAAATTGTTGGCAATAATACTTCCAGTAGGATTCATGATATTGAAAGTGAGTGAGATTTTATCTGATTTTTTCATCAAGCTACTCTATTTCATGTTTGAGTTCATTGTAACAATATTCATTGCTGAGAAATCCCTATCAATATATGTAACAGAAATTAAAATCTAACAGTTCTTGAAAAAGATAATCAGGAACGACCCTCCAGTTCGAAATTCTCACTTTCACCAGACCGTCCGCATAGATATCTCACAACAGCTTAGAGCTTGGTAGTCAGGGCAACATTTAAATCCGATTCTCAGCGCTCACTTCTGGGCAGCACCTCGCCGAGCCTCGGCAGGTGTCATGCCGACGAGCTGGCCGAAATCGAACGTCGTCGCTATATATGATTTCGATTATTATCGTCGGACGAGAAGATGTGTAGAATGTCAAGTGAATAAAAGAGGAAATGAAGTGGATGTAGATTGCGAAGAATTATTATTATCTTTAATTATTAAAAATTACTTCACTATGTAGTTCAAGAATGGTGTTGGCTAATATTGTTAGAATTAAATGACATAATTCAAGGACTTCTCACGAGACTCGCAACGAGTAACAACGTAGAAATTCTGAGCTTAAAGCGCAATAGGCGTTGTACAACAGGTGTCATTTCTCGCTTTGATAAGGGAGGATTGCGCTCTCTGGTATGGATTTTTGAATTTACTGCTCACTTTTTCGGAATTGCACAATTTTGCTGCTAATTAATAAAGACGCGAAAGTTTTCGCAAGTGGAATAAGTTGGCATTTATAATGATAGTTTCTTATTGCTACCAATTTTTTTATCTGACAGTGATTAATAAGGTTTCATGCCCATAAAATGAATGAACCATGAGTCATTCAATTTCTGCAACGCAAGCAATCAGTTCATTCATGAATCTTGAGAATACAGTCTATAATTTTTTTTAAGTATGTGATCCATACCAAATTTCAACTCGTAGTTAAAATAGTTTGATTCATTAAATGCTTTTTAAATGAGTTTTTCCAGCTTCTAGTTATTGAATTCAGAATAATTTTTTTAAGAATTGGTTAATTTTATGATAAAATACTACACGTGGAACGGAGCGCCGGGTTATCTTCGCCCGAATCACTATTGCATCGTTCCCAAATATTTTCAAAAATAGTGCTCCAGAGCGTCGTAATTTGCAGGTTTTCTGGAAAAATGTATAGCTGTCTACTGCGCGTCGTGATTTTAGATACTATTGACTGGACTCATTTTCCATTAGTTATCTATTTCCTAGAGATGTGGAAATCTAGTGCATTCCTCTCACGGAATGTTAATTTTCAATTGTAAGCTTCAGACACACACTCTCTCCCAACCTCAATAACATTTGGTTAAAGTAAATATATATTCCACAACTCCCCACCATAATTATTGTTTACAGATCCACTACGCAAACTGTAGAGCTACATGCGTACGTGAGGGTGTAGGAAAGAAATACTTATTGATGCATTTCTCATTCATTTTATTGGGTCGCTTCATAATAACTCCTAACAGCCAGCAAAATAATTACAATTCATCATGCATCGATGAGAGGCCGAAGACATGGCTCCCTCGCTTTGATCCTACAAACGAAGTATAAATAAGAAGACCGTTGCTTTATTAAATTAACTTTTCCTGGGAAGTTGCCAGTTTCGCGGAGTTTGCCTCGGTGTCAGTTTGCTCTGTTGATTCGGACTGTTTGTAGACATGTTGATATGTTTAAAGTCTACGGGAAGCCGCACGTTTGTTGACACATTGATATGTTTAAAGTCTACGTGAAGCCGCACGTTTGTTGAGACGTTGATATGTTAAAGTCTACGAGAAGCTGCACGTTTGTTGACACGTTGATATGTTTAAAGTCTACGGGAAGCCGCACGTTTGCAGACACGTTGATATGTTTAAAGTCTA
The DNA here is from genome assembly GCF_000764305.2 of Hyalella azteca. Classification (NCBI taxonomy): domain Eukaryota; kingdom Metazoa; phylum Arthropoda; class Malacostraca; order Amphipoda; family Hyalellidae; genus Hyalella; species Hyalella azteca. The sequence continues at coordinate 236,724 of NW_025939444.1, read as the reverse complement.
CGGGAAGCCGCACGTTTGCAGACAAGTTGATATGTTTAAAGTCTACGGGAAGTCGCACAACCCAGAGTCGGCGGCTCCAAAGTCTCGGTCAACACCCCGAGGAAACCAAAGACCTGGCGAACAACTTGTTCTTTGAGGTCTTGTTGATTAAGAGAAGCCCTCCTACAGTAACTTTGTTTGCAGGAGGTCACTCTAAAAGTTCTCCATTAAAGAGATATGACTCTTCACTTTGTCGTGTAGTCGTTGATGTAATTAACTTTATTGTGTGTGAGACATATATAGATTTTTGGGAACGAAGAAGTGTACTGTTTAATAAAAGATAATTAAAAAAATTTAAATCCAATATTAGCGCTTGTATACAGAGGCGAGAAAAGTAGACTGACTCAAAAATTGAGCTCATCTTTCTACAAGAACTAAATTGAATAATTGATTTAGACATTTTAATCCATTAATGCAGAGAATTATTTTCCGAACTTTTTTTTATTTCCTTTGAAAATATTATTACTTGTGATGGTAATAAATAAAAAATATGCTCAAATATTTATTTTTTGTTGTATGTGAGAAATTATTGCTTAGTTCCATATGGAATTGCTTGGCATTAAGCGCCCTCATTGTGATTGGTTAAAACTGAACAATGATTAATATTTCACGTTTTTCTTTTCTAAGCTCAGTGTTATAGAATAAGTCATCACGGGGATAAAATAATGGTATTAATTACCATTTATATTTCAGAGATCCTCAGATCAAATTATCTAGATATATGCTAAAAGAAGCGACGCTGAATCAATGTTCACTAAATTATAAATCTAATAAAAACATTTATAATTTCATTACATGATTTAGTCCAGCGCATTACTCGTATTGGAACGCTCTAATCCCTCTAACGCATCGCAGCATAATTACGAGAATTATGAATTATGCTAAATAATTGAAGTGGGAAAAATCTGTTCATTTATTCATTGACTCGGATTGAACGTTCAGAGCGACTAGTCAAATAGTCAAACTTGGTTCACTTTCTGCATGACTATTTTCAGTTAAACTCAAGCGAGCTCGTTGATTAAAAGGTTGCTTGGCCAAACTTCCCTACCATGCAAGAGTTATTTTGGTGTCAATTATAATCAATTAATCAAGATAAGTAACAATCTGGCTAACAAAACAATCCAGGCCTTTCGTCCACTATTTCAACAAGAGGAAGTCTGAACACTTGCAGGTTTTTTCGGGTTAATCAAGTGTTTCTGCTCCTTCTCTTTTCGCCTTCCTTGTCACCATTAAAAAAACTACAAAAACAAAAAATTCTTTTACATTGAGCGTGACAAAAATATATACACTTCATTCTTTTCAACATTTTAGCACTAGTGAACATAAGTTAAAAAATTTGAAAACATTTCATTCTTTTTTCAAGCAAGCGATTACTTCTTTTCCCAATTTTGTCCCCGATTTCCGTATGAAAAGCTCGCATCTCCACCTTCAGTAATAAGTGACTAAATCTCTACACAAAAAAATCCGTAATTAACGTAAGCTTTATGTAAATTTAAGCCAGCTATTCTACTAGTTCTATTTGTAGCTGCAAAGGTCGGCAACATTACATGTGTCAACGACTCATAAACTTCAGCCTGAGTGAATTAGCAGCCATCGTTTGACCTGATTAGCGGCAGCCATGAATCCCGAGCCTAATGAAAGGCTCGCCAAATTTTAAGCCCAACACACGGCTAGACGTAGCTTATCACAAACCCTTAATTAATTCAACGCGGTTCAAAAAGATCCGCAGCTTACATTCAATTTGTGCCCTAATAGCCAATGGTGATTGCATCAAACATGCAGTAAATACCACATACAATGAATATGGTGTGATGTAATATATGCATATGTGATATGCATAACTGATTTGTTGTGATAGTAAAACATGCAGCAGTGGCACAAGAGCTGCGAAAGATGGACTTTGTACAGATCAATAAGCGAACAATTAATTCACGTTCTTTATAATTGTCTACTTTTACAAGGAAGTGAATTCATATCAATAGCATGACAGGAAATTTATGGTTAACGTTGGCACATAAAATTTTATAATCCCCGACTAGTAATATATTTTAATAACATTTACAACATTTTTGGTAAGTTTCATTCCAGCATTAAATTCTGTACAAGGAATGTAATATTTTACTTTAAATAGAACTAATTGTACACGAGGGCCAAAATGATCGCTAAATCCACCGACGTTCATCTGATCCAGTACTACGTTCCTGTTGTCCCAACAGTCAATGGCCAGATAAATTTCATCTAATTTAGGAAGTCTGTTCGAAGACCACCGAAATTTGCGTCAACGCGAAAGGCGGAACAAATTCGTTGAAGAGTCGTTGTTCATGCAAGTTAAGCCAAAAATTCAGTGAATTTTTCCTCTTGAGTTAACGGGAATTTTGCTCCTGAACTTCGATTGAGTTTAAAGTTCGTATCAGAAGCGAGGAAAGTGCAGCAAGAGCCCCAATTCTTGCATTCACGGTGGCATCGAATTAAAAGCGCCCATTTGGGAGCACCAGACTTTCGAAATTCGCGTCGAATGCCTCCTTAATGACTAATTTAAATTGCGTGAAACTCGAAACTAAATAGCGAATGTTGTCGAAAGGCTTTCTTTAAGTGAAGAAGTGCGAAAAAGAAGTTAAATGTCACTGTTTAAAGCAAGTATTTATCGATCATTCAAAACTGCAGTTTAGTAGATGTAGATTGACGAGTGACTAGATGATTGTAAAGTTCAAATTTTTATAAGAATGTGTTAAATGAAAATCCTGAGGCACATATGCCTATGGTATATCTGCCTATTCATATCTTTATTATAATTAACGAAGATTAATTTTTCTTAACTCTTTAACTAACTTAACTAACAAATTAACTAAGAACGAAGAACTTCCAGCTTAAAAACCTTACTTGACTGTGCCTTCAAAACTCTTTAGTAAAAACAAAATATAATTCACAAAATCCTGCGTCTGTTTTGTAAAGGGGAAAATTCGTTGGTCAAGTTGAGTCGGTGCAAAGTTGGTGTGCTGTACGGATGAAGCCACTGCACGAGTCACTTCTGTTTATGGCTAGCGATGTTTTCGGAGGAAAGTGCAGCAAAAGAGGCGTTCTCGAAAAAGAAACAACGAGAAGAAGTAAACCTCGCCTTCATGCCACCGTTTGGCAAGTTCCAAGCAGCTGGCAAGGGCGGTTTTCTGGAGCTGCAAAACCCACTCGAGTTCTTCAGACAATTTCTGTTGAGAAAACTTTAATCCGTGTTATGTCAGCATTCTGGTAGTGTTTCTTGCATCCCGAAACTTTGGTTACAAACTGTCAGCTGCTGCCATTCGAAATAAATATTTCTCAGAATGATATGGGAGGAATTACTTCTGAAAGAACTATATAGTAATTAAAGAACTCGCACTCTGTAAAACAGTTTCAAACATTTCGGGAACTCGAGAAAGAGTTGGTGATGAAACACTTCTCATCAAAACACAGAAAGTTGACTGGGTTAAACTGGCAAACGGATGCAAAGTGAATTCCAATTATTTGTGAGCGTAAGAAAGTATTTATAGAAACGTTGAAGGGTAAAAGTTAAGGTTCATTGTATTAGGTTTACTCGCTGAACTAATGACTTGAAGTTATGTTGATTCTCTCCACTTCAACAACTCTGGTCGCGGCAATTCATGTGGGTGTTACTAATTAATAGGCTATACTAATACTACTACTAATTACTAATTACTACTAATTAATAAGTACTACAAATTAATAGGCTTCCTGCTTTCCTGCTTCATAAAGATATTAATATAAGATAATAATAATGCAATCAAAAATATGACATGAATTAATGAAGCGAGAGAATTTTCATAAAAGTGTATTGAAAATGATTTTTGTGCTCATTCCTTTTAAACAGAAGAAAATTAACTCCATTCCATTCAAACTTGCTTCTCTCGATTACAAAATATGGTGATTTATCACAAACGAATCTAAACTTGGAGTATAATTTCAAAGATGCCATGCGCGGCCTTCTAAATTAGATCTAATTCATACAATTATTCTAAAAATATCTCGCACTTAATCATGTTCATATAATCTCAAACCAAAATAATATATAATCATAAAAAATCAGTCATGTAATCTCTTCATGAATGAAGCGACGATTTGATAAACATTATACCCTAATATTCTCAATATAACGCAAGATGGCACATTGTCCAAACATTGTAATAAATTTATAGTTAAATATCGAGCAAAATAATTTATATGGAGCAACAGGGACTGGTACTCTAAAGCTATATCTTACAGTAAGCCGATCGAACGATATAATACTGCTTGTAATTACTCTAATCTTTATTCTTGATCCTGGAAAAGAATTTTGTATGTTTGTAAATCGCACTAACTAAAACAGCCCGTTGCGGGATACATTATTAATGTATAGCTGGGATACATCATACAGCTGGGATACATTACCATTTTTCTCATGTCTTATTCTTAACATGCAAAACATGTCAAAGCATATAAACTCTTAGACAACGAATATAGTCACGTTCGACTGAAAACACAACGTTCGTTGCAAATAATTTAATGTATTATAACATTTCTATTTCTTTCGCTTCTCTCATTTAACCAAAATTATACCTGTAAGATGCGACATTTGCATTTTAAATTGAAGACATTTCCTAACGAATAAGCACAGAATGAAATTTTGAATGAGGTTTGTGTACTTTAATTGCGAATAATAATATTGCACAGAGATAAAAGGATCCTTACGTTAAATTTGTCAACCTTTAAATGTATTTGAGTTTGCTGAAATTCCTGACATGGCACTTCGCCGACGACAGTCTTTTGTCCTCTTATTTGACTTTAGAATTAGTTGCGAAAGAGGCTTTCTTTGCGTTCAAGCGCAAGAACCTCCGCAGTTTAGAACTTGTAGCGGCCAAACAAGTCTTTATTTTTACACCGCTCTAGAGGATTGTTATTTTTCTTCCGACTCAACCAAAACCGAGCTTGACCTTTGTTGTGTATTACAGACAAAATAGATGCAACAGCTGAGCAGGAAATACAAACTCAACAGGGAACTTGTAGGGAAGAAGCCGAAAGTCGGAGCAAAACTAATCAATAAAACTGACAGCCCCTAGAACACTCAATAAAAATAATAATAATAATTTCTAAACACACATGAGTTTTGGAATTATTCTTTTACCACCCGATCGGTTTAAATGGGATGATTTCCTGTGCTTATTATTAATGCAACAATAATTCCTGATTAACCGTTGTACTGAGCAGAGCAATGCTATACACATTACTCTAAACATGAATATAACATCTAGGTCTTTCATCTTAACCTGATCCAATCATTAATAAATAAGTGCTGTCAGGCATTTATCACAAAATGAATATCCACAATAGCCTTCAACGATATCTTCTGGCTACATTCTAGATATACATCGTTTCCATATATTACCCAACACGTGTGTACATAAATTTCCTAGGAAAAATAAGATAGAAGCTTATGTTTTTTTTCTGTCAAGAATCATTGCAGTTGCCGAGATGTTTCCAACACGTATCTCGGACACCACACGTGGAATAAAAAAAAAATTCCTTCCGCCAGTGCCATGAAAAATGGAGATCCGAGAAGACTTTGCTCAGGAGAACGGCACCAAAAAATGCGCAAGACACACACGAGGTAAGAAGAATTTATAACGCTGAAACATTGTGCAAACGAAGCTGGCCTGGCACTGGCCGCAATGGCGTGGTCTTGGTTCAGAAACAATGCCGAAATCTCTCTAGTGGCAAGATCTTAGCGGCACGTTTCAACGGCTTTTTATTGTTATCGTTAACGAATGCAACATTAATCCTGAAAAACTTTAATACAATAGTTTCTTTTCTACTTCGCCCAAAAAAACTAGAATTGCGACATTGTTATCACAAATTGTTAGTCCGTCTATTGCGAAGGACTCCGCTGTATCGATTCGCAATACGCTACTAGTTTTACTCTGCAGATCTAATTTTTCAAGTAACGGGGCTCTGAGAGAAATCGAATTTATTCGAAGAGAAAAAAAACAATCCCTGAAATGAAATTTATATTTTAAAGCAAAATTTTTATTTAAATCACATTTATCACAGAATTATCACAGAATTCATCATTCACACACGATTTCCACGAGCATTGATTCTGCGTGCACGAGTTTCTTTCTTAGTCAATTTAATGTTCGACTCCAAAAGGATGTTCTTCAGCAAACTTTTACTTTAAATTAAACCCATTTGAGGTTACCCTCATCCTGACAGCGATGACGAATATTTTTGGCCATCAATACACCCTGTTTCAGATTTTGTCTGAATTTTTCACACCGTGCCTCTCGTACGGCGCCGATTATCCAAGAAAGTCACGTACTCCTGATCAACAGTGGAACTTCTCTGTACATTGCCCTGAATCAGCGTGATGAAGAAATTGATGCGCAGTTACTGAGCAGCTGGTGCGAAACTGATGCACTATGGGCAAGCAGTTGGTGCGCAACTGATGAACAATTGGTGAGCAATTGGTGCGCAGTTGGTGCGCAATTGTACAAATTTCTGGTTCAATTTAGAGATGTTAAAATACAAAATTGCACCTCATGTACTAAATTAGAATTCCAAACCACCCCTATACCGTGACTCCAATATTTACGTTTAGTCACGAACTATAGTCAGCCAAACCGCACGGCCGGCTAGCGACAATGAATCAACAGTCAGACAATGAATCAACATCAACTCCAGATCCCATCCGGTGCAGACCTGTCCATTTTGGTCTCATCATCCTTTTGTATCTTCAGTAAGTCTTCAACGTAACTCGACTCCCTTGTTCCCTGGGCCCATTTCACCTGCTGCGTACACCTTCGTCCTCGCCTTATCTCCTGAGTAATCCCTACAGTCACGGAGACGCTCGCTACTACCACGACGATCAACACGTAGATGCAACATCTACGACGAGCAACATCCACGTGGTGTCGTGGATGATCAACCAGTCTTGGCGGTTGGCTTTGGGAGGTGCTGAGATCTGCAGGGAGGCCCCCGATCTTAGCGCTGATGGCCCCACGGCGAGATCACGGTACGCGTCCATGATCGAGTGTTCATTTTCCCATTCAAAAAGGAACCTAGTTTCCGGTCGCTGTGCAAGTTCCTCCAAAATAAAAAGCTCCTACGTCATCAATCATTTAATCGGTCAAATAATTGGAATTCTAATTTACAATCCAACTTAAAATCTATTTAAATTGTGTAAATAAAACCTTTGTGAACTATTTGCAGAGAGTGAAGTGGCGCTAAAGGTGGAAGATGCCTGGAAGGAGTCTGGGTCGAGAGGCTTACTGGCTTCTGAGTTTTCGATCAATAAATTTGAATCATTCCTTGATTCTGGTTCATTTTCTCCATAATTGAGTGCAGCAATTGGTGCGCAGCTGGTGAACCATTGATGGCAGTATGTGCGCAGTTGGTGCGCAATTTGTACACAGTTGGTGCTCGGTTGGGTCTAGCTGTGTTGCCTCATCTCCGGGGTGCATGCCGGGTCCCAAATTACAGAGACAACAGAAACCAAGACCGTGGCAAGCGCGGACGCAGAGACCAAAATTGTTAAATACCTGGCAATGTGACCTCTAATTCAGGCCCCTTGGGAATTATTAAGTAGCATGTTTATGAAATTTGAACAAGGAAGAAAACCTTACCTATTTCTCATGAAATAAAAATTGTGGGATAAGAGTAAACAAAAGATCCTTCACATATTCGGTCTTACAAGCATTCATGAAGCAGGGGAAAGATTTTGAAAATATTATAATAAATAGATAAAATTATCTTCTGATATGATAAGATCAAGTAAATTAATATATAATATATGGTAACTCTATAAGTAAATTCATGGCCCAAAATTATGAAACAAGACAAAAATCAACTGTACCTATCGCATCTTAATGATATATATAAGAGTACGCTCACCATATATCCCCTTTCCTCTTACGCTTTCCCTTAAAAAGTTCTTTCAAAATAATTATTCGACAGCTGCGCACAAACTGCCCACCAACCGCGCACCAACTTCTTCATCACTTCGATGCCGATTCAAAACAATGTACAGAAGAGGTTACATTGAAACGATGTTATATAAATTTAATTGAGCACACATAAAAGTGTCTCCAGATTTTAAAGGAAAAAAACTGAAATAATGACTCAGCATAACTCAGTTTTAAACAGAAAATTCCTTTACTCAAAGCCATTCAAATGAACTCATTGAAGCGTCAAATTCATTCTGTATCGTAAAACGAAATTCTATCAAGCAGAAGCACTGCAATGTACTGTACTTGTACCAAGCTCCCGTTCATCTCGAACGCATTAAACGGGAAAGCATTCAACGACGTCAGAGGGATATTGATACTCTCCTATTATTTTGCTCGAGATTCCCAGTAATACGCAGCTGAGCTTTCGAATTTCCCCGACTGAAATCCGTACCTTGACAGCACTTTAGGTTGGAAGCCCGCCAAATCGAGTGGAAACTCAACTATTCGAGAATTCCGGGGAATAGTCTTCCTGATATGCTTGTTTGAATTATTAAGAGATAAATTCAGCTTCCGAAGCCATTCTTGTCCAATTCAGAAGAGGTCAACTCGTCTTGTGCCAGCAAAGCCCGTTAGCTTTGCATAAGTTCTGAGCCGAGCACAAATAGGGGCTTCTATAAGAAGAGTTTCTATGTTGTAACTCCAAAATTCCTAGAAAAAATACGCGAACGAGGCAAGAAAACGGACTGTGGAATGTGGAAGCTGCGTGTTGTTATGTGCTATGCTAAAAAGAGCACTGGAGTTGTGCAAAAACGCCCTCACTAGATATAAATTTTATTTTTTAAAGGCTTTGAAATGCAATCATATTATTTACTAAACTAAAACTAAACTAAATAACTAAATATCTACGCTGGACTTACAATGTTTAGTTTGCATGTTATTTGCCCTTTTGTTTCGTCTAGGAAATATTTAAATATAAATACATTTTTATCCTAGTAATCTCAATTGTCCAATTATTTCAATTTAATTAGTGTTATCCGAAAATCGACATATATCAAAAATTTTTCTAAAATGATGAGGTGAGGCCGTTCAAAAAATTTCATGCCTCTGAATGGAAGGGATAATTTTGATTAATGGAATTTTCGGTTCTGATAAAGAAAATCTGGCTAGTATTTTAACCCCAAAAGTTTCGTCGCAGGCAGGCATATTTCTTAATAAATCCGATGAATTTCAAAGCTATAATTTCGTTAATAACCTCATTAGTAGCTCTTATCTCTTGCATCCATCATTAGTTATAAAGTAGTTGGTCTATGTGTCTGAAATTATTAAATTCTTATCGATTTTTTATGCTAAAAATCGATAAATATGAAATATAAAAAGAAGGTTCATTTTAAATTCGTTTGAAGTTAGCGCTTGAGCTATAACAAGCAAGGCATCGAAATATTATTGCTTTAATATTAAACACTGCAGAATTCTTTTTAGTATATGAGTTCTCTTATCATTTTACTTTGGTCAACTTCTACTTTGGGCACCATAGTGATGTGAGGTGGTCACTGTACACTGTACTGCTGCACCATAGTGATGTGAGGTGGTCATTGTACACTGTACTACTGCACCATAGTGATGTGAGGTGGTCATTGTACACTGTACTACTGCACCATAGTGATGTGAGGTGGTCACTGTACACTGTACTGCTGCACCATTATGATGTAAGCTGATTTTAATAATGTAAATAATGAATTTCATGTTTCGATTAGGGAGCCTCAAAATCCAGTTCGTACGATTGCTTAGGGCGGTGGCCACTCTGGCGCATGGGATCGACACAATAACAGATCTACTGTATTTTCGTGGCGCAATAAATGCCCGTCAATATCCTATTCCCGTACATCTTTCCCTCGAGAATACCGCCATGTTTTGTTGGCCGCTAGCCTGCCCGCTCGTAACGCTTCAACCAACTGTCCAAACATCAGCTGTGCATAGCTCAAAAAACGCTTTTTCTGAGCCTACTATGACTGACAAAACACAAGCTAATCCATCACGGGGCCCATTCCGATGCGTTAGGAGCTATTTTGCGAGCATAATGCCATTCGGTATAGGAAACACGTTTTTTTATGGCACCTAGAGTCGGCTCAATGTTCACTACAGTGGCAAACTCATTGCATTGGCTGAGCTCATTCCATTGAGTGGCCGATCTCGTCTCGACCGCCGTGCCGGCCTTTAGCAGCACCGCGCCAAATGGACTTACCTGCTCTCAGCCGCCTTCAATACGGGGGTGGAGCAGGGGTAAATAAGTAGCCTTCTTGCCTGGATGTTCCTTTTCAGTCGTAACTCGTCCTCGTGTTGTGGTGATGAAACTGTATGGGTATCATTACATGAAAACCGGAATATTTGTAGGTAAAGGAAAATAGGACGAACACTTGTTTCATAGTCCAAGCTATTACGTATGAAACTCTTGAGAAAAAAATAAATTAATTTCATAATAATTTTAATATTAAAAAAATAAAATAGGTTGGCAATTGCGTTCAAAAATGTCACTAAAATTCTTATACTGTTGGAATGAGTATGTGAAAAATGGATATATTTGGATATCACAATCTAACACCTCAAATTTTAATTTTTGGTTTATCGAGATATAAAAATAGTCAGGTGTTTTTATTAGCGTCACTTAGAACCAATCAAGCTATTGGATTCCGTAACACTTTCCTCAACGATGACAAAACAATTTGAGCCAAATTATTCATCATGAATATTAAAAAATACGTTCGTCCGCAAATCAATTCATCCCTCACTTGTTGCGCAGACAGGCAGGCTGTGGGACGCCTGTGTGTACTCGAGCAATCTTCTGCGTTTACAAATTCGTCTTTTTGTTTTCCGCTGCAGTTTGCCTGAAGTTCAGCCTCCAAATATTGACTCCCATTGCGCTTTTACTCAAGTCTCAGGAACTAGACTAGGGCTGTTTGATTAATTGTCCAAAGTTCAGTCTGCGGCTGAGATACTTTGAATTATAGGAAGATACACATGAGTATAAGCAGAGTGCACTGAATTAACTTTTATTTTTAATTAAGCAATCTAATATCAATCATCTGAAGAGGGTGAATATAGTAAAAGAATACATATGATTACACTAATGATTTTGAACGTTAAGAAAAAGTACTTTGCAGAAAATCAGCCTTTTGTACAGACAATAATGCTTCCTGATGCTTTTAGAATTGAATTTTGTTTCTGAAATCGGAATGTCATTAATAAAATTGCACAGCATTTTTTGTAACACACGCACATATCTCATAAGCAGAAACTGACAGACAACAAAGCGTTATTGGATGTCAAATGAAGCAAAAAGTTCAAAGCGCACATTTCTCATTAATTTTGAAAGCTTGCTTTGAAGTGCACTGAGATGCACACGAGCTGAAATTCGTAAAAGATTTCATCTTGCTTTGTGGCACTACAACCTAAGCCAGGAGCGGAAATTCGATTACAGTTGAATATTGTTGACTCAACAATAATCGGGCAATCTTCCTTGATAGATAATGTTTCATTGATAGTTTCGTTGATGATTTATTCTTCGAACATTCAGACTGTAATGGTATAATTATTGAACCTGCATTGACAAATTACTTATAAACGTCTAAACCAATGGGAAAGTTCATTTGTGCTATTCCTTCTTTAAATTAGGAATGGGGAAATGGTTGTGTATGAATTGTGTATGAATCTGGCAATTGTGTATGAATCTGGCAAATAGTTGATACTACCATGGAAAAAGGTCATTGAAAGTTAGAAAGAATAAACAATGGCTAAGGAAGAAGAACTTTAAACTTTTTGAATAAATTTTATGCCATTTGATTCAAAGCTAAGCCACTGCTGCACTAATGTGGCGACGAAATTCTTTAATCTTTAACCGACTAATTTTCTTATTAAACTCCATTCTGCGGTTAACTTTATTTCTTTTTTGTCCTAAATCTCTTGCAGAGAGTATTTCTTACGTACACCTTGTATTTTTAGTATTTATTGTAGATTTATTGCGCGTAAATTGAATCGCATTTCTATACTTAATACCGATATTTTTGCTTATGAAATTATTAAGACCACAAACTAATTAATTCTTCTGTTCAAACTAACTATTTTTATTTCCGATCATCGCGACACAATCCAGTGCCGGAAAAGCAATACTTTTCGTCTCACTCACTTTTGACAAGCCGCTGAGAAGTTGCCTCGGCTCTGAAAAAATTACCCTTCTTTCAAAAAGTTTGTGCATACACATCCTTCCTCAGAGTGGAGACTCGCTTCAAAGTTTTATGGTCTTTGAATAAGAAATATTTCTTGTTTGCTTCAAAAGCCTTCCGATTGAAAGGCAACCAAGCACAAAGAGCACCAAATTCACTTTCTTAACTTTACTCACAAGAAAAGGATTGTAAGTGAAGATTGTTGCCACCAGCTTTGCCGGCCGATCTTGTCACGCATTGTTTTCAGTACTTCACGTCAAACAGAATGCAAGCGGAAAATATTATTTTTTCTGTGTTCGTTTACCGAATAATTGGCTTAAAAATTCAAAGCCCTGACAGTGAAGGTGCTGTGTCTCATGTCCCTTGTCTCAGATCGCACCAATGATCTTCAGTAACGAGACAGATTTAGATCTGCACGAGCATTCTTGCCCACCATGTTATGCAGCATGGGTGGTGAATTTATCTGCTATAATTAAACATATCAGAATCAATAGTCACATCAGCTTGAATTATTTGTTCTAATTAAGTGAACAAGTTGCCGGAAAATGCAGACATATGTCATAGTTCATTGTTATTTTTGCCGTCCACCCATCGAAGCAAAAGCCAACAGTGATCTCGAGGAGTCTACGGATTTTCAGACCAGCATTTAAATATAAAATGCAATTACTTTTTCCGAGAGAAGAGTTGAGTGAGTCGGGAAAGCAAACAAACTTTGATAAGTACTCAAAAATACGGAAGCTGAATGTCTGAAGAATCGGTCACTGATACCCGCTTAAAAAATAAATCTAATATCATTTCAAAATTATTCGAAATCTTCATGAAAACGTAGGAAATATTTAAATCATACGCCACTCATTGGGTTCGATTCCATGTTGAGATTCAGCATCTTCACATGAATGACAATGGCCATATCCTCATGCATCAAAGAGAATTTTGTCTGTCGACAAAACGAACGATAAAATTATTACATCCCAATCATGCAGTCATTTTTTATCAAATTGCATTCACAATTGTTGTACAAATAGTTTATGTTTTTACGTTGGCGCTTGTTATGCAATACAAGGATGCACATTATAACCTCATGGGCAGACTTCAGCATTCATATTATTATGACGCCTGAACGCGTAAAAAACACCTGCACTTCATTTGAAGTGAACATAACATTTCTCGCTGAACTGAACTCAATGAATGCTCACACTACAATTTTTGTGTAGTTTAAACACGCTGTGAGTAATACCCACTGTTGCGGTATTGATTTACTAAAGTATTAATATAGTTGCCGTTTGATACTTTAAACTTTAATACACCTCTGTCAAGACCTCACCAGCAAAGATGTTTCACACAAGCAGCAGATACACTAAATGAAATTATTAATTATTTCAAATAAATATACGTATAAGGTAACTGAGCAGTGTTATACAGGGTGCGGCGCGGGAACTTACTTATTTGAATTGCGCGCCACGTGGCGGCCATTAGTCCTAGGAAGGTGGCGCCATGCGCAATATGGTGCGCGGGCTATGAAGTTTTTCGTCCACTCAGTTCTACAGCATGGAGGTCACCTACAAGATGTAATATTCAAGAATTAAACTTGTAAGTAAACCCAACGAAACTTTAAATGTAGCTCTTTGTAAAAAAAAAAGAATTAAAACGCTATCTTTAATACTTTTTACTTTGTGATTTTTTTAAAAGAGTAAGTTCCCACGCCGCACCCTGTAGATTAAATGTTCATTAGACATTGTCTAGACTAATTAAAAAGACGACACTGAACCAATAACTTCCAGTAAAAGTGAATTTGTTTCGTTGAAACTGCTCTAAAATTCCCTCGTCAGTACTACATTTGATATGATAGCAACAGACGTAAGTTCAGCAAGCAAGAGAGTTTCTGATCTGTATGTAATCTGGCCGGTACCTGCTTTCCAATCCGCGGCAAAGAAAAAAATTCCTTTTCTTGCTCCGCGATGATAAATTTTTATCCGCAGGTTCCATGTCGACATTTCACAGCTCCCAACTTATAATTAGATTCATCACGGGGCAAAGGAAGCGTGAGGGAGTGGTCTCTTTTATACAGATCCTTCTCTTTGAAGGATGTTTTCATACAGAGCGATATGATTACTTCAGGTCTGCTCTAGCTGGAAAAAATTCACTCAAACTAGTGAAGTGTCGTTCAGGAATTGCAATGCACAACTGGACCTGAAATATGTCATAGCGAATTACATTTTTGCAGCCCACGACAATCTGAAGTATTGATTAGAAAAATTAGAATTTCTTTCCCGCCCGACGCAGGCTGTGCGGTCCAGGAATTAAAAAGTGAGATTGGACCGCAAGTACGCACGTCGCTTGGAATAATATTTATAAACTTTTGAAGACAAGGTTCTCATTTTTATGACATCGGTAAGTTACTTGTGATTTTTGTTAGGGTTTCGGCAACAGACTAGTCATGAGAAAACCAAAAACTTTGTTAAAGCTTTCTTGTTAACATGGATTTCATTCGCTGAATTAAAAACCCTTAAGTAATATTGAATCGAAGAAAAAGAAAATAATTGGTTGAATTGATGACATTTGACGTATTGATCAATAATGAATTAATAATTGAGAATGAAGGACATAAGCAGAGGAAAACATGAACATGATTAGGGCACGTTACTTTGCACTTTTTGGGCACGTTATAATAGCGAAAATAGAATACGTGTGTATATGAACTAACAACGGTGATCGCGCAGGCCAGGGGTAACCGCATGCAGAAGCAAATTTAGGCGTAGTACATTGACATGTCAGAACAAATTGCTTTAGGAAATAATGCACAAACGACATGGAAACATGAAGTTATAACACGAGTTGGCCAGCAGCCTGGGAGCTATCAAGGAGGTAAACGCAGCAGTTCTCTGCAGCCGCGTTGCGTAATGAGGCGCGCGTGAGGTAACCACCTCAAAAAAATCTTGATAACCTAACCTCGCGGAAAACTGGACTTGGTGTAAAATAGTTCCTGAGACTGTAATTTCCGGATTGATTGAACAGACCATGGCTTGCTACAAAAAGGTGAAACCTTGTATATCCGCCATATCAGCATATGTACAGAAAATTTCACTCATTTTAAGAAATTTTAAGATGAGTGAAATTTTTTTCACTCATGTAAGAAAAGAATCAGTCAATGTAACAATAGTCAGTACACCTTTTATCATCACATATATGGTAGATAAATGAGCATTTCTGTCAGCAAATTACCTGATAATTGTTTAACCCCTACTAGCTCGAAGCAAATATTTATTTAATTTTTTCATGAAAAAGAGAACACCGTACCCCCCAAAAAATTCACAGTAAATAGCAAGAGTCTCAAATATGTAACTTTTGCAAGATTTTTGTCCTCATTTTGAGTCAAATGCGAAATCCCACGGGTGCTGAATTTAAGGGGAACGTTAGTGGGATTTGGGACATGTTTGATGCAGCAGTTTATAAAAATACGAGAATTCGATTGTAGTTTTACTTGGCTCCCACTATATAAATTTTATAAGAAATTTTCGCAGACAATATTATTAAGATTTCCACCATCACAGCTTCAGCATTTTCACACGCATCGATGTATGTATTTAGCGCATCGTATATACAGAACATGAAAATATGCCTGTCTACCAAATTCCTTGAAACTGAAATAGTTCAATTTTTTATAGATTGCCTTTTTATGGCTACTGTTAGAAGACTGTATCAGAAAAGCTGCCGGCTGTATTGCGGCATTGGGAATATTGCAATCCGCAAAAATGAGTCGATTCATCTCAGAAAATTCTCTGGAGTGCTGCCAATTGATGATCTGTCAGCGGAAAAGGAAGTTTGGTGCTAGACTCTAGAGCAGTCAGTCTGGTGCCCCGGACTTACCCTCTGTAACGACATTCTGGAGAGCATTTTGCATAAGCCTCTGCGCGCCCAACAGAACGTGCTAAATTCTTACGCTTATCGCGGCACACACATTTCTTGGGAAATTCTTAAGGGAAGAAACACATGAAAGTTTGAAGTTACACGCCACGATGTAAGGAGAATCCTAAACTAGTGGCTTTCTTTGCACTCTGGCTTTTTCCGCTCTTGTAGTCATAGCTACTATAGTAGCTACTATAGACTATATTAGCTACTACAACTACTATACCATAGCTACTATAGTAGCGTGGGAATTTGGTACAGTTTGAAGTAATATGATTTGGGAATGTAATTAAGCTATCTAAGGGTATCTGGAAAGTGGCTCTAAGTAGAAGGCATGAGCGTTAACTTTAAACATATTAATTTAGCATTTTAAAATATAATATCGATTTACGAAATCGATATTTGTTTATCGAGTTTATTAAGGCCATACATAACCTAGAAACATAAAGGAATTTTGGGAAATTGTAACGCTATTTCAATCCAGGTTATTAAATACCTTAGTATCAATAGAACTTTGAGTTTGTTTTAAATACACTAGCATACTTACATTTTACGATGAGGTATTTATACAAATCCCATCTCATTTTACAGGTGGAACAGTTAATAAATACATACAAAAAATATCTACTTCTGCTGGGGCTAGAGGTAGTTTTTTAATTTTTAAAGTCAAAAATTTCTAACTTGACAAATCCGTTTTCAATGTAAGTTCTTCGATTAACAAAAGGGAGATCTTCTGTGAACTGTTCCTTATTTTCTTTACACAGCCGATGCATTAGGTCAAGCGGGCAAAAATCATCCCATCCGAGAGCTATCCGGTGTTGCCATCGCTAACGCAGAGTTTTCCGAGCTCTTGAATTTTATTTTTAACGGAAAGACCTCCAGAAATTTGAGAAAATCCCGCGGACTAGCGGGACTCTTTGAATTTAAAAAGAAGGTTTTGGGAGCAAGTAACCGATACTGAGAGATGTCTTTTATTCCGACTGGTCGGGCGAGCAAAATTGGGAGGGAATATAGTGAGGTCACCATACAGGGCTTTTTGATGGCCACGGCAGCATAGCGATATTCATGACGGGCACAGAAAAACTTCTATAGTTCAGTGAGATTACTAAAAAAAGCCTGAGCAGCTGATCATGTACAATAATTTAAAGCACAGAGTGCACTCCACACTCCGGTTGCTCTAGAAACCTAAGTAACTGACCGCTTAACACAACAGTTTAGAGCACATAGTTCACTCCACACTCCGTTTGATCTAGAAACCTAAGTAACTGACCGCTTTACACAACAATTTAAAGCACATAGTTCACTCCACACTCCGGTTGCTCTAGAAACCTAAGTAACTGCCCACTTTGCATAATAATTTAAAGCACATAGTTCACTCCACACTCTGGTTGCTCTGGAACCTAAGTAACTGACCGCTTTACACAACAGTTTAGAGTACAGAGTTCACTCCACACTCAGGTTGCTCTAGAAACCTAAGTAACTGACCGCTTTACATAACAGTTTAGAGCACAAAGTTTACTCTACAATCTAGTTGCTCTAGAAGTATCAGCAGCGAGGCGATTGCTGAAGCCTGGGCTAGGGCCTCTCTATTTACGGCAGAGGAGACCGCCATTAAGCGCCGCATGACAGCGCACGGCCATCCCTCTTGCTCCCGAGATCAGCTATCGGACAAGCGGGCCGAGAAGAGCAGTGCGATTCCGCTTTTGCGCGACGTGTTTGCGCTGAATTGGAAATGTGCTAGTCGTCCATTCCTGTTTATCTTTTTGCTACAAACGCAGGAATGTGTGAGCCGTCGGCTCCTGTTTATCTTTTTGCGCCTTACGCGGGAATATGTGAGCCGTCGGCTCCTGTTTATCGTTTGCGCTCATAGCGGGAATGTGTGAGCCGTTGACCATTCCGCTCTTGTTTATCTTTTTGCGCCTAAAGCGGGAATGTGGAGACTGGAGATACGATAACATATGGCAAACGAGAGAATGAATCAGGGAGCCAGAAAAAGACAAAAAACAGACGGAAAAGTCAGTTGCATAAGATAATAAATTAATATTGAAATGCTGCTCGACCTGAAATAGTGATGTGGCATCGGGACGAAGAAGCCATCAAGACGGAAGTGCAAATCAATCAAGGCTCGCACGCAGTGCTCGGACCGCCATCAATCTGCATCACCGACGCTGCGTCCACTACAGCCAACACTGCTTCCAAAATTACTTAATTTTACTAATCGCTAAGGAGACGACATGTTATACGAGAAATCGAGTATAAAATTCCATTTCTCATACCATACCAATCCTGAATCAAATGTTATGCCATACCAACCTTGCATTAAAGCTTGTATCGTACCAGACCAGCATTAAATGGTATACCGTGTCAGCCCTTAAATGAACGTATGCCATTCCAGTCCTGCATTAAATGTTCATACATATTAGCCCTACATTTATTGTTATACCATAGCAAGCCTTGCAATCAATGTTATCCCATACCAGTTCTGCATTAAATGTTATGCCATACCAGCCATGCATTCAATGTTATACCAGTCCAGTCCTGCATTAAATATTAAATGTTCTACCACACCAGCCCTACATTTATTGATATATCATGGCAACCCTTGCATTCAATGTTACACCATACCAGTTCGGCATTAAATTTCAAGCTATGCCAGCACTACATTCAATGTCATACCATACCGATCCCAGCATTAGATGCTATCCATACTAAGATCTACATCATATTTTGTACCATACCAAACCCAGTATTTACGAAGACCATTCTCTTGCATTGCAGAAGGCGCCTCTCTGGACCGTGGTCGAACTCTCACTATTGTCGCCTCTAAGCCAGCAGAGGCTGTGAGACTAAGCCTCGGTCCTACCCGCCAAGGCGCCTTCGCATTGACCCAGTAAACGTGATGAAAAATGTCTTCTCTTACTAGAAACAAAGAAAAATAGCGAACCATCCAAAGTTAACCAAATCTAACTCTGTATAAAGAACGCCTAGCGAAACGACATTTGCAAGGGAAAATTGGTCTAGATGCTCCAAAAACTACGCGGCAACCTTCCGGAAAATTTGGGTGTAATGGACCCCAGGGTGTGAGGAGATCCTCGATTTCACTGATTCCCAGTGACACCAAAGAGTCTGGGGAATGTGCTTTTAATTTTACCCTAAATTGGATCCTAATGAAATGGCCGTGCACAGAGAGATCGAGGACCAAGAGAAACATTGAGAGTCTCGGCCTTACAAACAAATGGAGGAAATGTTATCTACAAATTCCCCCAAAACTTTCAATGGCGTCTTTAAAGTGTAAATTTAAAAGCGCCCACAATCCTAGAAGATTTTTATTGATAACTTGTTTTCACTGTAAATTTGTGCTTAATATTCAAGACAGAACGATATTGAAGACTAATAGAAATTCAAGATTATCTTCCGATAGTAAGTGGTATCATTTCTGCATAGAACGTTTTGAAAGTTATTATAGTTATGACATTCTAGGACAATGCATTTGATAATTCCATTTCATACGAGGATAATCTTAATTTGAAACTAATGAAAATATTTGATTTCAATAGCATAACATTGCAACAAACTAAATTTTTAGAAAATATTTGATTAAAGCTTTCGTTCCGACTGTAAGTAATGTTGGTAGAATTAACAATTTTTTCATAAATAATTTCTTGCAGGAACATTTTTTATTAGTCTCGTTTGCCATCCGAAAAACTGTTTACAAATTTTTGCATGACACCGAAACAAAGTTAGTAATTTAGGTGTCCATCCTTTACTTTTCTTGCTCCTACCTTAAACAAAAGAAATAAGTTGCTTAAAGAAATTACTCTGGGCTGCGAAATAATGCTGTTCATGTTGAGAAGCGCACGCTGCCTTAGACTTATGAGCCATTGACGCCTGGGTATCGGCTGAGTTAAGCTGATATTTTTACGTCCTTTTTTAGACGCGTGCCGCCGGAGAGGCAATTTGTCATTCTGCTGCTCACATCCATTAACAAGATGGAGCCACTGCCGAGGCCTCCATAGGCGCAGACTTGCGTAGAAGACTAGCGATACCTTCAACCACACCGCGCACGTCTGGCGCTTACGGTACGATACTTTCTGCCACACCGCGCACGTCTGGCGAAAACGGTACGATACTTTCTGCCACACCGCGCACGTCTGGCGCTTACGGTACGATACCTTCTGCCACACCGCGCACGTCTGGCGCTTACGGTACGATACCTTCTGCCACACCGCGCACGTCTGGCGCTTACGGTACGATACTTTCTGCCACACCACGCACGTCTGGCGCTTTCGGTACGATACCTTCTGCCACTCCGTCCACTTCTGGTGCTCACGGTACGATACCTTCTGCCACACCGCGCGTACGTCTGGAGCTTACGGCATAATAAACAGTATAAGAATTAAATAATCTCTTACAATTTCTACAATCCAATTTAAAGCAGTTATGATATAGACATTTAAGAATATCAAACTAGTACGCGTGAATCTGAACAGAGCTTGAATAGATTAGCCACTGAAGAACAATAAAATATTATTTAAAATGCTGCAAAATATCCTCTTAAAGTATTTGCAAATTCTACCAGAATAGTGACGGTCAGGGGGCCAATATTCGGTAGTATAGTCCAGCCAACACCGACGCCGCATTTTATTTGTTCGCCGGTACAAGCCAAATTGAAAGCGCGGGACACAAACCTTCACAATTCTCTGTGAAATGTGAGTCACTCTCTGAAGGCTCGAATTAACTTTGCAACCATTTCCAATTGTATCGATTTATTATATATAATACTCATAATAAACGATCGATCATCAAAAAGTTTCTCAATGACTTTTGTTTAGGATTACGCCAATTTTAAAAGTACGTTAACTCGTTGCAGGATTTTCATTTTGCAATCACGCTAGATTTTTATGAATTTGTTGGTTTTATTGCAAAAGAAAATCTTACATTGCCCCGATAAGAGTTTTTGACATGTATGTTTTCACTAAAAACTTTTTTTATTGAGCAATTTAGTTCCATAATGTGCACATTTGAGCTCCATTATTCCTTTTGTTTAAGATTTTAATCTCTAGCTAAGCTCTTTATTTTGAAAAATTTTTACTGCAATAATATCCGTGTAAAACCTTATGATAATAAGATATTATTAAACTTTTTGACGTCAATGTTTTTTCAAAACATTATTTCCAGAAAGCAGAAAATTATTCATTTAATGTTTTGATTTCTCATCTTATTTTTTAATAAATTAATTGATCGAGATCGTGCCGAAAATACCGGGTTTGAATTATTAAAAATAATGTGGCCTCCATGTAGTGGCCTACTAATCATTCTTCTTTGAATTATGTAGAATTCTTCAGAAAAAGTTTCGAATTCATAGAACGTGAAATTAATGCTAATAACTAACTTCTTTACGAATCAGTAGGAATTAATGTAATAAACTTGTAGAATTTGAATTAACCAGCAATAATAGAATTAAAAGATGGATCCAGCAACTAACAACTTAATGAATGTTATATAAATTCTAAATACATATTAAATTTTAAGCCTTATACTTTGAAAATAGTTTAGCCATTTGATTACTTGGAATCATGAGGTTTTCTCGTGTGCCGAGTCAGCGCTTCTAAGCCTAAATAGAAGCCCTGGAATTGCCGGCGTCTGGGCAGACCGTGTTTACTGCATTCAATCCTGGGCGGCAGGCGATGAGGTTTTTAATTGGATCTTCCTCAGGTGGCAGGTTTCTGCATAAAAACATGGTGCTAAAATCTCATAATTAATTTATATTAACTCATAACATGCATGATTTGAAGATCCATATTATTATGTTAATTCTAATGCAACTTGCTGAAAACAAAGTTCTGGGAGGAGGCTCCCATACATTTTTATCCACGTCTGAGCTGGCGACTTGAACTGGCTAACAGTGGATAGAATAGGATTCAATAGAAGGCATTAGTTAGTCAAACTATTCCGTAGTTCTTTGTGGATGTCGATGTCATAGGCAATCTCCTCTTCATGCAGTTAGAAAACAATAGCCTCAGAGGCTATTGTCCAAGCTGCAATTGGGGCAGGGTCAGTGTCGGCGTTCAGATGGCATTTGGCAGCAAATGCCATGGCATCTCTGAAAGTCCCAAAGACCAATTTTCGAATAGAAGCATTCGCGCGAATTGCAATCAGTCCTGACTCCAATGCCAGTCTTCCAGTTGAGTAGCGTCAATTTGTACATTGCCTTGATATTGACAGAAATACATTTCCTTATTTCCATATTGAGACGTTTTCTTCGTTTATACTCATTCTATGTAATTTGAATGGGAGTTTTCTACATTTTATTTCATAGCTAAACTTCAGGCTACTTTTAATCTGATTCTGTATTCAGGGTAATTATGATTAATTTTATAATAACCCAAACTTTCAGGATAATTCAGAATTTTAATTCCCTCTGCATATAAGCCTAGCAGATATCTTCTATGTCGTCCATGACGGCATGTAATGTGGTCTTAAAAGCCTTACAACTCGAGCGGCAGTCACCGAAGAACCATTGTATAGGAGCTTGATGCAGTTAGACCAGCATTAAGTTCCATTCACTGCCGAGACCTTTAGTGATTTAAAGGCGTCTAAGGCCACCAAGACACCGTAGAGATCGCTTGATTAGAGACGAAAATGCACGTCTTCAATGAGAACTGAAATGCAAATGTGAATATTATGAATAATCTTTGCATCATGCGTATGATCTTACTATTTCTGCATTGCATATTATATATTCTCGTCTGACGACAACTCGATAATATATTACGAAGGAACGGAGACGAATGCATCGATGAAATCGCCATTTATTTCTATATTTGTTATTCACATTGCAGTTAACTGACCATTGCGTCTCTGCTACAGTAAAAGGGACCCTGGGAGAAAAAAACATTCTACTCGCTTTCAATTTATTTCTGCAATTGAAGTAGCTGAGTAATGAAAGAGTTAAGAAATATTTTCCTGTGCGTGACCAACTGTTACCTTACCTCCACCAATAGGAATTCTGCAGAGGATCTAACGTCATTGAGTTCGTTTTATCGGTGATTTTATATTCTGTACTTTTATAAGCATGCATCAAGTGAGAAGATGTGCAGAGAGGAAGAGAGTTTATTAAACTTGATATACTAGGTATTCTAGAATTAGTTCAGAGAGCAAAGATTTCATTATTTTCAGAGTTATTTAAAACTCACATATATAGAGAGTTACTTTCAGAGAACATTGAGTTATATTAATATTAGTTCTGTCTTAAATAAGAAATGCTTAACACCGGATCAGATTCTTTTCTATCAGCGCCGCAAATCAAGACCAGGTTTTCCATGTCGAACATTTTCCTATTGATGGAAGCCTCGCTGGATAAATCCACCAGAAGGGTAGAATATTTGTCGGCATTCATAATTGAGTGTCGAAGAGGCATTTTACGGAAATTCGCTGTCGCCAGATAAAAAACGAAAAGAACGTTCGCTGGTTTTTCTACCTATTTCAATAAATTGGTAGAAAAGTGCGTCGGTCTAGCGATGTTTGCCCGAAGCATTTCTATTGATGATGAATTTTGTTCCGCTAGCAGAAAGGAAGCTTTCTCTGACGCGAAATTTGATTTCAGGATCGAAATTCAAGAATGTGACAACGCGAAAAAAAATTATTTTTCCAATGCACTTCAGACAACCGAGGCTCTTTATGAAATTCAAATTAGTGTGGTACGGGTTCACGAACTGCAAACTTTTCCATATTTTACCTTAATCCAATTGCACGATATTAATCATGTTTGCTTCAGAAGATATAAATAATCCATTGTACCGTTGCAATCTATTTTTCGTTCTCCAAATATGAATCTATAACGTGATCTCAATGTACATATAACAGATTAAATGAGTTCGAGGTTTAATGTTTTAGGTACACTTGAATCAATTCAGGTGGAAAATATGAACTCTGGTTTTTATTTTTTCAACCTCTTGTAAAAGTTTGATCAGAAGCTTGACTATTTGGACCTCCTTCTTTATTGCGTGCACATATTTTACATAAATTTCTAGAAAAGTTCTTTCATTGTCTTTTTGGTAAATGTAATTTATATTTAATTGGGAGATGATTGTAATTGCAATAAAATTGGCCGGTCAAGTTTACGTTTACAGAAACATATTAGAGGCTATAGAATCTGCATAAATCTTCTCGCTTCGACGTGATAGGTCCGCATGTTCTTTTGAATTGATATGCGGATGCTGCTATTTATTATGTGGCTTAATCCAAACTATTGAGTAGTATATTTCATATAATTATGCATTTTTAGGATTCACAAAGAAAATTTAAAGCCGATCAGGAAACTGAAGGAAGTTGGGTGGGAAAACGGAGCAGCCGTATCCGATGTGAAAACATTACAAGGTCAAATTCGTGAAAATACTAGGGAACAAAATTTATTTGACCTGCAGAATCAAGTCGAATTTTTTATGATGAAAGGCCCTACCTGGATAATGCCTCACTAGTTAATCTTGTTCAGCAGCAAATCAATTTATAGCTGTCAAATCTGTAAACCTTTCCCAGGATTTTAGTATAGATTTATAAACAAGGAGATTTATTCTTTAATTTGTGACTAATGTTAAATTCTGCGCTTTTGGCCTTTGCTTGTATCATGGCAGACGTCCACACAGGCGAAGGCAACATGGCATCTGGTAACGGCAGAGACAAGGCCAGACGACAGCAGGCACAAGGCCGGCCTGTCGACAGCAGGCACAAGGCAGGCCAGACGACAGCAGGCACAAGGCCAGATGACAGCAGGCACAAGGCCAGACGACAGCAGGCACAAGGTCAGATGACAGCAGGCACAAGGCCAGGCGACGGCAGGCACAAGTCCAGACGGCAGCAGGCACAAGGCCAGACGACAGCAGGCTCAAGGCCAGGCGACAGCAGGCACAAGGCCAGGCGACGGCAGGCACAAGGCCAGGCGACAGCAGGCACAAGGCCAGACGGCAGAAGGCACAGGGCCAGACGACAGCAGGCTCAAGGCCAGGCGACGGCAGGCACAAGGCCAGACGACGGCAGGCACAAGGCTAAACGACAACAGGCACAAGGCCAGGCGACGGCAGGCACAAGACAGGCGCAAGCGTCTGTCTGAAGCAGGGATGAGCATAAATACTAAGCGCTTAGGCAAGGCCGGTAAACGACGAAGCTTGTGATGCATTGCCTCCCATCCTGGGCCTGATTGCTGAGCCGCCGGTCCACCCGACGCACAAATTTATGGCCAGACCTGGAAATGAGGCTCGCGTGCTGCGCCCCCCGCAGGCCGGCAGCTCAAATCTCACTGAGGCTTAATGCCTCCTCGGCTGTCGAACACGCGAGATCAAAAATTAATTTTCACTGCCACCCGGAAAGTGATTTTAATTTTTCGGTACAAATGAAGATCTTTCAATTATTTCTGAAGGCTCCACATGCTCAAACCGTATTATTTATTATCTTGACGAGAGCTGGCAATTAGAACTAAGTACATACCTGCTAATTAAACGCATAGAGTATGAAGCATTTAAGAACGCACTAGAAAAATATATGCTGAGGTAAACGTTTCTATTAGCAGTGTCTACCACCTCACTGAGTTATAGAATGTTCAGTAGCTGCTTAGCTTCAACGTCGGTTTTGGAATGGGTCATCAGGCCACTTCTCAGATCCCTTGGAGACAATTCAAAAGCATTTCAAGTACAGGCCAAACTTGGCCTATTCTTCAATGCCAACACTAATACTCGACCTATGCTACTCTATTTTTATTTTCATGGTTTGACTTTCTTTGTAATTGATATGATTTCACAATGGATTTAGAAGATTTTAGTTAAATTAATGATTTTCCAATTTCCGCGAGGATTGTAACTTGCCACATTGAAACAGAATTTTCTGATTTATCCATGAATTACCTTTTTATCAAGCAATATATCAGGAATGCTTGAAAATAAAATTCCTTGATGTACTTCTCGCACACATGTGATTCACTTCAAGCAATTAGTATGAATAAATTATGCAATTAATTAATTTGCATGAATTGGTTAATTATTTCATTGCCATCTTTTGAAAACGCCTTACTGCTCAGGCACACTAATTAATTACTAATTAGAATAAAGAGAGATGAATTCCGGGCAAGACCGACTTACCAGGATCCAGACTTGACTCAATATTGCCACGTGGCATCGCTGTGAAATATTCTGTAAGTTTGTAAAAAAATTTCCAACTACAGGATGACTTGTGTCAGTTGGAACATAATGCCGCGCTGAGACTTGTTTTTTGTTTTTTGATGTGGCAATGTAATGCGACGCAATTGTATAGTGAAATAGTGAAGCTAAGAACCTGCTGACCTTTAAACTTTAGTTGATAAATGAAATATTATATAACACTGGTGGTCAGCAGAGGCTGTTACCTGTCTTCAATTAGTACTAGAGTCAAGAAAAATAAATGAACATCAAAATGGAATTGTATTTATAATACAATTAATAAAAAGAAATTTTTATATAATTTGATTACTTTTCAATAACAGTCATATGCTCTATTTGCTAATAATATTGCTCTCTCTATTTCCATTCTAATAAATGACGTCACAATGATATTCATATCCATGTTAACCCACGAAGAAAGTTGTTAGCTTCCCGGAGACTGAATCGTGATATATCTTATATTATTTTTACGTCCGGCTTCAAGTTTTTGAAAACTCATTAACCGTAAATTAAAGTAAATTGACGGTAAATTGCACCGTTAAAAAGAGATAATGTGCCCGTAATTTTAGTTTAATTATTAATAAAATAGATTACTATTATATGATATCTTTCGAAATCTGAAGCTCATGTTCATCATTAGGCTTATTTTCGCATTAATATTATCCATTTTTCATTTAACGTTCCTTTTCATGGTCTGCCAATGTAGCTTCCGCTTGAAAAACTTGTACAAACTGCGCGACATGTGACGTTTAAAGTTGAGCTCCAGACGCAGTCTGCGAATTCAGATCGTGGCAGTCATTCTCCGCTAAAATAATAATCGTTGCAACCGTGCAACATGCGCCGAAACTTCTATGAGAAACTGACACAACCGAATTTCCTGCGAGAAACAGGCACAACAGAAACTAACAATTATCAAACGGAACCTAAACTCCTACGAAGAATAAATACAAGGAACAACTCCGTTGGCTACTTGTTTGCAAGTGATTTTGAAAAATCAATTGTTAATTAAATTTTACATTAAGAAAAATAAAGGAAATAATTAAGTGGATTGAAGGTGAAATATTTTTCTCTTACAGAGCCCGTAAAATTATTTCTCTTTTGACTCTTAGACTTAATTTCAATCAGCATGTATAAATAATACAATTGCTAGCTCTTAACCGCTGCACCTCTTGGCCGCTTACTGCTTAGCTCCTTAGCAGTATTTACAAGTTAGCGTAATCACATCAACCACGGTGTTTACTTAAACAAATAAATTCAGTTTCCATCAAAGAATAATTTACCGTAATTATTTGGCTTTAGAAATAACAAAGAAGACCTCCTATGTAGCCCTATTTCAAATGTGGGGATTTGTCTAAATAATGAACACGGGCTTCAAAATAATTCAACGGTAATGAGGCAACCTTCTTACTATTTTTTATATCTTTGCTTGAAAGTTTAGTCAACCCTAATGAAACACTAAACCAAATAGAAAAATAATTTTGTCATATGATGAAAATGCAATTTATCTTCGCATTCAAAATCATATGCAATCTTGAAGTAATAATATTCAGAAGCTTCACATGACCAAATTAAACTCGAGGTCCACTGGGAAATTAAAATTGTGATATCCACAGAAATCAAAGTGACTTGTTTTACACTGAAGGTCGAGCTTGTAGCTGAGAACGATGCTCCAGCCGAGCCCCACCATGTGTTGCATGACTCGCGTGTATCATCCAGTGTTCGTGCTGGTTCTAGATATTAAAATATCCTGCAGGTTCTAGGCACTGCTGGTACTGACTACGCCATATCATGCAGGTTCTAGACCCTGCAATATCATACAGGTTCTAGACACTGCAATATCATGCAGGTTCTAGACACTGCAATATCATGCAGGTTCTAGACACTGCAATAGGTTCTAGACACTGCAATATCATGCAGGTTCTAGACACTGCAATAGGTTCTAGACACAGTAATATAGACAATGTACATGCAGACTTGAGCAGCGGTCCACACACCCGGCATATCAGAGCCATCAGGGCTTCTTGGTTTCGCTGCGATACCATCGCTGAGACCGTGGCTGCTGTCCTGATAAAACGCGCTCTGCAGATTGAAGAGAAATGAAGAGCTGCAAAATATGTGGAATAACGTAATAACACGTCTCCCGGTGTTGTTCAGAAGCGAGATTTCGAGTTCTGAAGATTTGATCAACACATGAATAAAATTTTCAACTTTTCGTGTTTAGCTTGTGAATATATAATGAACAAGTGTGTCTTGTGCCGCATGAATGAATATATATTGTGTAGAATGAATGAGTGCGTATTGTGTAGTATGACTTAGTGCGTATTGTGTAGTATGAATGAGAATGTCTTATTTAGCATAAATGAGTATATTTTGTGTAGTATGAACGATTGTATTTTGTGTGGTATGAACGAGTGCATTTTGTGTAGTATGAACGAGTGTATTTATTGTGGTATGATCGAGTGTATTTTTTGTAGTATGAACGAGTTTGTTTTCTGCAGTGTGAACGGATGTATTTTGTGTGGTAAGAATGACTGTATTTTAGATAGTTTAAACGGGTGTGTTTTGTCTAGTATGAACGATTTTGTCTTGAACAAAACATTCCATAATTGTACATTCCGCCAACTTGCAAATGACCTCACAAATAATTTCATATATTTTAGATCAACCTTATTTTGGTTGCTCTAAAATGACTAAAATGAAACTAGTTTTGGAATAGCTTATTATTTTATTATTATACATATAGCAGGAAACATTTAGCATTTCCATCATTTTTATTGTTATTTTTTATTTGCTCAAATTTTGTGATATTTTAAAAATTTCTGAATTTCACATTCCATTTCACGTCGTAATTTCGCTGCTGTGCCGCAGCCGTGGTTCAACATTAGCTCCTCTCATTTTTTTAACCTTTTAACGCTTTCAACTTTTAGCTACACATATGTTTGGGATATGTTGCATATGACAGCACATCCGCTGACAGAAATTGGTGGGAGTTCCTTTTATAACATTTTTCCCTCTGCGAATTCGGTGAATATTGTTATTGTTGAGATGCGTTTTGACATACAAATTTTTTAAAAAATAAGAGTTATTTTGTTAAATTTTGGTTCTGTTATACTCGCATTTTCTGCTTTGGGCCTTTAGATGATGGTTGAAAAAACATGCATGCATTAGTATCTCTGCATTTCGCTTCACTTTTTTAAACCTATTTTTCCTAAAATGAAAAGGAAACCTTTTGCTATTCGATGAAACGACAATTTCACAATCATGGTTTCACTCCAAAATGTAATTAACTTAAATCAAAACAATGATAAAATTTCTGTTCCTTCACTCTCGTTTTAATCAATGCCAATAGAATTAATCATGAAAAAGACTCAACGCTTTTATTTTTAATTTCTTTTTCTGAGCAACACTTTTTATTTCCTGAGCCCCATTGCACAAGTAAGTCGTTCATTTCGTTCTCCATAGAATTTCCCGTGTTTTGAAAATCAGTCTTGTATTCTAGTGGCAATTTTTCCTCTGGGAGATCTCTTCATAACTGAAGATTTTTTGCCGTAGTTCATTTCAAATTTCCCGCGAAGTTATTTGTTTTCATCAGTATGTAAATTTGAGCTCTGTTTCCATAGACATTTTACGGGCTGAAAGCCATTCTTTTTTTTTCTTTCAAATCTCAGGGCGTTGTTATTCAGATTTATTATTAACATTGAAACAATTGATCCATGTTCCCCCGTTGTTAGCCACACGTCAAAGTCGTTCTTTCTCTTAAGAATTCTCGTGCCATTTTGATTTTCTTTTTCTCCTTGAGAAGCAAATTATCTTATTCGATTATTTTTCGCATATATTTTTTGCAGTTGAGGGTATAATTTTAATACGCATTTGATTTAAATTAATACGCATCTGATTGCGTATTAATTATTAAAATTGCGTATTTTAAATTTTATTACGCATTTGATTCAATACGTTTCTGAAAGTTTTGATAATGATAGACTCCCGGGCCATACAATAACGCTTCACACTTCCACGAATGAGAGACTGCCAGGGCCGTACAATAACTCTTTACATTTCCACGAATGAGATACTCCCGGGCTGTACAATATAACGCTTTACATTTCTACGAATGAGAAACTGCTAGGGCCGTACAATAACTCTTTACATTTCTACGAATGAGATACTCCCGGGCTGTAAAATATAACGCTTTACATTTCTACGAATGAGAAACTGCCAGGGCCGTACAATAACTCTTTACATTTCTACGAATGAGATACTCTCGGGCCGTACAATATAACTCTACATTTCCACGAATGAGATACTCCCGGGCCGTACAATAACTCTTTACATTTCCACGAATGAGATACCCCCGGGCCGTACAATAACGCTTTACACTTCCACGAATGAGAGACTCTCGGAAATTTAGTGGGAATTAATCCTTTCCGAGACTCGATATAAATCTTCGGAGCGTCCGAAAGCAATGGTTTTTAGTGCGAGTTTTAGAATGGGCTCCGGGATAGAAAAAGATGAAGTTGTAGAGTATGATTAATGCCGTGCAATGAGGTAGAAATCTGTAGTGCTGTTACGAAATAATGTCATGCTATTGAAATATGATGAAATTTATGCCGTCTAAAATAAAGCTTTGAGCAGTTCACGCAAGGAAGTGATGCACGAATTGAGACACACCTTGAGGAGTTCATTCTTACTTGTGATGTGTGTTTGCGGAGGAGTTTCGTCTCATATAATAATTGTAGTAAATATCTCTATGCTGCAATAAATATCTATATTTCTAATGTGGTAAGTCATTGCATTGTGCCACATCAGCAAGTCAGTGTGGCAAGTCAGTAAAATTTTATGTGCTAAGCACTGCAATATGTTTCCAAATGTTTCTATTTGGAGCATATAAGACCAAAGAGCAAGATGTTATTTGCAAAATTTCCAGGACGTTCTAGGCTCCTCAAATATTGAAAACAATTATACAACTATTTTTTATGGACATTCTCTGTCTATAATATATATTTTTTATGACTATAATATATATATATATATTATTCTCTGTTTCTGTGGTATTTACGTAATCATATCAGGTTGTAATTTTAGCCATCCAATGCATGAGTTTCTTAGTATGGGTGCTGCAGAATTAGGAGGTAGAATTTCTTGGCTTACTCGCAGAATCTCCAGGCTGTGGGTGAGGCTAGGTTGATATTACTGGGCAAGTATAGCGTCCTTGTAATCTCGATATGAAGACCTACTCTGTAATTGAAGTGCTTGACTAAAGCCTTGCTAATGTCACGAATAAGCTACGTCTGAATCATCGTCAGCAACGTCAGCAGCAACATCGTCAGGAGCAACAAGGGTTGTAGCAGCGGCAGCAGTATCGTCAGATCAGGCAACCAATTACGGATTCAATTTGCTCTTTGGTATGCCGGCTCTCGATTTCTGAGACTACAAGCAATGTTAATCCTACGAGCCGCGACTCTGCTATATCAGAGGCCCATTTAGTCCTCGACTCTATGTGTTACGTCTGAACCTAATTTAGTTTTATAGAACATTTCTGCCGGCTGGCCACTTGGGCACGGAAACGTACAGTGCCTGCAATGGTGCGATAACATCCGCTCGGAAAAAGTCGCTCTGTACTTTCGCCCTCTCGAGTGATCTGTATGACGTCTTAATATTGTCCACTGCTTCCCGACCAAAAAAAAATTGACGAGCCGCGCCGTCCTATTGAAGATCTCGCAGCCCAGGCTATGCGGCTGGATTACGGGACAAAGATTCCATTCAGAGGCGCCATAGGATGAGCAACGATGGTAACTCACGATCCAATTTACGGATAACTTATTCATGAGTCAAGCGTGACAAGGATCGATCCCAGACTGAATGACAGGAGTGCAATGAAATATGTGGGTATATTAATGTAGAGAATACGTACAAAGATTTTAGAGTTTATTCGTAGATTGACATGCAGCGCTTCACAAGCATTTTTGCCCTCGCGGTTGATGTGCATAGCGTCCAATAGTTTTGTCAATAGCTTGTAATGTATTGTCATACATATATTATACTTTTGTATGCAATATATCATTGATCGCATTCTATTTCAAAAATGATCTTTCACTAGCAGGAATAGTGTTATAAAGAATACTCTTTGATCAAATCCTTAAAAAATAATACTTATATAAACTACACGATGTATTTTTATGTATTACATACATGAAAAATAAATACCCTAGTTGATTTCTTTTAATGATTCAACATGTCTAAAAATTCGAAACCTCTTCATAATAATAAAAATCTACGTATGATTAGCATTACAATAGTGCCAGATTATACAAGAAAAAGTACATACAAATATAGAACACATCGGGTTTCTCTGATGTCATCCGCATGCAT
This sequence comes from Hyalella azteca, assembly GCF_000764305.2. Lineage (NCBI taxonomy): Eukaryota > Metazoa > Arthropoda > Malacostraca > Amphipoda > Hyalellidae > Hyalella > Hyalella azteca. Next base: position 204,036 of record NW_025939444.1, on the reverse strand, counting down.
TTCTTTCGGCAAAGATGGCAGCAAAAATGACCCAGGAAGTGGACGAGCGACAAAAAGGTGAGGGCTTGGCGCGACATGAGCAAGAATTTATCTTCGAAAAGGCAGGAAAAAGTTTATCCGCTAAGTGGAAGGAGGAAAAGAACCGCGCAGCGTCGCTCGGCTCTCTGTTTCCACTGTGACTTGGGTGACGACCGTCGGAACGGCGCGTGCAGCGTCGCTCAGTTTTCTGTTTCCACTGAGACTTTGGTGACGACCGTCGGAACGGTGCGTGCAGCGTCGCTCAGCTCTCTGTTTCCACTGAGACTTGGGTGACGACCGTCGGAACGGTGCGTGCAGCGTCGCTCAGCTCTCTGTTTCCACTGAGACTTGGGTGACGACCGTCGGAACGGCGCGTGCAGCGTCGCTCAGCTCTCTGTTTCCACTGAGACTTGGGTAACGACCGTCGGAACGGTGCGCGCAGCGTCGCTCAGCTCTTTGTTTCCACTGAGACTTGGGTGACGACCATCGGAACAGTGCGTGCAGCGTCGCTCAGCTCTCTGTTTCCACTGAGACTTGGGCGACGACCGTCGGAACGGCGCGTGCAGCGTCGCTCAGCTCTTTGTTTCCACTGAGACTTGGGTGACGACCGTCGGAACAGTGCGTGCAGCGTCGCTTAGCTCTCTGTTTCCACTGAGACTTGGGTGGTGGTCGTCGGAACGGTGGGTGCTTGCAGCGTCGCTCAGCTCTCTGTTTCTGCTGAGACTTGGGTGACGACCGTCGGAACAGTGTTTGCAGCGTCGCTTAGCTCTCTGTTTCCTTTGACTTGGGTGACGACTGTCGGAACCGTGGGTGCAATGTCGCTCAACTCTTTGTTTCCACTGAGACTTGAGTGACGACCGTTGAAACTGTCATCCAAGACTATGACTATCATCAAGGCAAAAACAGCAACCTTATAGACTATAAGTAATGAGATGACACAAGTACGTATTAGTTCAACAATGACAGTCTGTTGATATAAAACAAAAGTTCTGGCGTCGCTCCCGCTACAATCAAACTTTGAATGGCGTACATATAAATTCAAGGGCTGTTGATCCTATAGGAATGTGTACGCTTCTCAATAAGCTTTTAGGGGGAGCGTCTACCCTAAAATTGAAAATTTTCACTTTTTCGGTTTTTATACTCATTTTAAAGCTGACATTCTGCCCTATCCAACGGTACCACTGCCATATCTGTACGTTGATTTATGATTTCACGACATTTCATGAAAGGGGGGCGGGTGGGGGAGTTCTTTAAGTAATTAGATAGGATCCCTTTTATAGCCGTTTTCTAAGAATTTCACGTTTTCTTTCCTTTTTTTCGAAAAATTCACACGAACAAAATGCGAGTTTTTTTCTATTTTACATATGTGTACCAAGTTTCAGAGTGATCCGACTGTAAATAGCCGAGATAATTTTTAGGGTAGACGCTCCCCTTAGACATTTTCAAAGGAATTCTGAGCGATAGCTTTGAACAACCAAGAGAAGCCCAGGGGTCGATTAGAAACAGCTGTCTTAGTACCTCAAAATCTATGACGATAAAATCTGTCTTTGATGTCGTAGTCATACTGATTATTTGTAGCTGTCTTAATCTGGGAACTTCAATTGTCTGGATTCACCACGAACTTCATCTTAAGCTACGATTGTTTTTACCGGTTATTTAAAGGAAGTCATGAACACTTTGATGACGACGAAAAATTATCCGATAATAATGACCCAACATCCAAATTATAAAAAAAAAAGCCATTTCTTTTATATTTTTTTACAAAAACAAAACACTGAACAACACCGAACAGAACAACAAATGTATAACGATGTAGACATACCCAAAATTACAATGTCTTGCCAAATTTCTTTAAATATATTTTTACCAATATTGGATCTCTACCGATATAATTTGACATGTTACCATCAAATTGATATAGCTAGCTAAAGTTCATTATAGTTCTTCATTCCTACTCATTCAGTAAGAAAAAACTGACTCAAGCTGAATTAATTTAGGATTGATTTTGCTGTCATTCACCACAAGCAAGAGCTTCTGCTGAATGAGTTAATCGAACAAGTTGTATAATATATCTAATGGCTGAACTTCAACAGAATAAGTTGATCGAATAACAGATACAATTCAGCTCATGGCTAAACTTAGACAGAAAAGGATCGAATAACTGCTACATACCACCTTGGCGCTGATGTCCTAAAGAATCATCTGTTCAAAACTTTATCAGCAAGTCCGTTTTGACCTTTCAAAGAAATGATTAGAAGCAAATGTTTTTTTTTTCCTCTTCAGGCACTTTTCCGAATTTTCTTTAGAGCTTCATCATTTCTCGAATTCCTTAACTTTTTTGTGCCAATTTAGAGTGTTGCATGGTACTTTGATTTTCACATTCTATTCTAATTTGACGGTGTACGATTTCTCGTCTTTCATCAATTCAAATCGCAATTCCAGCTCTATAATATAATCGTATCGAGTTCCCTTCTAGACAAAGGATGTTGACGGATCTGATGTTCAATCACACCGCAATAACGATGCCCTGCCGTGCAGCTCGAAACTTTGAACTGTTCGTTCATAAGACTCTGAGTTGTTCAAGTGTCCTCTTATTGTTTCGTTTCAAAGAGAAAAGTTCCTGTTAGCTGCTAATTTAACCCGAAGGTGTCAAGCGACAATGAAGGTGGTGTCGATATTGCATTTTTGCGCTGCTTTGACCACTATTTTGCAGGCAAAATGATTTTTAATTACTGTTCATTTTAATAGTAAAGTGTTAACAGAGACTAAAACAGATTTTTTGTCTACAATTTGTTCAATCAAACGAATTTAAGTAATAATTGACATAATGGTTGAACAAACTAGATGACGTACAATTTTACGTTACTATTTCACTGCCGCACTGAAACAAATATCCGCGTACGTAATTAATGCTAGGATGTCGTTGCTCTGAGACTTCATCATATTCAGTTCAAGAACTCAGCTAAATGAATATGATTTATGAACTGAATTTCCAGGCTCCTCCAGAATTCTCATAAACGACGACGACTTCACAATTGACACTGCGAGGATATTCTTGCGTTTCAATGACGTAAACACGAGGGTCGATTTCTCGTCTAGTTTGCCTTTGAACATGAATAAAGTCATACCTGCTCTTTGATGCCTCTGTCTTCAAACGTCCTATTGCTCCTGGTTTCATTCTTTAACCGCCTGCGTCAGGCGCACTTGTGAAAAATATTACGTTACATTCCACCTCAATTGAAAATGTCACAATGAACGAGGTATTGCGAGAATGTGCACATCGAGTACCTCGTGACGTTAGAACTAAGAACTGTCAGCCAATCCAGAACTCCCGTCATCTCTTTTTCATGGAACAAAGCAAATCAATTTAATGGAATTCCTGCAAAGAGATGTCATTCCTATTACCGGTGTCATTTTCGAAACTCGACAACCAGCTATTTCATTAAATCTTCCGTTGATGCAAGTAACAGTACACTACAAACGGAGAGCAATGCGCTTTTGCACTGGACGGTTATTAATCAATCAATGCAACTCATTGACGTATCGGAGTGCGACCGTGAACCCGAACTATCACAGTTTAATGCAGTGCTGTCACCGAGTGCTGTTCTGTATCGGGCAGTGACAGAACGGGAAATGTTAGAAAATTTTATAAAATTAGTAACTTATTGTAAGCACCGATTAGTACCCAACTTTTAAATGTTTTCAATGTTGTCTAAATTTTGGTACAAAACATATCTATATAAATCTAACAATAACGATATAAATAACAGCAAAACAGCAAAGGGTAAAATAATTGCGACATCATGGAGCTCTTGCTTTTAATGAGAATGAAATTCGTAAGAAAGCAGCAAGTGTGCGTAGGATTGGCGTGGTCGTTAGAAGCTTATTAGCAGCGCGGTGCTGGGCTTCCTGCACTTCAGGTCCTGACTGTAATGAGCGTGCCTCCACTCACACAAATGAGCGAGACATTGTCCAAATAGTAATGCACTTTTTGACCTTGTGTGGGTCATCCCGTCCTAGTTTGGCCAAGAATAACAGCGTATCAGCGTAGTATATGTGTCGCAATTTGGACAATATGAACCACTCACTTCTTTGAGTATTGTCTGGCTTCAGAATAAATCTTGTTTTTAATGTCACGCTCGTCTTCCGAGTCATTAGACACGAAATCACGTACTGTCATGTCCGAAAATACGCGGTTTCCGCTTATTAAATCATAAATGTATGCATAAAATGAGAAGTTTTACGGTTTCAGCAGGAAAACATAAATAATATTTGAGAGGAATGAGACAGCGTTGCACCTCATTAGTAAAGAAATCCAACTCTACAATTTCCAGAAACTCGAATTCTTCATGTCGCAAGCTAGACCCATTTACCTGCATCTCCAGCTTATATTACTTTCTTTCTTATATTACTATCTTTCTTATATTACTTCTTTCTTCAATTTTGCCAAAGTTTAATATTTTACAGAGCAGTAAATCAGTGCTGGCTTGACTATTAAGTTCATTTCTCGCCTATCCAAATTTTTAAATCCCTTTCGTAATTTTACTGTTTCCTCTTTTTTTTGTACTGCTTCTTTCGTTTTTTGCGTACTTTTCGATGAGGAGGTAACGAACAATCTATCATTTACGCTGCCACATTTATGAAGGCGCGGAAACTGCACTGCAAGCACGGAAACCGCGCATAGCATCTCCCCGTGGGGCTGAAAATCTCCCCGTGGCTCTGAAAATCTCCCCGTGGCTCTGAAAATCTCCCCGTGGCTCTGAAAATCTCCTAGTGGAGCTGAAAATCTCCCCGTGGGGTTCAGAATCTCCCCGTGGCTCTGAAAATCTCCCCGTGGAGCTGAGAATCGCCGGCGAAATGCATTGCGGCGGATCCTTGCCTGCGGCCAACGTTCTCGTTTCCCCAGCAACATCGTCGCCCAGACAGAAATGGTAGAAATTCATGCACTGTTTCGAGCGTTGGTTTTTGAGTTCTGAGCAACGCATTGAATAATGGAAGAAAACAGAGCGTCGGCTGCAGGTTTTGCATCGTTTGGGTCATATTTACGAGTAATATTATGCGTTCAAAAAGTACTTTTTAAAGATCACACTTCTAAAGAATAGGCCGGTATCTCCGATGTTGCACATGTACACTGAATCTCTTATTCAATTTTTATATATTAAAAAAGTAACTTTTTTAAATATTTAAAAAAAAATTATTTAATTTTCAAATTATTTATTCTGTCAATTGATTCATGCATTGTCTCCGAATTTACGCATGAATGAAAATTTTCAGATCTATTGGACAGTTATATGTGTGTTAAATATCGATTACATGATTTGTAGCTGACAGACAAGAAGTGAAGTTAAAGAGAAGTGTGGGAATAAAAACTTTCTTTCTGTTTTTGAATTTGCAATTCTTGCATTTATTTAGATTTTTCTAATTTGGTGATCTCTAATTATATTTTCTGCAATTTCAGAAATGTTAGCAACACTGCACCGGTTTCCTGTTTCCTTGATAGCTTGAAAACACCAGCCATTCTTATAGTCACTGGCGTATCGATCGATTTCTTTCACGTAGATTTTAATATAGGATTATTCCGAAACCTTTTATAAATTTCCGAAAGATTTTCCTTTCAATCCTAAATTTTTTACTTTTGTTGATCAAAAATACAACGTAGAAAATTACGCCCTTGACAGTTGGCTAACAAAAATTCTCATGAAAAAGAATGCCTTAAATTCTCGTTTTTATTGCAGCAAGAAATAAATTCACCATAGAATATAATTGTTGAAAAAAGGAAGACATTTGCCATTCGTTTGCATTTAAATTTTAAAAATTATTTTAACTTATGTCGGGTTTACGTATTAAGAAGCAGCTAATCCAAACAATTTTTTAATAGTGAGAGGTTTTGCATTGCGTGCGGCAACAATCGATCTTATTTTTGAGAATGGCAAACTTCAATTTTATTTTTAAGTGTGGCAATGATCGATCGTATTTTTACCTCTCAACTCTTCAGAAACTTCAATTGACGAATTGCGCGCAAAGTTTGGGCCCCAGCACGTAGCAGAAACTATATATACACTATGATTATGTTTAACTTCCTCGGAAAATTTGTTTTTTTCTGTGTTAATTTTTCTGTTGAATAAAAATAATAATTTAGTTACTTCTTAACATGAGAAGAAAAGTTTCCATACCGTGAAAGGAGTCATGATTTGCACAGCCGATTTAAGTTAGAAAGCGCCGAATTTTGAGAAATTTTTACAGTTAAAAAGGCAATTTAGTCAAGTATTTTTTAATTTAAATTAATGTTTATTGAAATTAAATTTCATCCAGAAATATAATTATTTGTAGCTGCTTAATTACATGAACTCTTTTCCGCATTTGAAATGAACCTTGGCTAGAACTGTCTTTAGTAGAAGTAAAAAATCAATTAACAAAAAAAAAGTCAACTAAACTTTTAATAATAAGTTATAAATAGATACATTATATTTTTTATCGTAATGACTGCGGTGTTCCGCTACCGAGTTTATTACAATTATGTATATAAAAGTCTTCATCAAAAATGGATCGATTTAACTCAACAGAGATGAGTATTAAAAAGTACAACGAGTTTGAAGACGTACAAATGTTACATCGCAAACAACGATAAACAACCAATGAGAACAAACTGAAATAAAAAAAAACATTTCCGGGCCAAAGAGAAGGCAGTTGGCCGGTGTTACTTAATTTATGTAGCTGTATATAAAAATATCTTGCCAACATAATTCAATTTGAGATAGAGTAATCATAATTATCCTATGTAAACAAATCCTAATTTCCCAAAGAGAGACTTATCAAAGTTCCCGAGCCCATTTAAATTAAATTATATATTGCCCTGATCGTAACAAGAAGATGCTCAAAAAAAATTTAGATGAAGACTCGACTCAATTCAATACAGACCCAGTTAAAAATGTAGCTACAAATTTCGTTCTGCTGTTATTTTGAATTGTAAATTTCCGTTCATTTTTTTATTGACTTCACGTTCACATACGCAATAAAATTCATACCGCCAAAGTTCCTCCTCGCGCTTCGGATGGGTTTAATTGGATTGACTGAATTAAAGTTTTCGGCTCTTTGCCCTCATGCAATATATTGCCTGGCTTGGAAACGTGGCACTCGCTCCGGTCTGTTTTATCTGTTAGTAACAAATAGCAGATCCACGAGAGAGCAGAACCTCGTTAGTCCTTTAGCTCTCTACTTAACCCCAAACTTGGCTTAGACCGAAACAATTGCCTCAGTTTGGTCTCTTTTCTCGGTCATAAAGTAGTGTAATGGGACAACTTTTTGCTGGATGTCAGCCTCCAAGACGGGTGTTATCTTCTGGACCTCTCCTCTGGCTGGCAAGAGACTCCAGCCTTCGCCTTTTACGTTTGTAAGCTTTTTTGAGGCCTCTGATCGAGCTGTGAATACTGCCATGAGGGCTCATCTGGCAAGTCTTTAGCTCAGACTCAACAACTATTCGTGAAACTATAAAAAAAATTTTTTTGAATATCGTATGTATTCGTTTATTACAGAGAATAGAGAACACTCTGGAATTTGATATTGTCGAATTGGTCTGTTAGCAAAAATTGTTGATTGGCTTGCATTTAAAATTTGCCCGGTTTGCTGCAAGTAAAACTTCCAGTCTAGATTAATAGTTGATTTGAAAATGTAAAAAATAAGTTTCACACTTAACAGAAAACAGTTTGATTGTCAATCTGGACATATATGAACAGTAAAAGTTGAAAGAAACTACAATATTGTAAAAAGTGTGTTCATTTATGAACGACGAAACAAGCGTAATAAAAGATTAATTGCGATCGTTTAAAAAATAATTTTTTCCACTGGAAAATTTAAACACACGCAATATTAGGATTTCTTAGGTATAAAGAAAATATGAGAGTTATACATAGTGTTTATTTAACAAATCAGCTCAATTCTTGCCAATTTCCTAAGATTCTGCAACTGCTTCTAAAGTTTTTCTCGGGAACTTAACATTTTTGTAGCGATGGTAACAGAAGCTTCTTTCTTAACTTTCTTGAAAGCCGCAAGCTGTTTTCAAACTTCCTCGTGAAACAAGGCTGACAGAAAATGCAATTGCCTCCAAAACTTCAGCTTGTTATACCCTCCTTTTGCTTTGATCCAAACTGTCATTGAAATATAAAGCAGTCTCTGCTGATGCTGCGAATTCTTTGATTTAGAATAAGGCAACGCGAATCAAATTGTGATTTCTAGCTTGCAATGAGACCTGCAAAGAAGTTAATCAATGGGTATAATCTCCGTTAATAGCATTATTTACCTTTATTTTAATTTTAATATTAAAAAAACTCAGTTGAAAATCATAATTATAAATTCATTTTCTAAGTAAAGAATGAATTTCAGAGCAAAGCAACAATGCTTTTTTTAAACACTTATTTATTTGTTCGCTTAATATCTACTTACTTGTGCAATACAAATTCAGTCCAACTCCTAATTAAGCTCACGGTTATAATTCAAAGGAAACTGCCCCGTTAGCCCAAGCACTGGACAATATTTGCAACATATAATAATATACCGAAAATAAAGCTACAAATTAACATGGCCTCGCTTGCTCTCGAACTCACGATCATATTCGTTGTGGAATGATGAGGTGATGGTTATAAAAATATTTGTTATAATATCCAGCTCATGAAGCGATTATATAGGCTGACGTAGTTAGAATAATCGAAGAATATTCGTTATAATATTCAGTCCCAGAGACGGTGATGTCGTTTATATGTGGTTTGAATAATCTATAAACAATTTATTTCCAGAATAAATCTTTCTAGCGTGATCATTGACTCTCTGGCATTTTTTACATATCCTCTGAACTGAATATAAACAATCAAAATGTTCTAAAAAATTTCCTTATGAATGGAGCACCATAACATATATAATTAAAAGCATTGTAAAAATCAATTATGATAACTAAAGTAAAGTTTGAGCCCAGGTATTATTCCACCCAAGGCCTTGTACGAAGCATGGAGTTATAAGCTGTGCTGGAGTTCGGCCTAATGATGGATCACATGAATATTGGATGTTATCCTCGTGACATCCAGGATCCCCGCTCCTCTTGTTGGATGACCTGGAATTAAGCCAGTGCTAATAGTGGATGTTGGCTGTCCTCGAACCAGACATAAGGATAACACATTCTATCCGCAATATACATTGTGCATAAGACCTACGTATCAATGGTTATGAGTGGTTCTAATATCGACGGTAGAGAGGTAAATAAGAGGCTCAGATAATTTATCATTATATTAACAATGCGTTCAGTAATTGAATAAAGTTTATAAGCGAACACCCATAGAAGTATATATACATAATTACACATTTAATTCCTGGTCAAGCTTTATCAAAATGTATTCTCATGACACTGGAGGTTGTGGCAGTTTGCTTATTTATTAAATAATTGACATTTTCAAGTAAAAACATCGAATTATGTGACTCGAAAAAGTATCGTGGAGTGATAAAAACAATATTGCCAAAGTCCTGAAACGTTAGCACTAGATGATAAAGCGGGATGCTTGTACCTACATGATTCTTGTAGGCTTGATTTTCATAAGAATGCCGCGCGGGAGCATAGCACTGAAAATTGGTACCGAACACGATTTTTGACACGTACTTACTTGTAAAATGTCTCAATAATAATTTTTACCGAGAATAATTTTTTAATTACTTATAATGCTGGATGATGTTGTTCAATTGCCAAATCCCATTTCAAAACCATACTATGCATTTCATAAAATAAATTTTGTATGGGCCGTTCCTTATGAAGTCGAGATGCTGGCGTGCTTGCGAGATGCTCGTTTAAGATATTCCAGTGATGGCATAGATTGAGTTTGGTCGAGTCGTAGAGGCAGACTTGGTCTAAGGAAAGTTAACTGCTCCCTCGAGCGTTATATTAAAGGCAGTAAAACGCCTATAAAGCCACCCATCATTCCTCCTTAATGGACTTCATTCATCGGATCGGAGACCCCGACAAGCCAGTAATCCTCATTACGAGGCGCACGACGTCTTGGCGGCCGCCGCGGTCCCGACGAGCCTTCCTGCCTAATGCCTCCTGCAATACAAGCAATTTCCTATTTTTAAGTTAAATGAATCAAGAAACGTAAATGTGAACGGATTCCATTAGGCATTTAGCCAACCCTCTTTTTTTCAAAATTACATAAGATGTGAAATATTAATGGCAGGAGTTATTAGTTCTTGGTAGCCAGCATCGTATGGAAGCTCGGGAAGAAGATTGCCGAGATTAAGATAATCTTCAGCAAGTCGCTATTTTTCAGAAATTTGTGGAATCAATGTACAAAACAAGTTATTTTCAGCCTGTACACAAACTTACACGAACTTTTTTATCAAGAGGAGAGCGAAGTAAATTCTTTAACCAATTTGAAGGCTTAATTGTCAATTCACTTTGGGCATTCCCAATTTTTTAATTTCTCTTCAGATTCTTTGTGATTTTTTTTGTAGGCTCTAACTCTTAAATTCCAACCTACTTTTATTGGTTATAAGAACTGTAAAGATTTTTAAAATTCTAAATCCATTTATATTCATAATCTTCTCTGTTCTTGATATCTCTAAGAACTTGCATGCGAGCACGTGTAATTTATATGTATTAAAATATGTCTCAACAAATGATACACGCTTGAGAATTCACTGCCATATAAATAGGACTAATCAACGAAATTATTGGATGCTTCTGTAATTAATGTTCACTAAACATCAAGCCTGAGTACACTACACGCCTGACTTATTTGGCGGTCCATAATTTCGCTTTTCCTGGCCAGGAAATATTCTAAGAGGTTATGGCTTGAAATCCAACGTGAATTTATTTGCATGTCTGCTTACGAACGCTGGCATCATAGACCAGCGATGTGTGTAGCAGTAATAAGCATACGATATAGGTTATGAAACTCAACCTTGTTGCAATTAATGAAAGTTACGGTTATATTATTGGTGTCGTACACTTGGGTTTATTTGGTAAGTGATTTTACAGTCGCATGAACAGCTTCCTTGTTAACGCCATCGTTAATTAAGATTGATGATTAGTAGATTTTGGGCTAATTAAATGAGACTTTATCACGCCAATAATGTTGCTTCTGGGGCCCAATTATTAATTATTAATACTGGTGGCTCAGTAATTAAGATGAATTGAATTTTTAAACATATTGTACCAATGAAACTTCAAATAATTTTGGCTACTTTTTTCTAAGGCGAGTTTTGAAATTTTTTTAAAATAATGAAAATTCGTTTATTTAACTGTGGTTGACGATTTATTCTGATTGAGACATCGTTTCTCAAAGAAGAGTTTTCCTTGAGAAATAATAAGACGAAAAAATCATAATTTACTCTTATACTTTTCATTCGAGTCATCATAAATATTCCTGTTTAGACTTTTAGTCGTACATTTCTGTTTAGGCTTTTTCTATAAAACTTCAATCCATACAGAAATCACTATTACTTTTACATGACTGTCTGCATTAAATAACAGAAATTATATTGAAAACTGTCACAGCCAGACAATTCAACAGCAACCAACAACTTCAGACACTAGGACATGTTTTCCATATAAGATGAACCGGCACTGCTGCTGCACAGCGTCTCCTGTTGTCCTAAGAACAGAGCAACTTTTGTTTCTAGACGCATGCACTTGCCATCAATTTCTTCGTGAACGCCCGAAGGAGAAACAACCTTGAAACGTTCTGTGCCACTGCTATTTGAATATTTAGATCAATTTGATTAGATTAATTAGATTAGTGATACTGAGATTACAAGTATACAGAATTCACAGTACGATTATTCTACTTGTTGAATTTTGCGAGATGCACTGTAAGCTCAGACGCTTTGGATTGCGCAAGTGTAATATTTTTATTGTCGATGATAATTTTTTGCCATTTGGAATAGCGTTGGAAGGTTGGAATAAAAGACTTGAACTGTAAGTCATTTATGTTATTGAAGTCTTTTTATTATCTGGACAACCTACGAACAATTCAATTTGGAAAAACGCCTAACAATCTGCGTCAAAGGGTTTCATTAAATAATCAGATGAAACGTAACTGTGAATAAATCGTCATCTTTAATAACCATTGAAGCTCGTATCTTCCGCTGTTCTGTTGTTGCCTTGTCATGGCATCAGCAGGTGTGAAAATTTGCGTGGTCTAGTTTGCATATATTCACACATGCCCGCCTCTGTGAGGAACAAACTTGGCAGCGGCTGTTCATTAAAAATGGCGCTTCATTTCGGCGCACGCATCCCTAAAAGAGACATCATATGCGGTAAAGGATTTTCCAAATGCATATTTCTGCATTTTTCTGGATGAAAACCAGCACGAGGCGAGCATGGGCGTGAGGCTAGGCTGGCCTGTTGCCGGAGACGAGCTTTATGAAGTACTAAAACTGCCACGACGCCTCAGCCTGCATAAATTGCCCTCTGCTCCCTACCCTCGGCTGCAATTTCCTTCACTATATTCATTATTTGCATTATATTATAGATAGTTGAGTTTCTAGTGACCTTGAAGAATGGCATTGAAAATATCTATTTTTTATTTTAGCGCGTATCCACAATACCAAAAATATTGGAATATGAAAAAATATATAAAAAATCATGAGCCCGTTTAAAGTGAATATTTAAAATAAGTGACTTATAAATTCGTTTGGGGGTTGAGGCTTCTAAATTTTAAATTTATTACTTTGTCCCAATTTCCATTCATGAATCCCAAGAAAAATAAACGCCATCAACGTCTGGGTGACCTGTTGTCTAGTGCAAATCTATTTATGCCAACGTTGGCCGTCAGGAACTATCACTAAACTCATTACTTTAAAACTTGGTCTCGTACACAAAATATGAGTCGCCTTTAAATTTGGCAGCTCATATACAGCGGTATTTGTGAAAAAATTAGATGAGTGGAAGTGCTCTCGTGATGAGTTTATACTGATGGGGCTATCAGGTTACAGATTGAGACAAAAAAGCTTAATTTCACCGAAATTTTTTGAGCATTAAATTGCATATATTTCAGTCCAAGCTCCTCCACAAACACATGAGACAAAAATATGTTGAAACTTACCCTCAAATTTCAATGTATTCATTTTACTCAAATTATCATTCAAGTTTGAAGAACTTGAATGTTTTTGCTCCCGAATCAAAAAATTTCGAGTTTCCTTTCATGTTTAGGAATAACCGAAAATAATGGTCACGATTGAACGGGACAAAAATGTCAGCAGGACACATGGGGTTCGTTGTAGCCCTTTGGCGCCTCACCTGGCGAGTCCATTACTTATTGGCTGAGGTCACGCGCAATAGCGTTCGCTATATTGGCCGCCATAAAATGGCCTCGAATTTAGCCTAAGCTTCAATAAATGACCACACGGCCGCGGCAAAGACCGTCCACAAAATGCGGACCATGCGTCGCACACCGCAGGCTACAACCAACCTTGTGTGCTGATATGTCACTGAGAACATATCAACCTTCGTCACACATTGAGAAGCTTCCGTAGTATCAACTGTACTGGTGTAATTTCCATTAAAAATTCGTCTCAAAATTAACGTTTTTTTAATGAAAATATTGTCAAATTACATTTTCTAAAAACGTAAATTTGTTGATGGTAAATAAATAAAATTTATAGTTATATTTATTTTTATTAATAATAAAACTTATATCTTTCACAGATGTCTTGCGTTGCATTCTTACTTTCTAAAATTTATTGCATGGCTATTTTTATATTTGAAAAAATATTGAAGTAAAATATAACAAACTGAAATATAATTTAACATTTCATTTAATAACCCCTGTGGCGCTGTAGCGTAGTTGCATCGCAAATCCAGGCTCCACAAAGAACCTTTAATACACACATAAACAACTTCCTTCTTATCAAAACATATCATGAGGCCAAAATTCGAGCAGTATAACCCTCACCTGCCACCACGCGGCTAGAGGTAAGAAACGTAATTTTCAGAGCTAAGAATCTCCCTGAAATAGGCAGACGTTTTTCGCTCGCCCGTCTAAAGACGCTTCTTTTGAATTTAATCAAGGTTTTGAATGGGCTGATTACGAGCGGTGCATTGAAGCCTAGGCCCTCGGATTGGACCGTCTGATGTTATTACATGTTTTTTCTTGCATATCATAACTTTTGAGGAAGTCCGCTGTTACATTCGTAGCTCCCGCCTAACTCGCATTGAAAGCTTGTCAAATGAATAAAAGTATGGAAGTGTCATGAGGAACGGGGATAGAGCATTCTGAAGATCCTGTTATAGCTTCCTATTGAAAGTTTACTCATACATATCGTCTTCATAGATGAATAATTTTTTTGACAGCTCACTGCCGCATGCTTATGAATAAACCAAGTTTTTTTTTCACTACTGTATTAGTGAGTTTTTGAGAAAATTTAAGATCTCTCTGATAGTTTTCTAATCATACTAATATACATATCGATTCGGTGAATTAATTCGATCAGTTACCAAACTAATTTATTAGAAATTATTAGGAAAAAATCTCAGTGTCATGTCTTTCGTATTCCCGAACGGAACCGTCAACCGTCTACGTGAACTCGAAACCTTGAAACAAAGACTCATTACCTTCTCAGTTTATTCTCCATGAAAAAGTCGTTCAAGGACCGCTTCATGGCTTGACTTTTAGGCTGACTGAGCAGCTTAATTCTGCTTGACGAAGTCAATTAACGAACGGCGACGTTCGACTGACATTCAGGAGACGGAAGTAAAAGTTTTCTATGTAATGAATGCTAGACGAAGCTGTTTCGTCATTTCTGAACGCCTATGTACGTGGTTGCCATCCAAAGTTATGAAATGTTTTTATTTAGGCGTAATCGAAATTATACTCCAATTCGGATTTCACCTGCTTAATTTTTTCCTTTCCAAACTTCTTATTTTAGAAGCCTGCATGTTTGGTTTTTCTCAAATTTTTCACTATTTAGGTTTTGCCGTTGAGATTGAATTGATATCTATTCGCTCATGCGAATTTTCTTGCGGTGATAAGAATCATTTTTTCGAAGCTCTCTCAATAGGTCTAGTATGTCAAATTAATCCTGATACATCCATCAGTATACGAGCATTTTAATTTTAAGTTATAGAATTTTACAACCCTTCTTGACGTGTTAAAGACCTTAGTCTCGTTTATTTTAAATCTTGTTTGAAATTGAAAGGCGACACACAAGATTACAACCATTTTGAACACTTACATGTTATGCTTTATTCCTATGATTATTAACTAAAAAACAACATCAGCAAAGAAATTAAATGATTATTGCGTAGTATGCAAAGTTCCCGAAATTGTGTGTGGACCGAAGATCTCAAGTCACGAGAGAGAAGAAGCAAGCGCTTTAGAGCTCAGATCTGCCGTGCCCAGTCGTAAAAAACTCATCTCAGGACAAGGAAAATATTCTGGGCGCCTAGGCAGTAACTGTAGTGCAGACAAAACTACAGTATAACTGAAACATTGCAATATCTCAACCTTTAGA
This sequence comes from Hyalella azteca, assembly GCF_000764305.2. Classification (NCBI taxonomy): domain Eukaryota; kingdom Metazoa; phylum Arthropoda; class Malacostraca; order Amphipoda; family Hyalellidae; genus Hyalella; species Hyalella azteca. Next base: position 188,532 of record NW_025939444.1, on the reverse strand, counting down.
TTGATCGAAAATAAAAATGTAGAACTGATCCTTGAATGGAATTAATAGTATGCTCAATTTAGGGCATCAGCGTACACGCATATTTGACATGTCTTTAGCCATCAACACTTAGCGGGATAGAATATACTAAACTGAGGATTTGACATAAATTTTCAATGATTATTATTGACGCATTGCTTGCAGCTATAAAAGCCTAGAACAGTGATTTCCAACCATAAGTGTTTGCTACTTAGTCTTTAAGTGCTAGAATAATAAAAAAAATAGTATTTCAATCATAATTATCATTGTCTTATCATTAAAAATTAGAAATCTCACAAAATTCCCATGCCTTTCAGTGCCATGAGACCTCCGGGTCTAGATGACGTCACGGCTGTGTCGTCATCAATGGCGTGCAGACTGGACCTCGGCCGTGACAGTGCCTCATTATTTACACTTTATAAAAAATTATTGAAGTTTCTATGGACTTTTAAGTAATTTTTTAATTTTTATTGCTGGTTTGTGGACAAAGTCATGAAGATGAATATAAGTGCAATTTACGCATGAGCTCTCATGTATTTCTTCAATTTCTCCTACTAATTTTTCAGCTTTCGCAACTAATTCAAAGTTTTGTTCATTATTACATTTAAATTGCTCATACCTAACATTTTCCTTCACCAAGAGAAAGATTAGTATCTAAAATATTTAAGAAAAACGTTCTCCGTAATTTTTTTTTCGTATGTATGCACCATGTCAAATTTTTTGTTATCTTTATATCGTAGGAACAAAAAACTGTGTCTAGCTGCAAAGAAATAATATTTTTGTGACTTAATACATTGTAAATATAATTAGTAGAATTTTCAGCTGCGAAAAATAAAAACGTGGCACATAACAGGATGAAAGTCTTTTGTTCGCCTTATTGTCTATCCAGACAAGAAGAATAATTATAACTTGTGGCAAATCAGAAACGGAAGTGAAAGCGTTTAAATTTCCCGTCGGCTGAATTAAAAGAATAAATAAATGGTAGAAAATAAAGGAGCAAATTAGCATCGAAATTAAAAGCTTTTAAATTTCCCGTCGGCTGAGTTATAGGAATAAATAAATGGTAGCAAATAGAGAAGCAAATTAGCAACAGAATTGAAAGCGTTTAAATTTCCCGTCGGCTGAATTAAAAGAATAAATAAATGGTAGAAAATGAAGGAGCAAATTATTAACGGAATTGAAAGCATTTAAATTTCCCATCGGTTGAAATAAGGGAATAAATAAATGGTAGCAAATGAAGGAGCAAATAAGCAACGGAATTGAAAGCGTTTAACTTTCCCGTCGGCTGAATTAAAGGAATAAATAAATGGTAGCAAATAAAGGAGCAAATAAGCAACGGAATTGAAAGCGTTTAAATTTCCCGTCGGCTGAATTAAAGGAATAAATAAATGGTCGCAATTAGAGGAGCAAATTAGCAAGGTTGCGGCGCCCGGCGTAACTGGCTTAACTTTAAACGATTTACTTGCGCATTTCGGAGATTTTTGGCATTCACTTGAGCCCCTACATGAGCGAGAGAACAAACAAATTAATATGAATTCTTCGCTAGAAACAAACAATGTAAAAAGTTCTGCAGCTGTGCTGGAAAATTCTAAATTACGTGCAAATTGTATAGGAGTCAAATTGAAATGAAAGTTAAAAGATTCTGGGGTCATTTTATACTCGATAAGAATTCATCTGAATGTATTATATTCGTGGGAATGTATCATATTCATATGAATGTATTTTATTCATAGGAATATATTATATTCATATGAATACTATTAATAAATGTATTTTATTCATACGAATGTATTAATATTGATATGAATGTATCATATTCATATGAATTATGTCACGGAACTTCAATGACTTTAACGATGCCCTCATGCTAGCTAAGTTTGGCCCACTATTTTTAATTATGGAACAAGATGTTAAAATCATCAATATTCTCCATGTTCATTTTTTCAGTGTTGCTGACTAATAGAATTTGGGCCAGTTTGCAGAGAAAACTTAACCAAATTTCCATATTTTACCACGTTTTTCTTAGCTCGCTTTCGTGTCTGTGATGATCAAATCTTGCAATCGATATTTCACCAACTTTCCCATTAGCTAGCGCTCTGAAACTTTTAGGGAAGCTCAGCTCCCGATAACAATACAATAATCAATAATTTGTTGCACGTTTCCAGGCGTATAAACTCTAAAGGAACTCACAAGCAGGGGTTGGATTAGTTTGAAATGTGTATAAGTAATTCAAGCAAGTAAAGATATGAATCATGAATAACGCTACTCAGGGTATGTAAAAATTTTAAAAGAATCAAATTTTGAGAATTTTAAATGAACGCGTGGACTATATCTAATCAATTTAAGAGGCATATTAAGACATTTGAAAAGAAAATGCATTAAGTATCTAAATAGTTCACCATTAAATAGCTCACTATCAAATCAAAGGTATATGGAGTAACGAATAGTGATAGAGTAATTCGAAATAGTGGTTGAATTCAAAATTGAAATTAAGGCACGCCTAAATGAAGATGCGCCCCACGTTTTTCGTTTTAGATGTTGTAAAATATTTTAACTGAAATACAAAAGACCAAGAGAATGAAAGCAAACAGAGATCAGTAGCTGCCGAAAAATTATTTTCTACTTTTGAGTCCACATGAAAAACGTGGTCTTTAAAAATTTTTTTATACATTTTATTAGGTTTTGAGTTTTTTCCCACATGATTTGGCTGAAGCTTCGACACAAGACAAACAAAGACACGAGACGCACAAGGACAACATACACAAAGACACAAGACACACGAAGACACAAGACATACGAAGACATACGACACACGACACAATACACAGCAAGACACAAGACACACAGATACACAAGACACAGGAAAACACAAGACACAGCAAGGCACAAGACACGCGAAGACACAAGACACAGTAAGACACAAGACACAAGACACAGCAATACACAAGACACAGGAAGCCAGGCTTATTACCAGGAAGCGAAGAACTCGTTGCCTTGCCTCTCATCGTGCGTTGCCCAGGCATTCTGCACGGCATATCAGCCTCTGGAACTCAATATATTTGTACGGTGCAGGCCCAATCAGGCGTGAGACTCTCATAAATAACCTGCACGTCACGTGGAACAATCTACAGAGCCCTAAATGACGACCATACAATGCTAGGCCACCATAAACCCATAAAATGAACTGCCCACAACCACGCATGTGACCTCCAGTATATACAGTGCAGGGCCAACACTGCTAGGTCAGCACTGTCATGTGTTAGCACATCTTGTAGGCAATATCATTAACAAATGGTTGTAAAGTTTAATTGTAAAAAGTTTACATGTGAAGTTTAATTACCCCCTTTGCAAAAAAATATCAAAATAAATTTTCCGTTCATATATATATTATTTCTCTGCCACCATTTCAAGCAAACTGATTTTTTTTAAGTCTAAAATCTGTCTCTTGAAAACGCCTCTTTGCGAAAATCAATAAAACACTACTGATAGTATGAACCTAAAATAATATAAAATTAAATATTCTGGCTACGAAACATGAAATTTACATCTCATACCAATTTCTGTCTAAATCTTAAATCCAATATTCAATAATGCACTTTTTGCACAAAAGAAATTTTCAACTTTAACGTAACTTTACACCTTGCCCGATGAATATATCCTGTCTTGATCCACTCAATTATTCTATGCACATTCTTAGATAACCCGCACTACTCCCTGTAATTTATTCATACCGTTTGTATGTCTGTAGTCTGCTACGTTGACTATCGACTGAGCACGTAGCACAAGCACCGTTATTAGTGCCGTCATGTACGCTACGCCGAGCGCTGTTATTCAGCTCTTTGTGCATGAGGCGGCATACAGCTTCATATCGTCGTTATTTAGACGCCACGGTGCAAATCTCAGAGAAATGTTACGTGCACAGCTTCTCTGCCGTGCCTGGCGGTTGTTTACACTCGCTCTATGGCCTAATGTTATGAGTGCCACAACTCGGGTGGCTGCTCAACGCCACTTGTGGTCTCAAATGTAAATCGTCAGAGATGCTTGCTGCTTTGCGTTTTGCAGACGATTTACGGTTTTATTCAAATCTACGTGAGAATTTAGTTTCGTCATTTATTCAATCATTGTAGAAACAAATTCTAAGGTATAAGGCGTTAGAGTAATTTTGATTACTTATTGGTAATAAAATCTAATGATATTCGACTTATCATCATGTATTTCCATTAATTGATATCATGATTCAAATATCCAAAGCTTTAGTTCGGTAAAAGTTATTAGACTTCCCTGTCGACAACACCTGAGCAGAATATCTGTATTAGATAATGGTTTTAAAATACTTGGTTTTACAGTAAGTTAAAGAGTGAATTGTAATCCTAACATTCATAGAACAGCCAGAGAATACAAATAAACCTCACCATTTTATTTTAATGAGTTATGAATTTGCAGTCATTTACAGATACCACAAATTCAAATTATGTTCTGACACTTGGTGTTAGGATTTTTTTTTTTAATTTTTGCATCATTTTAACGAGTGCCCATGCATATTGCTGGACCGTACTGTGTAGCCTTACATTTTTAATCTTTTTCTATGGTCGAATCCTTTTTCCGGCGCTTAAATTTTTAGTCTCTTAACTGACATTCTGAATTTGGAACTAATTCTGTCACTGGAAACACACGACGTCGATGTAATTTTTCCGGGTAGCTTTTTGCGCTCAGGGAAATACTCGCCATTTTGAGCTTCAAATGACCTGAAGCTCGCCGAACTTTGTGAATTGCGCGCATACTGCATGCAGCCACGGAGGCCGGTAACGGCGACAACGTTCCAGGTCCAAACAATTCCACCCACATCACATTTGCTCTCGCCTCAGTGACCTAGCCTTGGATGCCCTAAAACCAGGAGAATTTTTAAATATTATTTCAAAATATTATGACGGCGACAGTAAAATTTTTGTGTTTGTGAAGAAGACCTTTACTATTTTTTGAATAATATGTACTAAATTTTGAGACCGAATTGGTATACGAAAAAATCTAAATTTGAAAAAAAATTGCATCATTCTTTGGTAAATCAAACTTTATAAATAAAGTAAATAAAAAGCTGTTAATTTAGTTCTCAACCTCTCTAATCTTATACCTCGGAAATTTGTTACAATTTTATTTCCTTTTTAATAATTAACGCCAAATTGTTCACAACTGAATACGAGTATAAACAACAAAGTCCGACGTTTCCCCGCGCATGAAAAATCGCATAAAATGTTTTACTTCGTTCCAATCAAGCGACGTTCCGCCGTTCGAATTTACAAATCCGTCACAATCACGATCGTTGAAATAAGAGCGATGATTTCATCCACGTTTGTGTCTGCCGTCGGAAGCTGTTCGTCCAGCCGAGTTTCCGTGACCGAGGGCAGTTTTTGAGCATGCGGTCCCGCAATGCGATAATTTCTCGGCCATATAAGCCATTTTTTCGATCTCATTGATAATAGCGATAAATAAAATATTAAACAATTTTCGATACTATTAACAAATGTATAACATACCTCGCAGTATTCTTACGGCAAAAATTTTCTCTTACAAATACGGAACGAAAGGACTTGTCTCACTTGAATAATTATGTTTCAATTTATAAATAAGCGGTAAAAAACTTCATCTGGCACCAGGTTTGACATTTATGTGACGGTATTACCTGTTTTCATGAATTTTTCTCATTTGGCAGTGAGCCCATCGTTCGTCATAATAGAGCTCTCATATTAGTGAAGGATGAGCGCTGTCCCAAAGCCAACTTTGAACTTATTAGGGACATAAATAGTTCCAGTGAGGCCTTCATTCAGCAATAACAGTAAATCAGCCGCAGCGAGGTGCTTTGCTAGATCCCTACGTCACTCCCTTTAGATTGTCATAAATATTAGGGTGTTTCTAATTACGTTGTAATTACGGTGTTGTACAGCTAATGTAGATCGGGTGAAATATGCAATGTTGACAGTCTAATATGAACGAAATCAGATGAAGATGAGCACAACTGGTTTAAAGAATTCATAAGCCTAAGTGAGGTACTTAAATCATGGAGCCAAAGTCCGTAAACTTTTTTCAACTTGAAACCTGAAATCGTCTAATATTCGAATGCCCTGATTTCTTTTTCAGGGAAAATTCCATAACCGAAATTATTCTCAAAATATTCTGACATTTTCAAGCCGTTTGAATCAACAATAATTTCCTTTGTAGAGTCGTTATAGGCAGCCGTTAAACTAACAAGCACTAGGCATTATGGTGATCTTCATTGAAGTCGTAAACATTCTTGTCAGCTGATCTACCATTGGCTGATGCCTTTTTAAGGTCCCCGCCGAGGGCCGTTAAAAGTGATCGCTTGGTTCTTATTGACGCAGACTTTGCTCCTCTGATACTCGATCACAAACGCCAACTCCACTAAATTTGTCATTCCAAATTCTTTCCTCGGTGGCCTCCATCGCGAACAAATGCCATTTTTTGCCGTTTATTTGGCTTTGAAACGGACACTAGCAGCCTTGCTGGAATTCCAAGAATTCAAATTAAAAAAGCAATCGAATATCTTGATTGTAGGGCCTTGTTTTTCATTTCTTTTTATTGAATGTTAAGTTCGATCAACAATATTTATTAATCCCTTTAGATTACGGGGTGGAAATAGACTCATCTATGTCATCAGTCTATTTCCATAGTCGCCGATATAATCACTTTCAGATTTTAATTTCAAATAATACATTCTCTTTCAATCTGTGATAGGTTCTGAGCTTTTAGCTTTACTATACACTTTTCTCACATCACAATAGGTAGAGCAGCAATATGGTTTCTTCAATTAAAAATTTAAAAATTTTACCTTTCGTGCTCCAACTCAAAAAAAATCAGACGTTTCCCACTTTTATAGCGGTTTTTAAAAAATATAACATTGAAATCCCTTTGGAGAATTCCCCATCGATTGCAGCCGAAGCGATCTCGTAAATTGATCCTGTGAGTCTCGCTTGTTTTCTTATGCAGCCTAAAAACTCCATCTTCCGGACCACATCTGTCATATGGGCGGCCAAAAACACCGACGATCGCTTCTTGCCCCAGTCTCTGGCCCGCGGCCGGACGGCGGCATCAGCATTGTGCAACTCTTGATTGTCCCCAAACAGAACTTTCAGGGTCCCTGTCCCACTTCTTCAACTTTTTGCACCGCACGCAAAAAATTTACTCAAGTAACGGCGTGAATAGACTTTAAATTTAGCCTATTAACTTAATAGCGTATACAATTGAAGTAGCTCTAGATAAATGATTGATGATTAGACTTGGGACTCTTTATGAAATGGTCGGAAGTCGTTACGTAAATACAATTAACCTGATATGATGCATTTCAGGGTTCAGAGTAGAATTCAATTTTAATATTTTTGTTAGTGATTTGTATGCGAGTTGAAGACTAAAATTAGCGTCTTTAGAGGCAGTCGCTGAAATCTTGCTTTGATTGCAAATGTTTCTACAGGGATCGACAATTCTGACCAGTGTTATTGTGACTTTTGTGTTTACTTTTCTTTGCATTGGAATATCGAGTAAACAGACGTGGTCTACAATCCTATATGGCTAGAATAATAAGCTGATGCACAGATAAACCCGTTTCGAGTCACTACATTTTCTATAGTGAAAAGACTCTAATTAAGACCTACATTAATGTGCTAGTCATTGATAATGTACTGTAAGTCGAAAATTTCAACGCTTGTTTTCTTCAAAAATATTTGGATTTTATTAATAAAATAAATTGTGATAAGATCTTCACTCTAAAATATATCTAGTGGAAGCCAAATATTTCCATCGTTCCAAATAATGCCATATTAATCTTGTGCAATTTATTTTTAAGAAAAAAATCCCTTTGGATTGACGAATAACACGAAAAACTCCTGCTGTAAACTTTCTGAACTTTGACGCTGAGCTAACAAGAACTGTTCTGACGTACGAAATTGTAGATCATTTTGCCTAACCTTCTAATAACTCTCTCCGACGTACGAAAGTGTAGATCATTTCGCCTAACCTTATAATAACTATTCCGACGTAATAAGTTGTAGATCATTTCGCCTGGGCTCATAATAACTATTCTGACGTACGACAGTGTATATCATTTCGCTTAAGCTAACAAGAACTATTCCGACGTACTAAGTTGTAGATCATTTCGCCCGAGCTTATAATAACTATTCTGACGTACGACAGTGTAGATCATTTTGCTTGAGCTAACATGAACTGTTCCGGTGGGCGAGGGTGCGAAAATCAACTCGCTTAAGGTAAAAAAAAACTATTCCGACGTGATTCTCAAGAGATGTACTTTAATGGTCTTTGTAATTATAAATTGCAATATAAATATATGTTCAGATCTAAAATTATCGCTGACACGTCAAATGCCATTTCGCATATCGTAGGCTTCTGCCATTTATGTTTATGCTTTATATTAAAAAATCTTTAGTGTCTAATTTAAAACTCTGCTTCGATTAATTGATATTTTGTGATCAATATCGCTCATAACCTCACAAATTAACTCTTTTTCCGAGGCACGATTGCAGGTACATTCAACTACATACATGCATATATATAGTCACTCACATTTCATTCTTGCTTCTTTCGTCGGTATATCCTGTAAATTTTTCGGCATCCTTTCACTGATTTCAGCCTCCGCATATATCATTTACTGCGAAGAAATTTTCTTTTATTTTTTTCTGAGGAAACAATTGGTCCACAGAAGTCCTGGCTTTCGTTAAAGCCGAATATTTTCAACTCAAGGAATGGTTTTCTTCCATTCAAACGCTCGGGGGCTGTTTGCTCAATCAGCATAACTACTGAGTTGGCTTTCAAGCGTCACTTTTGCAGCCTCTCTCCTAAACTCTACCCTGGCTTCGTCTCTCTTTCACTCGATCTCTTCTAACCTCTACCCTGCCTTCTTCTCTCTTTCACCCGATCTTTCCTAACCTCTACCATGCCTTCAACTATCTTCCATCCACATCTTCTGTTCCTTCAAAGTTTCAACTAGCCATTTTTTTCATAATATTTCATGCTGCTTCAAGTCTGCTTCATTATGATGAGTGTTTTCTATGAAAATCAAAGCTACGTTATTCTTGGAATGAAGTCGCGCGGTTCCTTTACTTCCTTAACAACGTAAGCATAAAAAGACGGACAAAATTTTCTTACCTAGAAATTTCCGGTCATTTCCACGGGAACGCAGCTGTGCACCACCAATTTTGTGCACCAATAAGCCCTGAATCGAACGCTTTGGATCTCTCCGGGCATCCACCAATCAGCCGTGAACCACTCGGCATTGTCTTCCTCCGGCCTCGCATAGAACCTGCCGTGCACCACCAGGCCGCGGATCGAATCTGACTTCCGGGCATCGTTAAATTGCGTAATTATACGCATGCATCTGAAGTTAGGTTTCAGATAGCATAGTTCTGTTCCAGAATTTTTCGTCCTTCGACAAGTGGCCGTTCGACCGAGGGCTGGTTCGACCTACGACCTAGATACGGAAGGCTTGAAGTGTTGAAGGCTACGTTCTGGAAGGCAGGAATCATGATGGTCCATTACATTCAGGGCAGTGGTGGTCTTTGGCAGGCGACCCATTTCCACGTAACTTTTTATAACTAAGCAGCTACAGAAATGAAATACCATTTTCTATGTTTACATTGTTGCCAGCGCGTGGAAGCGGGTGGGGTCATTAAGACCAACTTTATGTCTCTGGCGGCCTTATAATTTTAATAATAGATTTGATGGAAGAATAAAACAGTGGTACATATGAAGTATAATGGATTTTGGGTTGTCTGTTTACAGCTAAGGGGTTACACAAGATTGACGGTAACAAAATGAGTTGAATGAGAAAATTGAAATTTACATTCAGATGGATATTTAAGTGTGAACTAAAGTGGGTTATAAGGAGCATGAGAGGGGCAAGCAGTAACTGTACAGAAGAAATACCAATTTGAAGCATAAAATAGCATATTTATTGAAATACATATTGCATATTTATTAAATTACAGCATATTTAAAAAAATACAGCATATTTATTAAATACATATTGAAAGCATAAAATATCATCAACTATAAAATAACAAGCGGCATTCAAGTTCAATTTAGTGGTGATCAAGTTAAAGCAATTAGGAGAAAAATAATGTTGCAAATCCTAATTTAGTCATGCCCCCTTTTAGAGAATATTCATAATGAAATAGGAATTAAACTGATCAAAAATAATAATGAACAAACACTCGTTTGCAATTAAAGAAATGAGAAGCAATTCGTGAAAATAAGTAAATTAAAATGATGCGGAAAGTATTGAAGTGTTTTGGCTACCATTAAGTGCTAAATTGCAACAGTAATACTTCCACATGACGGCAGTAACCAATTTTGAATCGTGGAACATAAATGGAATTAAAACTTAGCACTCTGGGATAAAATGAACACATTTGCAATTAGTGTCTCAACTATTTACAATCTGAATAATTTACCAATAAAAACACCTACCTAAACACTCACTCAAGCATTAGGTCTTTTTAGCACAAGCCACCAGTATAAATTAGACCGCTTGGTGAAAGACAACGCGGAACTCGAATCCTAAAACCCGGATTATCTTAAAATGAATTTAACACGTTGCAGATTTGTTTTGTGGCGAAAGGGTCATGGTAATCCCCCGGTTACAACATGGTGAGGACTTTATTAATTATTATCGTTATAATGTTACATAATGCACGCTTTCACTTTGAATGGTGAAGATATTAGGTATTCATTCACAAATACTTTAATGTCATTTATTTCTCGCGATCAATATCGTTTCCCAGAATCATGGACTTATTCAGACACTATTATTTATCAACATTTAACGCTTCAGGAATTACATTATCCAAAGTTGAAACACAGCTTCTGATCATATGAAGTGATGCATTCTTTTCACTTCGGTGTTTATGTGCGATCTAAGAGCAACATTAAACTGCAGTCGAAGTTCAAATTTATGATAAATATTAAATAACCAACGTTGCAAAATGCGAATTACGTTATCTCAGGGAGGTCATGTGAATGTTCAAATATATGTTGAGACTCGTTCATCTCGTCGAGACTGATTTTTTTCGACCTCTGTATTTAGATTAGAAAAGGCAAGCTGTTGCAAATTTTAGCAAATCCACTAAAATATAAAATAGACAGTTTTTTAATTTTAAACCTTGGCGTTGATGTCTTTTAATTATTCTCAATTAAATTCGATTACTAATCGAATACGTTTATTTGTTATTACCGAGTTATTAAATGATTTATTTTCTATCAATTTATCTATCAGGGAATTTCTATCTTTGAGACAATTTGGACAATGTCAATTCGGTTAATCAATAAGCATTTCGTATTTTGTTTACTACCGAAAATGTTTTTTCTGGAAGTCGGGGGCTGCCACGAGTGACTGCCGACAATCTCCCTAATGGCGGACCTCTGAGACACCAGTTCAAGGCCCGGGGTCGCCTCCCAGACTTGATCTTTCTCATGGAGCTCCTCGACTAAGTCCTTTGAAAAAATCTTTTTCTGGCCACTGAACCTTGATGAAAAAAATATAACTCTGCAGTGAGTGACAGAGAGCGCATTTTCTCGTCGACGAAAACGTGAAGTCACGGACGGACAGACGGACATGACGAGCACATAAGTGCATTTTTTCTATAAACGAGAAAATGCGCTAAAAATAAAAAAACATTTTTCAATCAAACATTACGAATACCAATTATTTCGAGAATGACGTCGAATTCTTGCTAGTTGATGGCATGACATTGTTGTAAAGCGAAATATTGTGCATCAGTGAAATTTTTATAACTAACCTGAGGTTTGAGTGACAGCGGAATGTGACAACCCACAATATATTTTTTGTACTAGCTCAAGGCTAACTATTTAAAATTTCTGTCGCTATGGAGAAAGGTTCCTTCTAGAAACGTTAATTTTCTGCCATTCGAACGAAAAATCCATTAGTGAGTCGCATTACGTTCACATGATTCATTTTAGTATAAATTAATTTGTTACACAGCGTTTATATAAACGAAATAAATGTAAAAGATTGTTTTAATCAGGATAGCACGTGATGAAAATCTCAATGAAGTCATTCAGTATTATACGCTTAATTTCCTTTTGTTAATCTTCAATGACGGATTTGGGAACTTATCTCAATTGTTTGCACCGTTTTCTTCCCTGTAAAACATGAGTTTAAATCAAGGTTCATTGACAGTGGTGAAATAAAATAATGAAATCGGTCCTATTCCAAGAAAATTGCTCTTACATTTAAAATTTATCGAAATTTGTACTCAAAATTATAAATAAGATGAGAAATTATATAAAAATAAAGAAACTATTTAAATTGAAAACGAGATAAAATGAATAAACTTAATAAAATGTAGAAACTAAAGCTGATCTTAATATATATATGTATTCGAAGAAATCGACAAGTCTGCAATTTGTCGTTCTCTAGTTGTTCATTATCATTTGTGTATCAAATGATTATGAACAAATCATTGTCTCATCGAATATCTTACCAGTTTCTCTGAACAATTCACTGAATCTTCGAAATCCTATATTTCTACATGTTTTTTCCTGTATGAAAATATAAGTATGCGCAATTATGGCAGCTAGAACCTAGCTCGTATTTTGTAGCTTAACGCATGTTTATTGATAATCATGAAAGTTCTTTTAATTTCTCTTGCATTAAAAATTCATTACAAGCTGACTACGGCTTTAGCTCAAAGCGAGATTAAAATCTGGGTAAATAATTCGCTAAGACATCAGCGCATAGAGCAGCTTGTGAAAGTCGTTGTTCTCCTAAATCCCTAAACAAATTATGATATGAATAACTAACAAGTTTATTTTCATAATTTAATAATTAAAATTGTAAATAAACCATATTTCGAAAAGTTTAATGTTAAGATTTTTTATGAAACTCAAATCACGGCTATATTTTGCAATTTCTTATTCGGGTATTTTGTTTGTTTTCCAAACATGCGCGTCTGCATGGTAACCGGCATTGCATATAATGGCTTTCAAGACCAACAGTTCATGCAGTGCCAATTTTAGGAAAAAATAATCTCTTGCTATGAAATGTTTCCAATTTGTGTTTTCTTTCATGGTGAATTTTCCAACCCCGTAATCTCCTGAAAAAAATTGATCCGGTGAGAAATGATTTGCAAAGAAACGCGACTCGCATGGTTTCTGTAAAAACGCCCTAGGGAAATGCAACGGCTGCCATGATTTCTGCGTTGTCTTGCCGTTACAAGAGGGGCTAAAATATAAGAAATTAATGCCTACATGGACTTGAAGAAGCAATTTCTGGCAAGCTGTTTGCTGCTTCATTACATATTTTCGTGTTTATGTCTGCAAGATCTAATGTCGAACATCAGCGCTGCCTTGTGGGTCATTTCATTTAAAGTTATGTAGTTCTGTCAATACGTGGAATATTAACAACGCATGGAAAAGGATTTTTTTTTTTTTCAAAAACCGTGTCGGCATAATAAAATATTATAGCCACATTCACCCGAACTCGAAGTCAAATTTTTAGTATACAAAACGTTTATCACAGAGCTAACTTGCTAACTTGTACCATAGATTTCACACTAAGTATTTTAGGGTAAATTCAATTAATGCGATTGGAATTTTTCGGTCTTCAGCGATTCGTTTTACAACTTACATATATTCACTTGAAACAACTTATGATCGACCTCAGAACTTCACATTTATGTAATCTATTGCTTCCCAATATAATGCCAATTCAAATTATTCTATTTTTCAACTAATGCACTATTGCATTAGTTGACTATTATCAACTAATTTCACTATTCTTTCATTTAACAGTCGGTTGACTTCGAGAAAAATAGCCCAGCAATTTGGCCGGGAAAATAAAGTCGGCTGTGCACGGAAGCGATCGAAAAGTTCCTTGATCTTGGAATAAGAATGTGCGCGGCGACCTGCCATCTCCCAGCGACAGCAATATTTCCAGATGTTCTGTCGGTGTGTCGCCGGCCTTCAATCTGCTATCGGAATCCAATGCTCTCCGACTGCGAAATTTATTGACTGAAAGCTTCCGAAGGATCGGTATTGGCCCGATGGAATACGGGCTCCCGCGACGACTAAGATTACGGAATCGTTTTGTCCAATTACTGACTTATTTATGCTTGCAAACCGCGTGCCTGCCTGCATGGATAGAAACTTTTCTTGTTGTGATCTGGGAACTGATACGTATCATCGTCGGCTCACAAGTCCAATGAGATTAAGGCCACAATAATTCGTGCCAATGGACTTCAGAGGGTGCAAATTCAAAGTGTTTTGGCGCAGTATATATTTATTCGTTTCCAAACTTAAATTTATGAAAACAAAAATTACCTTAGTGTTCTCTGAAATCTATGACAATTTTTTTTAACAGAAATCGCTCAAGAGATTTTTTATAAGTTTTTCGATCTTGAACTCAGTTACTGGAAGTAATGAAAATTATAATTACATTTCTCAGCTTCCACCCTAACGACTAAAAATTCATGTTCAGGGGTGATTAAATAAAAAAAACATATATGCTGCCTTTGATTTGTGAAGTACACAATAACATTTCCTGCAATATAATTTGCCAAAATTTTCCATTTAACTTCTCATTCCCAACATAAATCAGAAAATAAAATCTAAAACTGAACAAATGTAGCAGCATTTTCAAAGCCTCAATTTGTGAGCCAGCAGCCTAAGCAAGCCAGTTATCTAGGAGGCGTTCTCGGCGCCATTTTATTGTCTTTGATGTGTTCTTGGAGATCTGGAGGCGCGCTTCTCCCAGAGAGCTAATTAACTCTGGTTACTCAAGAGCGCTGTTGATGAAGCGAAACGCGATTGAACTCGTTTATTGCCAATTACTGTGACGCAGGCAACGCTTGGTTAATTCTGCAATGAAAGTGGCTGGTGGTTGATTTTCTCCTCCGACGTGTGTTATAATTACTGTGATGTGGAACCAATGGACCATTTTTGCCTATAATAACATACGGCCGTTACATCTCTGTGTGCAATCAGTCGGAGTATTTATTCTATACATAACTCTATACATAAGTAAACCATATTTTGCCATTTTGATGTGGCTTGGGTCATCAATAGATGTTTGTTTCGTGGTAGTCTAAATGTTCTTTGCCCGGGTTTACACAGAGCCTTTATGAGCAAATTACTTCAGGTATGAGTGTTGGAAGTGAGCCGCTGCTTAGAGGGCTAACAATAGCATTGCAATCTCAGCTGAGCCCTCGAAAGTTTTAGCGTAAATGAAGGGCTTATGAAAACATCTACGCGCATTTGTAGAGCTATACGTTGAACTTGAAACAATAAAAATCTTACCTTTTCCTATTTCAACAAACAACTAATGATAATTCATCCATTTATAAGATACAAAATCAAGAGTTTCAATAAGCCAGAATTACTTCATAATTGAAAAAATCTCAATGAAACGTCAAGACGTTATCATACCCTTGTAGTGACTTGAATTTATATCTGTCACTGCTTTTTCTTGTGAACGCCGCAATTAATCTTATTAAACCCTCGAATTCGTGATTATCAACCTCTGTAATTATTTGTAACTTAATTATTTTGGTCTCGATTGCTTATTTCGGATTTCATCAATTTCATTATTAAACCATTATAAAAATATCCAGTCGGTAAATCATCAATTCTCAAACACGAATAACATTCGTGTAATTTCTAAGTAACGAAAGGTTTAGTAAACGGCGATAATGCTTTAATATTTAAATCGTGCCATCAAATATTTTGAATTTTGTTTAGAATGCCCAGTGGGCAACATTAGATGATTAGCCACTGGCGCTTTAGCTCAGCGGCATTTTCTGTCTGCTGCCGTGGAGTTAACAGCAAAAAGAAGTGCGCTGCCGAGTCATCCTTTAGAAATAAAGTAAATTGGTCGTGATTGAATATTGCTAACTGTCATAACTGAGTCACCAGGTGTATTTTCCGTATTCTTTTGATATTGTTATTCCATTGTTTTCATTTCATGTATGTTCTAACGACCAACAACCCTTGTAGTTGTAGGTGCTGCCCGTGTTGGTCAGCGTCATTATACTTCAACCCATAAATAAATAACTGAAACTTGAAATTCCTCACTCCAACCTACGTAATACGTGATATTTACAGCATCTAATTCGGGAAGAGGGATCGATGGCCGCTGGAACTTCTAACTCAAAATCTCAACCACCATGAGAAAAACCGCCTCCTCCCTCACCCTACACCACACTGGATTTCACTGTAACCATTTAGACTTATTATTTATTCGATTTAAACATGCTAAGATCCGAACATTAATTTGAAGCAACCTGACATCACTAAAAAATTGGGAGAATTGGACAATTTCATCATCTGATATAGAAGTATCTACAGTAGGTTTAGAATATTATTAATTGTGATCATGAATTATTATAAACCTAATCTAAGCAGAGTTAGATTCCGCGTCAATGTCATTAATAACTTGCATTCATTCGTCCAAAAATTCAGATGAGACTTTGATGCTCCTTTACCGTATTCAGATGAGCATTTTATGTTTATTTTTCAACATCGCCACGGTTGATTAATTTTTTTTAATATATGAGATTCATTTTCAATGAATCTATGATCTTCAGAGAATTTTAACTAAAATTGAATTGAATGAAAAAGTTTCATCCAACGTTTCAGCAAAAAATAGTTTCATACCGCGGTCAGACTAATTTCATTATATAAATGCAACAAAATATAAGAGTGTGTCCCCTCAAAAATCCAATGATAGACTTATAGAAAACAAGGCATTAGGTATAACTACAAAATCATAGATTTATAGGGCAAATTTGTTATTTGAGAGATACACTCTTAACTTAGTAAAATTTCAAATAATTACTCAATGAGGGCCTAAACTGTGATAAATTGTTTAATCTAATTTCCTGGGGACAAAAAGTGAATCAAGAAATGCCAAAAGCTAATTCTAATACAGAGCCCAGCAATGTTCATCACTGAACTGAGACTTGACCGTATCATCGTATTATCTCATTTAAGAATATTTTATTCCGTCTTTTATGTCTGGTTCAAATTAGAATTGAATATTAATACAAATTGCGCTATAGTTTTCATTATTGATATAATTCTGCCGGTCTGCCGAAACTTGCGTTGCGCAAGCATGAAAGCTACGCATGCGAACAAACTTCGCTCAACCACTAAGTGGGAGAGAGACGTCAGCTTCGCCACTATACGCCTGAAAACGACGTCAGCTTCACCACTACGTATGAAAACGACTACAGCTTCACTACTACGTATGAAAATGATGTCGACTTCACCACTACGTATGAAAACGACGTCAGCTTCACCACTACGTATGAAAACGACTACAGCTTCGTCACTACGCGTGAAAACGACGTCAGCTTCACCACTATGTATGAAAACGACTACAGCTTCACTACTACGTATGAAAACGACTACAGCTTCGTCACTACGCATGAAAACGTCAGCTTCACCCCTACACGCATAAAAAGTATTGAGCTGAAAAACTACTCACGGAAAATAGGCTAGCTCGACCAAAACGTACAAAAGTGGCGTTGACTCCACCACTTAGTAGGAAAGTTACCTAAGCTCCACCAGCACGTAAGAAAATTCCGTTGGTTGTCACACTCATGGTTGAATTAATATATTAATTCGACCATGGCCACGCTTGCCACGTCTTTGCAAGGGCTTTCATACCGGGCAGGTACATGGACTGCTGTCTTGTATTTCAGTTCATAAAATATGTGACATGTTTCTATTCATTTCGCTAACTATTCTCAAGGAAGTATCAACTTTAAAAAATATCCATCAAATTAATTTCATTATTGTGCAGTAACGATTTGTATTCGCGTTTGCTCTCCTCTCACACATCCAAATATGACGAACACGAACTTGGCTCAATTTCCTCGTGATTTAAATTAATGTTAATCAAATGCTGTATTAATTTTACATTTTTAATTTAATGACAAAATTCCTGTTATGCAAGCCGACAAGATTTATTCTATTAGATATATTGCCAGTCAGAGACTAACGCCAGCTAGCAAGGCCATCAAGTTCAGAGAGCCTCCTAAGCTATTGTCATAAGAGGAGCGCGCTGCAGCGCCTGCATCGCTACGGTGGAATTGCTGAAAACTTGTGGGGGAATTTCACAACAGTGACTTGTTCCAAATATGCATGTGGATCTATAAATAAAAAGAACCTGTTGAGGATTAAAATGGCTTGCAAAGTATAGAATTTAGATTGTTATTCAAAAAATATACTCTTTACAAGATAAAAACTTTTTAGCACTTTATCATTTACATTTTTTTAAAAAATAATGCTCCTTTGAGAATTTGATATTTTGAGAATATTGAAAAAGAGGTGAATTCGCAAACTATGCATCTTTTTAGTTCGCATTTCGAATTCAATGGTATAAGATTGCTATGACTGAGCGCTCAAAATAATTGGTATATGGCGTAGAAAATTTAGTTTTTTTTTCATCATTCACACCACACGGTATGACTATGAACTGTAATTCATGATTTCCAATCAGTTCTCCATGAATATTTCCATTCAATTCTGCAATATTTTCAAAAAAGTATTTTCATGAATCTACATACCAAAAGCGAAACAGCGGCCCAGACGGTTGCTCACCAGCAAGCAGGTGGTTAGTGCACTACAGCGTCAGTGTTGCATCGGCCGTGTAGTGAGTGTGTCGTGTGGTGTTCCTGCCTGCTCTCCAACACGTGCGCACCTCGCCAAAGAATATCGATACTATCACACCAACTAAGATTGTGGCAGCTATAAATGTCGTGTTATTTGGACTTTTTTTATCTGCATATGCTATTGGGTTTCTAAATTGAGGAAAATGATTTTTCTGAACTTGACAAAAACAACATTGGCGCAGTCGCTCTTGCTATTGTTCGAATTGCATTTTTTATAAAACAACTTACTAGCTAAAAAATATATTTTCAAGGTATTTCAATTGCCACTGGCTGAATACAAGAAAAAATATGGTGCGTGAGAATCTAGATGAACACTTGAATTTGATTCCATCATCATTGCGTGCCCGAAGATATGACAATGCGATTCATTGTCTGCTCAGAATCAAGCTTGTAACGTATCATCAAGAAATACCAGTATTTTTTATTTAAAGATATTCTGCGGAAGCTGCGTTATGGTACAATTTCACCCGTAGCAAAGTTAAATTAAGCATATACATATCTCGACATTAAATTTCGTGTCATCCGAATGCAGTCGAGAACTGTTAGGAAAACGGGCCAACAAAAAAATTAAAATATTGTGGCGCAATAAATTCATTTACGCTGATTAAAGGGTTAAAATGCTTTTAGCCAGTAAACTCAATTCTTAATCAAAAATATAAGAATAGTTAACACTTATTAACTAGCATGCACCTACATATATTAACAGGCCGTTTCTAACAAACTTAACAATAGAATTTGAAGAAAAATCTACAGTATTTTTCGAAAGTTCTACGACGAAACAAAGTTTGCGTGATTTCGGGCCACTGCAAAATAACGAACTTTTGACTTCTGTTCTTCGTGGTTTCGATTGTTGTCATTTTAAGTAAATTAGTAAGGATATCATATGACGCTAAACGCGTAATTTAGAAAGAAAATACTGAATCTCAACCACTGTATATCTGCATTAGTGCAGAAGTTTATTTCAATCAATTTTTTTCAATCAATTTCACCGCAAATTGCTCACGGTAAATCTGAACGCGACTGAATATTCGAGTGCCAACGGCAAGGGCATCAGGGACGATCACGGCAGCCTTGGATCTATTTACACAGCGGCTAGTTATTTGCCCGTGTATACACTATGGTTCTTTTTAACCTTCGTCTAATTACTGATGGTTGCTCCAGTTACCTATGAGTACGATCATACTTGACGATAGTTAGAGTATCGGTAGAATAATGTAAATACTTTCACACTATCATTAATTAACAGCCTTTTATGTAGGAATAGCGGTGATGATAGCCAAAGTATCCGTAGAAGGATTATGAATACATTTTCCTGTGACAGAACTATCATTACCAGCCCTTTAGGTAAGAATAGCACTTGCTACGGTTACTGTATCTGTAGAAGAAGGTGTATTTACGTGCAATGCCTGTATTTTTCACTTCGCCTGCATACAGTATACTTCGCTCCTGAGCGGAGCAAAACCTTGCATAATATGATATTTTGGTAGCGGAAAATGAGCTCTGTTTATGAGACACTTTTGATCGTTTTCATTCAGATATATATATATTTTTTGTTCAATGTTAAAATTTGGATTCAAAATTCTGCAATGTGATATTTATGTCCAGCTCCAACGCGCAGATTTTTGGAAACCCGTTCTATCAAAAGCAAGGCATCAACTTTTTTATCTATAAACTAAAGCTATAAGAATCATATGACTCAAATCTCAATGCGGTTGTGGGCTATTGAAAAAATCCATTGATATCCGGGTAAAAAAACTTGCTCCGCACGAGACGGCTATGATATAAATACTGGAATTCTTTACCTCCACATGTAGCCATTCATGGTCATGAATGCAATGGTCTCTACATAACTCATTCAAAAGTGAAGGTAGCTGTCCAACAAACGTTGAAACAAATCAAAAGCGCAAGAAACCTTGGGTTTCAACTTAATTATATCATTGAGTAGTGCGTCGTTTTCTACTGAGCACATTGATATGGAATAAGCTAATTTAGGACTCCTTCTCTTCAAGCTGCGTTAGATTGAATGATTGTGATAGTGGAAAAATGCGGTGGATCAAGTGCCACCGCTACAATTTCGTTAGATTATTTTTTATCCGAGCTTCTCGTCTCGACGACAACCTTGAAGCCGTTTTTTGGATCAATAAGCGCTCGCACTTCACGTTGAAATTATCTTGCTATGTCCTTTATCCTGTAAACTCAAGGTATAATAATATAGAAATTCAAGGCTTCTAAAGTCACGCTACTGGATTTTGCAAGTAGATCTGCAACGCCACCAGATAAAATACGACAAAAAGTTATAAAAATAACCCGATAATAAATTTAAAATTAGCTGTAAATTTCTAAGAGTAACGTTTGTCGCACAGATGCTACGGGCGATGGCATTGCTCACCTGAAGCCACGACGCCTGACACTAATGTTGTAGTGAGATAAAGAGATACTACGTTGATTGATTTAAAAGTCCTTGCATAGACTGATGCGGAACATAGAATTTTTATAACATTGTTCATCTAACGGATACGTTATCTTCCTGACGTTTAGAATACTATTATTTGTTAATGTAGCGAGTGAAGAATTTGCAGCTAAAGGCTACCGTGTTACCTATGCAAGTTTAAAAACTCCTCTTTCGTGGTGCATTCTACCCTTTCTGTCGATATTGTGGAGTTTCCCATTCAACGTCACCTAAGAATGCACATCCGTCGTCTGAAATACAGCTATGACATTAATCCACTTGTATTTCATCGTCTTACAACCAAAAGCTGAGTCTTGAAATAAAACCGGAGAAACGCTCAATATATGAATTGAAAAATTTGGAAAGATTTTTGAAACTGATGTGATAACATAAAATTTTCTTATTTATCATTTTGCAGCTGGTAACAATGTATGCTCGTGGTGAACTATTCCCATCGACATCCTCCCAAAATGGCCCTGATTCCTGATACTTCAAATTGTTCTAAGATTCGACAAATGTGAGCAGAATTACATGCGTTGCATATACCATTGTGAGGGGGCATATATTTATTTAACTTTTCGTGAGGAAGCATTTATTATAAAGCACCATCACTGGTGCACTAGAGTTGGCCATCCTCCCTGGGAACCCCAACTGGCGAGGAACAAATGCCTGGGAATCTCATTCAGTTTCCTAAGGGTTATGGCATCCGCAGAGTCAAGTTCAAAGCAATTATTTCATAATTGATCATATGTGTCCGCGCACTTCCTCGTCTTTAGGTTATCATTAGAAGTAAAGCTTTAATAATTACGAAGTGAAGCGTGAGAATAGAGTTCTTTGTGAATGAGGTTAACTATTGTCCTGATGCGATGGACATGATATTGTTATCAATGTAAGACCTAATGTTGTTACTATGTGTAGCCCATAATTCGGCAGCAATTTGGTCCATAATATACAATGGTAATTCACGGACAATACTGCACAGAAATTCAATTATTGACGGCAACAAGAATATAATTAAAATTGATTTGTTGAAGGTCATAAGGATGAAATTATTCAAAGCTATATATTCGAGCCTGATCTGCTAACTTTTTTTTAACATTGGAAAAATGGTACCGATTTTCCTTCAAATTATACTTCTTCGTTGAATTTAGATTGACTCCCAATATGAATACTGCAAGTTCATTGCTAAAATGCATTTTAAATTTTTAATGTGTTTAATTATGCAAATAAGACGTGCATTTACGTCAAACAAAACTGCTTACTACTCCTAATTCATCACGTTTCTGCCTACCTCAAGCTTACGCCTTGCATCTTGCTTTGAATCGTCGTAAACGGACCATGCAGCGCGAAGCTACTCAGTGATGATCTTATATACCAGCTTTACTAATTTTTTCCTCAAAAATTTTCGTCGATAATGCAAAAATTACCCATTTTCATCTTATTGATGCCCATAGATTACTGTTTTAACTTATTTTGGCAATTAATAACGATGCGCATAACAGAGCATGTCATAGCAAATGCTCGGTATTTTATATGACAGGCAATCAGCGAATGCGAAATGGTGCTTTGCCTGACTATCACTCGCCGCGTTGAAATTATTTTGTCAAACTATAAACGAGTAACCTGCTTGGTATACTGGCAAATTCTCCGATCCCGTTACTTACAGTACATCTGTGTTCTGCGCTCGTCTCTACTCCCGTGTTGGGTCCTCAAGCATGTGGTGTATCCCTGTGCTCAGAACTTGTTCCTGCAAGCAATAGTGGCATGCCTCAGCGCTCATGGTGCGCCTTGGAACGCGTGGCATGTCTCAGATCTCATGGTGCGCCTTGGAACGCGTGGCATGTCTCAGCGCTCATGGTGCGCCTTGGAAAGCGTGGCATGTCTCAGCGCTCATGGTGCGCCTTGGAACGCGTGGCATGTCTCAGCGCTCATGGTGCGCCTTGGAACGCGCGGCATGTCTCAGCGCTCATGGTGCGCCTTGGAACGCGTGGCATGTCTCAGCGCTCATGGTTAGCCACGTGCGCCTCGAAGCACGTGACGTGTCTCAGGTCTCATGGCAAGTCTCGGATCACGTGCCGTGAAGGCCGTGGCAGGACAGCACGACACGGCATGTCGGAGCAACGGCAGCGGTGGCCGTGAGGGGCGCTAAGCTCCACTAGATCTTCAGGTCAGAGCAGTGACTGTTGACAAGCGGTTGACAAGCTATTAAGATAAGATTGTTGTTATTGTTGACAAGATAAGCTCTTGGCAAGCTATTGACAAGCTGTTGACAAGTCATTGACAAGCTATTGATAGCTGTTGAAAAACTATTGACAAGCTGTTGACAAGCCGCATGGCGGCAAATCAACCTCAGCACCACCTGTAGCTAGTCCCCAGCGCAGCAGCCACTAGTCGCCAGCAGCAGCCACTAGTCGCCAGCAGCAGCCACTAGTCGCTAGCAGCAGCCACTATCCGCCAGCAGCAGCCCCTAGTCGCCAGCAGCAGCCACTAGTCGCTAGCAGCAGCCACTAGTCGCCAGCAGCAGCCACTAGTCCCCAGCAGCAGCCACTAGTCACCAGCAGCAGCAGCCACTAGTCCCCAGCATTACACGGACGGAGGCCCCAATTAATAGCTCCTTGCGTGTCGCCGCTCAGACCATGAAACGCCTGCACTTGATCCGCGCCACCGCTGCCGACCGCCTATGGATCAAGTGCTACGGGGTGGAATGTTTACTGATCAATTCCTAGCCTTGACCTCATTTGAGTCTGATTAATGGTCAGATTAGTGGTCAGTATTTATGGGTGGTTAGTTTTCTGCAATTGCAGAAATCATTGGTCAATCATAGTGACGTGCTGCGGTAAATGATCGTTGGTGAGCCGTGGTATAATTGAGAAAAAATGACCACAAACTGAGAGAAATTTTCATATATTTTTCCTTTGTTGTTTTGCATGTTGTTTGATTTCTAAGCGGATCCCGGATATTCATAATCAGTACATTAACTAGCATAAGCAATAAGGTTGAACCCGATGAATATATGCATGTCAAGGCTGTTCTTAACATCTAAAGAGAACTACGTGTAAAAGGTACAAAAGGTGCTGGAACAACTAAAGTTCATCTTCATATAACCGCCCCAAAACGCTGCAGGACAAAAATTTAGCTGAATATTATTCTTCTACTACCACCTTAAAACCAATAGGCTCAACAAACCAATAATAGAAGTAAAAATAAACCCGCGAAGAATTTTTAGAACTAATCTCAATTCGGCAGATACCTTCTCAAGAGCATCGCAATATAATGCAGTGTGTTGGGGACGCAGCAAGTGATGTTGAATCTATGAAAAACTTATAGCATCTTTAAACGCGAGTTCGCACGCGATGCATTACATGGTGAACGCCAATGACTCGGTCTCGATGACGTTCATACAGAGCGCACCAGCCGTTATGCTGCAGTTATTACCAAGTTGAGCAAGAAGTGAGCATGACAGTGAGCATGACAGTGAGGATGATAAAAAGCATGACTCGGTGCTTCGCGATGTTCATTTGACCTCCAGTGAACCACGAACTGTAGCAAGGTTCTTCATCCAGATATCAATGCAAGGCCAGACTCTGTGTCCCTGTCTCGATAATAGGCCATCGTGTCCATATATTATTATGTATATGCCACGTTATATACATATAATTAACAATTCCATTGTTATATTATGAGATAATTATTACCTTATTAAGATTGCATAAGTCCCTCCATCATACTTGTACCAGCCATTCTGTACAAATCGACAACTGTTAAATTCTGTTATTATTTGTAATCATAAAATATAATACTTGAAATTACAAACTAATTCATTATATTTAACACGTTTTTTTCAGAGCTATAGTAACGATGAAAGGGGAACAATTTTTACGAGCAAGCTGGACACTTTCATCGTGACAAATGTTGAAGTAGTCGTGGAAAGTTTTAAACAATTGTGTTAGATATATAATAGCCTGCACAAACCATTAACTTTGAAATTGATATAAAACTAGTCTCGGTGCTTTAAAATTAATCTCAGTGAATGTTTTTAGAGTGTTGAAAACATACCAAATTTAAAATTAGATTTTAAAGGAATTTTATACTTTAATGTTTGTAGCTTCAAACCGAATCAGAAAATTATCTGTTGTTAAGTGCAAACATTTTTCGATATTTGTTATTTATCTCTCTAAGCATCGCATTTGCTCTGTAGCTTTGAATTTCAATTAGAATTTATCTCAGTGAAACAAAATACTCGTGAGCAGCTAACAGAGGCATCATGGCAGTGCTTGGAATCTCAATTGTGCTGCTGGCTTCTCTTCTCGGATCATCAGCATCGGTAAGTGATAGGCTTGGTCTGCCAGACCCAACAGCATTAGTGACAAACTTTTACAATTTAATCTTAAATTTCCTTTTAACTAATTTTAACGTCAAAATTTTAAGACCCGTTATTGTGAAACTGTTTAATATGCAATATGTTATTATAACTGTGTCCATGTTCGGCGTTGATGGCTCACGAATCTGCATGTGATCCCGCCGCATAAATAAACATTTGTATGGAAATAACACACGCTTTTATTCCACTGAGCATATGTGCTAAGAATTATATTTGATGCCTCACATTTTCAGAGCGAGCAATCTTAATGTGAAACTGAAACTTATCGTAAGTATAGCACATAGCTATATATATAACAGGTAGGAATAACTAATAGATTGTCATGGCTTTTATTTTAAGTTGCGGGAGAGCCGCCACAAGAACCCAACTATTTAGATAATGACAGCTCATTAATTTGTCTATGTCATCCGACGAGGTTGCTTGCTAGAAAAGTCGTAATCGGAATTTTAAGCATTTATTGAATGACAAAGTTTAGATAAAATGTTAATAACTAGCTTTTTCATCGAGAAAAGATCGAAGAATTATGGACGCATCAGGTATGAAATTAACTGTTACAAATGATCCGAGAATGGCAGCTCCAAGATAATTATAAGCATTGAATTAGGAGAGATAGACAGGCTCCGTCCAAAACCAATCAAATAACACTGTTTTTCAAAATCATACAGCATACCCTAGGATCGGTCGATGTCACAATTAAGGGCATATAGCTACACCCAGACAGAGCACGTTAAAGATGCGAAGTGCAAAACGTATAGCGAATATTTAACGTAGTGAGAATGAGTATCGTGAATACGGTATCTTTAACGTGGTGTGAATACGTTTCGTGAATACAGCATCTTCGGCGTAATGTAAATACGCATCGTGAATACGTAGTGTCCAGAGCAACGTAAAGTAACGGGCCACATCCTGACTCGAGTCTTCGACCCCGCTCATCTAAGAGAGCCTCCAACTGCCCAACGCCCTCTTGCGGAAGTGGCTTTCGCAACTCACGGCAGGAAGGAATCAAAGGTCTGCGATCTATAGCGAATATTGCTAGGAGACGAACGGATATTTGAGCTGCAGTTAAATAATGACACAATAAAAATTTGTAAATTTAAACTGAGGATGGGGAATCTTCAGTTAAGTACTTGCATGAGCACAGTAAGCATTTAGGAACCATTAGAAGGCCTTACCAGCATGTTCTGGCATCAAGATTATTCAATTGGCAATTGTGCAATAGTTCACGCGTGAGACAAATTTCACTCTCAATTTTTGTTAGAAGATTTTCGAACATGATTTAGCGAAAGATAGGCTTACATCGTTGAGGGTAAATGTATTTGTCCATCATAAGCTGGAAATTTTATAGCTATAAGGATCCGTTGTTTGCGATGAACAAACAATGGACGTCCCTTTACGGACGAGGTGCTAACTGAATAGCGCAATTCAGGGGCGTCGGGTGTGCGGCGTGAGCGATGCCACATGCGGTGTACAGACGGCAAATCAAGAAAGATTATTTTATAACTCAAATAAAAAGCTCAAATTCATTAATATTACCTCATTTGTTAACGAACTTTCGGGAACATGCAGTGCATGAATTCTAAACGCATAACAATTCTTTTTTTTTTTTTTTGCTACACTAGCTCACTAGCATCTTTTGCTCTCATTTGCCTACAACTTGAATAATTTTTAGACATCGTGGAACAATGCATTTAAGCACGTTTTATTTTCTCGTTTTATTTCTTACAGAGCAAAATAAGAGATTTCTTACCCAACCTCGTTTTACTAACCCAAACCAATTACCGACGCCACTGATGTTGAGAAGATCGCTCATTTGCTCAATAAATCTAAGACAACTTGTAGCTGCGGTTCACTGATACACTTCATAATTGTAACCCATTTCAGAATATATTTACATTTGGAAACTATTTTATATTAATTTATAATTTCAACTGCGAACTTATGTTCCCAAAAATATTTTTTATTCAAAATATTTTAACTTGATTCCGATGGTAGCTCCTGATATCAATGATGAAGATGTAGACGAGGAGGACTCGTTTTTTTTCAAACGTGAAGCGTCAGTGGGAAACAGCGACCGTTAATTTCCATCCATTCATACAAATTACGTTCCACTCTGGCGATAATTGTCCGCATTGTGATTAAATTCGAACATTTATGGAATATACTTCCCCCATAAGCCAGTCAACCATGCAACAGCTTCATGTTTGAGCAAACAAGTTCCGTGCTCTCGAATGGAACTTTGATCGCATCTTTACTGACTTGACCGAGTATTTTTGTTGTTCAATGCAATCAAAATAAATGGATTAGCACGTAAATGAAGTGCAAAAGTAATGGTTTTAATCCGCACGGTACTCATTTTTGTAAACAGCTTGAGCTTAGGTACCGTTATGAGAAAAACAAAAAACTGGAGTCAGCTTATCCTGTCTTCAGATTTCTAGTCCCGGATGTGCGTGAGTATTTTTCAGATCCCTTGCATTTTCCCTCGATCAGTTGCCCCTTCTGATCCTCGAACAGCCCGACCTTCCCAGAGATCTCACGCAAATTACATTTTGCCAGGCAGTTCTGAGCAGCGAATGACCTTTCGGCTCACCCCGAAATTAGCTCAGAACCCATGAGAATTACACGTGATAATAAAGCCACTTTTATGTTCTCCGCTCTTGCATTTCAGAACTATTAATTGAGTTCAATTGGTCCCGTAACTAGTTGGGTGACTATGGAAATTTGGACAATGTATGGCTGGTCGGCTTCATGGCTTGAAACTAACATGATGTTCATGTAAGAATATATTGGTGCATTCTTATATTATCCTTTGTTTACGTATAGTCGTTTAGTCAAAAATAATTGAAGGGTTTAGGACCTTGGTATCTTCCGAGGCCGTGCTATACAAACTCACTATGTAAAACCCTTTGCGTCTGTGATTGGCGGGATTGAGATGGAAAAGCCGTGAGGCATTTGCTAACGGAGTTAATAACTCGTAACTATTTTTGTAGTACAGGCCCTGAACGGTATCTTTTTGTGTAAGAAACAAACGTAACGCATGACTTGTGACCTCGGATGCGATCTGTTAGAGTTCATAGAGCGGATATATTGCGTCATCACTTCCTATTCGCAAATCATGTTCTTCAAATTTTAGCTCAAATCTTCTTAATCTCGTGCTTGTGTTCAGAAATGTGGAAAATGTAACAAGCATTGTAACCCTGTCCATATTTTTATGTTGAGAGCTGAAGTGAGAAAAAATTTGTTGATTCCTGAGGTATGCATTCAGAGTAAAGATGCTCGATAAAATGTTTTTGTTCACTAGACATATTTAACTGCGCAGTGTTTTCACAAACTAAAAATCTGTGACCTCAAGTATTTTCATCAAATATTATATCACTGCAGCTTAATGCATACTTTATATTAGCGAAAACAACACCAGACAACCATCTACACCGTGATTCTTTGGGTATTATTCTTTACAAAATAGATGCTGCACAAGAAAATGTATTGCTTTTTCATGTTAGCAATTTATCTTTTCCTATTTTTGCACAAAGTATTCAGAATTATTATAGTACGGCAAATATTTCAAAGCATGAATCGCTAGAGATGTGGACAACAAAAAGGCTCATTTACGCATCCTCGTTACTTATTCCCATGCACAGCAGTCAAGTCAAAGCCTACATTGAATGGCGAGGAATGAATCAAAGAATAAACAATGAATATCTTTTTGTATAGACTTGTTCCATTAGTATAGGTTGGCAAAATTTGTTCCTTTAATCAGGTTTCATTGAGGACCAGAGAATTCGTTTTATTGAATTCGTCATTGAATTCAATGTTTTATTGAATTTAATTCGTTTTATTGAATTTAATTATTCCTCAATAAAACGAATTCTCTGGTCTTCAATGAAACCTGCTTCAATTGAGAATAAAACTTCTGGCGCAGCTCTTTAATCCTCCATATCTCACATGGGGCACGGCCATTAATGCAGGATCACATGGAGCCTTGCATCTAAAGGTCCCGCTTGTTAGCATTGTTAGAGGGGCCGATGCAGACAATAACAGCCTTCCCGTTGCAGTACAATGGCATTAACTGTTAAGGAATGCGGGCAGGATAATGAGTTGACGCTGGGAGGCAGCGTCAATAAGGCAGTTAAGTGAGTGAAGACTTCTTCAAGGACTTGACTGTTCGTACAAATTCAAGGACGTGAAGACTGCATGTAGTTGGAACTTCTTTTTATAACAACCACAACCAATCCAAAGGTCCATTAGAATAAGACTGTGCTGAATGCTTAAATATGTTACAGTAACGATGAATTTAAAGCTTAAATTTTTTTACTGATTATGAAGTTTAAAATTTTTTGGGAGAATATTTTGATCTTCATGCATTTCTCAGGCATATAAAAACTGCAGATATTATGAATCTGGAGCAAAAAAAACGCTATACGTTATTTTAACGACAGTACGAACTAAAAACACTGACGCCTAAAATTCGGGCCTTTGAAAATTGAGTCGCACTTAAATTTTGAAGAAATATTTCACGGTTGCTACGCATGCCATGCAAGTTATAGTACAGAAATATTCATTCAGCTATAATGCGTAATGAATTTATTTCCGGGACTTATTTACGCCCGAGCTTTTGGTGCAGCAAAGTCACGGCCTGAGCGTCTGCTTCACATCGCTTGTCAAAGTACAATGTACGGCCGACGTTACCATTGTAAAGAATTACGTAAATCTCGGTATTGCTCGTGATTTTATTCTGTTCATGGTAATAGGTTTCCAAACTGAACTAACAATTTAAAAAGTTTTCCACTTCTTATTATTCCCATTACCTGCCTTTGAGTTGTTAGATTTATTATATTTCTAATGGATCATTCTAATGTCAATTATCGTTTTTCACTAAAATGACAGGGTTTATTCTCACAGATTACATTTCGGCAGACATATTTTGGCAAAATATGAACAATTTATGGGCATGTTCTTGATTTTTAATTCGATTGAATTTTCACTTTATTTCTCCGACGCCATTTTACATTTTTTATTTGTTGGTTTTCAAATAAAATTTACCCTTCAATCCATTTCTATATCCCATCATAAGTGAGGAATAATAACTGGCAAGAGCCTAGGCCCGGAGCGGCTTCAAGTCGTTGCTGCAGACGCACCCCCGACGCTCCAGGCAAAACGAAGCTCCCGCGACACTTCCTTATTGTCCCTCCCGCCGCTCCTCGGCGCATCCTGCAGCGCGCAACCTGTTACAAATCATGCAAATGATTGCAATTTCGAACAATGTTATATTCGATATAATCGAATAGATGCCCCCTAGTCTCTCAGCAAGATAATAAAGCTGTTTTTTAAGGTCTCCCAGTCGCCCTAAACGGGAACTAATCAATTTTTCTAGGTATCCCACACCCTGTGCAATCATGAAGCAGTTTTTCTAGAAACCCATGCTCAACATGCACGATAATGAAGCAGTTTTTCTAGATGACCCTGTTCACCCTGCACGGCATTAGAACGGTTATTCTAGATGCCCCTAACTCACCCTGCACGAAAAGGTAATGGTTGTTCTAGATGCCCCTAGTCAATAAACTACAAATGGATAACACTCAATTTAGAGTAGCTGCTATGATCTAAACTCCTAACCTCAGTGAATATCATGGAATATCTGCAGCGCCTGTCGGATCTACCTTCTAGAAGACGATTGCGCTCGCCATCATCAGCGTCCATCTATAATATCGACGACAGAGCGTTACGTTAAGTTCTAGCGTCGACGACAGAGCGTTACGTTAAGTTCTAGCGTTAAGTTCTAGCGTCGACGACAGAGCGTTACGTTAAGTTGTAGCGTTAAATTCAAGCGTCGACGACAGAGCGTTACCGGTCGCCATCGCCAGAACTTAAACAGTCTGCCGGATTACGTAACATCGGCTCCTTCGTCGCCGGGGTTTCGGCGACGCCTCGATCAATACATAACTATCTCGCATAGCCTATGGATCTAGTGCTTAGTCATTTACATATATCCATTCTAATCCTTTCGCACGTCTTTTTATTTTCCGCTTGCTATTAAACTTATGTGTAACGTGCCCTCGAAGTTTGTTAGGACCAGACGCCACGATGACTGCTTTGCAGAAAAATAATAATAATTATTATTATATCTTGATCTTTATTTTCACCTAATCTAAAATCATATCTCTTCTATTGGCTATTCTACCTAAGCGAACGGCTCCTATGATCAAAACGTCAATTGATCCTTATTTCAAAATTCATTTCCATTAAAGACATTTTTGGTGCATTTCTTCCTCCGAAGTCATTGCGAGTTCATATCATGAGTTGTCTTTACGGTTAATGGTTACAGACAACATAGTTATTTTAATTGTGCATTTGCATAAAAAATATTTGTTTGGTGCATTGTTGTCAGTCAATTTTCCTTCTTATGCACTATATGCAGTGAAACCATGTAGGCACTATTATACTCGATTTCTTTGATATTATCCTATATGGTAAATAACATCAACAGAAAATATTGTAATTTCCTTTATACAATGAATAAATATTCTGTGGGCTATTATATAGGCTTTTGAACCTATGTTACAACATGCTTCCAAATTATTAAAGACGAAAATTATTTACATCAGGACTGTTTTTGAATAGAACCAATTAAAATTGAGCATCGATAATTAAATTTTTGGAATACAAAATGTTTCATTTATGTTTTACAGATTTCCGTACTTTATTTTTAAATGCATCCATGTTTTACTGATTCGTGTTCTTGAGACGATTAAAGGAGGACTACATAAAGACAACACAATTTCACATAACCGCTTTTTGATAATACAAATGTGAAAACAGTTGTTTTTTTCTATAAGCTGGACCCCATGCAGGGTCGTCAGTGGTGTAGAATTATAGTACAATTGTGTCATAGAGACGAAGTCCCCCGCATCATCAATGATTTGATTATTTTCAGCGCATTTTCTCATTTATGGGATAAATGCACTATTGTGCTCGCCATGTCCGTCCGTCTGTTTGTCCGTCTGTCGGTCCGTCCGTGACTTCACGTTTTCGATGAGGAGAAAATGCGCTCTCTGTCACTCACTGCAGTGAGTACTGAGTTATATTTTGTATAATGATAATTTGTTTTCATTTTCTTAAGGGTGACCAAGACCCGCGATGCGAGGCGCCGTTCGGAAGCTTCCCAGACCCTGCGCACTGCGACCGCTACACCGCCTGCTGGGACGGCCGGGGCTACACGCAGCAGTGCGGTGACGGCATGGTCTTCAACCCAGTCACCAAGCGCTGTCAGCACGGTCTGCAGTGCCCAGGTGAGGCATGGTCTTCAACCCCGTCACCAAGCGCTGTCAGCACGGTCTGCAGTGCCCAGGTGAGGCGTGGTCTTCAACCCAGTCACCAAGCGCTGTCAGCACTGTCTGCAGTGCCCAGGTGAGGCGTGGTCTTCAGTTATATATTGAATACATTTTCGTTTCACAAAGGGATTTCTTCGTATTTTGACGCTCGAAAAATCTCAAGGAAAATCAATACAAGAAGAGTGCGATACAGAATTACCATCTTTATCTACGTATCCCTATAAAGTTACGCTCTGCGCTGCAGCATCGAACTTGCGCTAAACATCGAACATCCATAGTATTGGATGTTGTACTGGGAAATTACCGTAGAACTAACTCTGCATAAAAACTTTTAATAATTCTCTGTGCCAAATACCACACCAATCTGTGAACAAAATCAATGATTATTGACGCGCGTTTGCCGCGATTATCGCAATAAAAAACAATAAACTTTATCATAAGACCCACGGCATTACGATTTCGTCATAAACTTTAAAATGTGCAGTTCCTCAATCGCTGTTTCGTGTCCGGCCAACATGTTTCCTAGTTTAACAAACGAGATAGAAAACCTTGAGCTGAAAGTGCGCACGCGGTCCGTTGTTGCATACTTTTTCCATCACTTTTTTGATCGATGCTGAAACGTTATTTTTTCTCGTTACCAACGAAAGAAGAGATGCAGGAACACAGGCGTGATTTTAACGGAATCGCCCGCTGCTTCCTCCTGCAAGCTTGTGCAAACACGAGCTTTTTAGGAGATCTCAACGCGCCATAGGTAATGATCTTAACACGACTGAACGGCAGTGGTGGCAGAGTAATGGTTCAACGCTCCGCTGCTCTGTTTGTCACGAAAGTTTAATTAATGGAAACAGAAATGTTATCATGTAGGATTATGAACACAAGCACTTGTGTTAAATATTATTGTGTAATCCAATGTTTTTTAATGATTCTCGCACTTTTCATGACCTCAAAACACTATTTTTTTTCCTCAAGAATCAGTTGTAGCAATTGAATGTTATATAGTAAATATATAATTTATTAAAAAGGTCTCAGTTTCATATTTCCATGAATTCTACGTTATCGCCAAAAAATCGTTATTTTCTCGTTGCCATCATCTGCATGCGGCTCGCAGCTCCTCTGCTCATCCACAGCAAATAACGGACCAGCCTGAGCGCTGGCATCGCCTGTAGACGGAAGTGCTGTACATCAGCCGCTGCTGCTGTGAAGGGCGACACTCAAGTATTGCAACCAAAACACTGGCTGGGCATGAAAATGATTGGACGCGAACTTCATTCATTGTATTTATGACGCTTAAATTTTCCAGCTTGTGGTTAACTTGTATTCATCAGCTGTAGAGGTTCTGCAAACATTATAGCTAATATAAAATGCAGTAACAAATTGGTTAGTGAGAGTCATTAAAAACCAGCTGGACCGCATGGCAGCTTATTATAAAAAAATTAAGTTGGAAAATGTTTATTTTGGAATCAGCATGCATTTCAGTATGGCTAACACAGCGAATCCGTAGGACCGAAACAGCGGTTATGTAAGAAGCATTGCTGCTTCTTATCAGACAGGGTAGCAGAAGTTCAATAGTGTTCTGTGACATTATTTCATTTTGACCGCAGAGTCACAGCGAGATAAACAATAGTTCAGCGAAGTAGACATTAGTTTAGTACGGCTAGAACGTAGTATATAGGTGTGGCAGTAGAGCTGCATTTTAGAGCAATACGGCAATAGAGCAGTGGCTCAGTCGTATTAAATGGCAGTTGAATTGAATGGCGAAACTGCATGTCAGCCAGTCACTTGGACCTGTTTTTATTAGAGAGAATAAGTAGTAACACAGTATAACTGTGGCAAGCCAGTTGTCACGCAGTCCAAAGTCCACTGGAGTGTCAACCCAGTTAGACTGTTAGTGGGAATTCTGAATGACTGTATTAGTCATACTGTATTAGCCCAGCTCAGTCATACTGCGTGGCAGCAGCTCAGTAAAACTGCGAGGCGGCTGCTCTGTTAGACTGTACGTAGGGCAGTAGTTCAGTAGGATAATAAGGCAGCAGTTCAGTAAGAGAAGCTGCAGTTCAGCGTGTGTGCAGAGTTGTCACATGGATGATCTTTAGTTTTTTTTTGCCCAGCGCTGCTGCGGGCTACGAAGGACGAACGATGCACCGATGGACTGAAGGTCAGTCTAGTATTCGGCCTCCTTAATTGCCAACATAGGCTGCTTGGGGTGGTCGGCCGCCGGCGGGTGGCGGCTTCTCGACTATTCTTTCTTTCCTTCTTTCTGTTTTCTTTTTTGTATGTGCAGAGGCGACAGGGCAGGGGATGTCGCATCCTCAGAGTCAAAGGCGTCTGTTGTCTAAAGCTCTAAATCACAAATTAAACGTATGTGCTAATAATTAGCTATGTTATTGACGAGCATGTTCAAGTTAGCGATTCTCGTGTCTTCTTGACATGACATTCATATTTAGTATCACTTTGGTGGAATATTGTTCAGCCCGGTTCGTTGATTTGTATGCGATAGCGATATAATATTTCGATAATATATCCAATCGATATATTTCATCTCACAAATCTGGTATGTTGAGATGGTGTCCGGTATGGATATGTTTAATCTGGTATGCTTGCTAAAATCTGGTGTGTTGATCCGGCAATCTGATATACTCGGCAAAAAAAATTGTTGGCAACGCTTCAGTCACGTCCCGGTCAAAATATCTTTTGCCTTTATCATGGCTGGACCGAGCCTGGCATGGCAGGTGTCTTGCATGGCTGGCACCATTGCTTCTATATAAATGAATTATTTTATACTATTACACTAGACCATGACTGGCATATGCCCGGCAGTGTGGTTTGAACCAAGCCTAAGGTAGTTCTAATATCCAATCGTGGAAAACGCCATTACCAAAGCTCGATCTATTGGCCTGAGTGTCCACTGACACAGCCATGCCTATGAGATCGTTGTTTTTAACGATATCGTTTATATGCCCAGGCCTTCCCCAGGAAATTTTTCGGCCATCACAGAGTCTGCAGGTTGTCGACAGTGGCTACCTCTGCCGTTGGCTGGCAGAGCCCGTCTGGGAATTTCCACCTTGCTGGCACCGGTTGCATAGGTTTTTGCCGTCTTTCTTCTCTTACTTTTTAAAACTGAAAAAAAACTTCCAGGTTCGCTCACATATCTCCAATAATAGTTCAAGGTTTGAACTCTATTTGATTCTAGTCACCCAGTGAGTTGTACATATCACCAAACCTGCTGCTGGACCATTTCATATGCAGCAAGCACTTTGTTCACATTGTTTCTTATACTGTACATTTGTTCTTATACTGTACAGTGAGAGACATTCAAAATTCTTCCAGTATTTAATAATCGAAACATACTGCAACCAATGTAATAATCGAAACATGCTGCAACCAATGTAATAATCGAAACATGCTGCAAACCGCGTTCGTGAACCCAGTGTCTTGCGATAATCGAACAGAACCCGTGTGAACCGCGTCTGGTTCGCAGCACTTCACTTCCTGACCGCCAGGAAGCTGACATCGCAAAGTGCTGCAGTCACTGACCTCCGTGTGAAGCTGTAGACCCTGCCAGTGCATGCTGAGATCAAAGGGCGCTGCTACACATTAAACGCTGGACCATTAGCACCCACTAGACCAACACACTATAAAATTTCGTACGCTAGTCGAATGAACTTCTCTTATCCGTGATACGCCACATGTCAGTCGGATGGTATTCCTCATAAATGAGTCATGAATTAACCGTGCGCTAGTCATGTTGCACTTGCTTATCAGGCACGTTGTAATCTCAGGCTATTCATGTTGCGCATGCGTATTTATCAATCATAAGACACTAGCGTTTCAGTCTTAGGACGTCGCTTATCAGTGATCGGAAGCGTCATGTTTGCGCCCGCGCTTGAAGTTGCAATTAATCCTGCTAGCTCGGCAGCTCATGAGAAGCGACGTGCGTGTTGTATTCTTTTGATTGTCATATTGTTTGTCCTTGAGACTTGCAAGCATTATTACCATTTTCCATCGAGTAACAACGATTAGTTCAACTTTGCTCAAGCTGATCCAGTTTATCGTAGGCGCGTGTAATAAATCGTTGTGTTTGAGCGTAGGTCAACGAAAGCAAAGTCTCGGACGGAAAGAATCTGCGTGATAAACAATTCACAATCTGCGTGATAAACAACAATGACATTCGAAAGCGTTTGTAAAATACATATTATTAAATGTCGAGAAATATTTAAAATTGAGAGAAGAACACGACAAATGCCGCACGTGGAAATGACCGTACCGACTTGACATTAAGAACCATCGAAGCAACTACTTTTGTAAAAATTCGATTTACGAAGAGTAAACGGATCAACTTCAGGAAGTGAAAGCTTACATACCAAGAACTGTACTTTACTCCCTCATAACCGTTGCCGGTTATCACCGTCAGCCGAGCAAAAGGAAAGCCAGATAAGAATTGACCAGCGCTTTTCACGGTCGCCGACATGATTGCTTCCTGAGGGTTGTGCTTAAACGCTGCAGTCGTACGTACTTCCTGTGCTGAGAGTACAGCAAGATATTGTTCCTGTACTGCGAGTACAGCAAGATATTGTTCCTGTGCTGAGAGTACAGCAAGATATTGTTCCTGTACTGCGAGTACAGCAAGATATTGTTCCTGTACTGCGAGTACAGCAAGATATTGTTCCTGTACTGCGAGTACAGCAAGATATTGTTCCTGTACTGCGAGTACAGCAAGATATTGTTCCTGTACTGAGAGTACAGCAAGATATTGTTCCTGTACTGAGAGTACAGCAAGATATTGTTCCTGTACTGCGAGTACAGCAAGATATTGTTCCTGTACTGCGAGTACAGCAAGATATTGTTCCTGTACTGCGAGTACAGCAAGATATTGTTCCTGTGCTGAGAGTACAGCAAGATATTGTTCCTGTACTGAGAGTCTGTCTCTTATACACATCTAGATGTGTATAAGAGACAGCCCCAGGGGTGGGGCAATGGGCCCATTTTGACACTTTTTACAAAATAATGTTTCATTAAAAATTGAATAACTCTATAGGCGCCTAATTCACATCATACATTCCTCATTAGTTGCACCTTTAAACAAAACAAAGAACCACCTCGTATCAATTAAAACTTCGTCAAAATTTTAGTTTAAAAAAAGTGGGGGGCGCGCTGCCCCACGTTACCCTATTGTTCCCGTACTGAGAGTACAGCAAGATATTGTTCCTGTACTGAGAGTACAGCAAGATATTGTTCCTGTACGAGAGTACAGCAAGATATTGTTCTTGTACGCAGAGTATGAAGTGTTAAATTACAAACATAACAAGTGCCGAGTGGTCCTTTTCCTGTGCTATTAGCTCGGTCGGATTTGTCCACTTAAGCTTAGTGCATTGTTTCATATTTTATACACCTACTCGGCGATAATGATTTACTTCTTCTACCGTAATTTTGTTTATTGCTAATTTGCCTGGTCCTAAAATGTACCGAAATAAACAATCACTAAAATCTATAGCTGGAGTAGAGGATGCCTTCATTCGAAGTAGTTTTTTTAATACTAATCAATCTAGATTTGATTAGTGACGAAAAAACGTCTCTCAAATTTGTAAATAAAATAGCATATGCTTTCATTCCAGAGTTTTTTTTTAATA
Source organism: Hyalella azteca (assembly GCF_000764305.2). Taxonomy (NCBI): domain Eukaryota; kingdom Metazoa; phylum Arthropoda; class Malacostraca; order Amphipoda; family Hyalellidae; genus Hyalella; species Hyalella azteca. Next base: position 150,019 of record NW_025939444.1, on the reverse strand, counting down.
CTAATCAATCGAGAGCTGATTAGTGACGAAAAAACGTCTCTCAAATTTGGAGATAAAACAGCATATGTTTTCATTCCAGGACTTCGGTCAGGCGCCCCACCTTCAGGCGAGCTGGTGCGCCTCGTGCAGGGCCTGAACGCCCGTGACGGCCGCCTCACGGTCCTCCACAACGGGCAGTGGGCGTACGTCCTCTCCACGGGCCTGCCTGCAGCCGTCGCCCGTCTTACCTGCCGTCATCTCGGCCACCCAAAGTAAGTAAAGTATTGGGGAATATGGGTTATATTCAGACCATAAAAAATGAAGTATGGAAAATACGGGTTATTTTTGTATACCAAGGGAAGTTGAGTATATGAGATAAGGATTCTTTTTATGTCAAAGTGAGTAAATTAATGAATAAAAGTGAAGTCGGGGTTTAGTTCTAAATTGTAACCGGAATCAAGGAGAACCTACAGCCACGTTGCCGAACAGACAATGATCATCGAATTGCAATGTACTTTATAGAGTATCGGTGCCAACAAATTCTAATTTTTTATAATATTTTGACATTTGACTTCGTATTTTAGTGATAAGCACGTAGCATCAGCATTGAACCTTCAGTCTGAACTGCTCAGCATCGAACCTTCAGTCTGCACTGCTCAGCATTGAACCTTCAGTCGACACTACTCAGCATTGAAAATTCTGTCTTCACTAATCAGCATTGAACTTTCAGTCTGCACTGCTCAGCATTGAACCTTCAGTCTGCACTGCTCAGCATTGAACCTTCAGTCTACACTGCTCAGCATTGAACCTTCAGTCTGCACTGCTCAGCATTGAACCTTCAGTCTGCACTGCTCAGCATTGAACCTTCAGTCTGCTCAGCACTGAACCTTCAGTCTGCTCTGCTCAGCACTGAACCTTCAGTCTACACTGCTCAGCATTGAACCTTCAGTCTGCACTGCTCAGCATTGAACCTTCAGTCTGCACTGCTCAGCATTGAACCTTCAGTCTGCACTGCTCAGCATTGAACCTTCAGTCTGCACTGCTCAGCATTGAACCTTCAGTCTGCACTGCTCAGCATTGAACCTTCAGTCTGCTCTGCTCAGCATTGAACCTTCAGTCTGCACTGCTCAGCATTGAACCTTCAGTCTGCTCTGCTCAGCATTGAACCTTCAGTCTGCTCAGCACGGCCCCGCCTGGAAATATCGCCCAGCGCTGCCCAGTGTGGAAAAAGTTGCTCAGGATAAAGACTTAATGGCGGCAACCGAGCAGTCCAGTGACCTTGGGCGCCTGCGAGTGGTCTTGTTCTGTCCCATGCAATGCACGCGAGCGATCTCACCTCACTTAATTATACTTATCTTATATTACTCATCTTATGTTACTTATCTTATACTACTCATCTTATATTGCTTGTCATATATTACTTATCTTATATCACTTATCTAATATTACTTATCTTATATTTCTTATCTTATATCACTTATATAATATTAATTATATTATATTACTTATCTAATATTACTTATCTTATATCATTTATCTTATATTACTTATCCTATATCACTTAGCTAATATTACTTATCTTATATCACTTAGCTAATAATACTTATCTTATAAGCAAACGCTCGGTGCTCGTGCCATGGTGGAATGTGTTTTAATGTTATCTTGCCGTGCGAAAAATTCGATATTGCAAAACGCTGTTTGTATTTCTTGCAGCTATAACCGTGAAGGTATCCTGCGTAACCATGCAGGTATCCTGCGTAACCATGCAGGTATCCTGCGTAACCATGCAGGTATCCTGCGTAACCATGCAGGTATCCTGCGTAACCATGCAGATATCCTGCATAACCATGCAGGTATCCTGCGTAACCATGCAGATATCCTGCATAACCATGCAGGTATCCTGCGTAACCAGGCAGATATCCTAAAAACATGCAGATATCCTGCGTAACCATGCAGGTATCCTGCGTAACCATGCAGATATCCTAAAAAACATGCAGATATCCTGCGTAACCATGCAGATATCCTGCATGACCATGCAGGTATCCTAAAAACATGCAGATATCCTACATGAGCTCGCAGCCATCCTAAACAACATGCAGAGATCCTGCCTACTTATATCATCGGAGCTGCCGCTGGTCTGCTCCCTTTAGGACGACGTGTGCATCACGTGCGCCATGTAAAGATCACGTAGATGGCGGCGGTGGTGGCGGCGGGTGCTGGATGGTTGGAGGTGGTGGTGGTGGTGGGCGGTCGTAGCGCTGGACGGTGGTGGTAGCGGGGGGAGGGAGGTGGTGGTAGTGAGGAGTATTGATGGTGTTATGGTGGAGGTGGTGTTGGAAGGTGGCGGTGACGTTGACGGTGGTGAAAATCAAGCCTCCGCCTCTTCATTGTGCCGAGATAATTTATCTAAAAATTAATTTTATATTTTGAAGCATTAACGTTTTGTAATTCATTTCCGCGAATATATTCGAAAAAAAGAACGAGTTTGGCTGGCATTCGTCATCAAAAATATTTATTTTAATTTCATTATTTTATACGTTATTTCACTTATATGCAATCTAGCTATATGATTAAAACCATATGATTTTAACAACTGGTAACACTTGCACCAATTACATAATAAACTCCACCAATTACATAATAGGAGAGATAATATACATTCAATGTGTTATTATTTGTTGCCAAACCTCGCCCTTCGACCCGCGAGGTTGCAATTAACATCGCTGCTGGTGCAAACGAGATTTTTGTTGTTATTTCATCTTGACCTTGGCTGCCTAACTTGACCTTGAGTGCTTAACTTGACCTTGGTCACAGAACTTGAATGTTGTGCGCTTAAGTCTGCGCGGGGGCGATCCATTGTTACGCGGGCACTGCTTCGCTCAGTGCGATGCTTAGCCACCATCACTGCATGATGTGCCGCCATCATCACCATCATCACCATCTCCACTTGCTCGCATCATCGTTGTCATCTCAAAGTGTTATTTTCAGTCCGTTGATCTCAACGTTGTTTCACTGCTTCATTGTAATCTATCCCGTTGTTAAAAAAACGTCTCATCGTATAAATGCATAGCTGTTCTCATTGTTACAGCGGCCATTCTCCCGTAAACAGCTGTCTCTGGTCCTCTGTAAATAGAATTGTTGTACTTTAGGTTCTCTCTGTGTAAGAATTGCCAGGAATGTCTATGAGCCATTCTTAAACTCTATTTGAAGAATATTCTGAAATTTGTCTTTTCATTGAATTCTGTAACTTTTAATCGTCGATATTGATTTTATTAAGCAAGCTTTTTATTATGATCGAAAAGCCGATAACTGTGCGTAAAGTTATTTATACTTTCATTAACTATTATATAATTTTTCCCCTTCTAATAATTATTTTATATTATAATATGTACTTCTATTACTGATTTATTATATACTTTATTCTACATTTACCAACTTGACAGATCTCTAGATATTAGCATATCATTGCCCATCATACCTGGGACTCCCATGATATTAAATGCATAAAAATAGCGAGGCTTGGCAATAAAGAACACAAGCCCTTCATGGTGAGACTCTCAGGACTATCTTTTGGTCAGCGATCACAGACATAATTCCTGCCGAGGAAGGAGTGTCCATTGGATGACGCTGCGCATCTCTCAACAACAGACAAAAGCGCGATGGGCTAAATTATGCGTCGCGTAGCTGCGAGACCGCGCTGGTGACATCATCAAGAGAGGCCGAGAAAAACCTGCACAGGGTGCATCAACCTGCAGAAAAGCAATCGAAAAAGTAACGACGATGATGTTAATTTCAGGAAAAAGTTATGTTTTGTTCATCAATGTTATAACACGAGAAAAAATTAATTTGTGATGTCACGAGTGAAAATGTATGAACAGTGAAATTCCGGCGTCGTCCGGTAAGTCAAAAGTCAAAAATATCAACGGAAATAATTTTTTCCTATCACTCCTCTGTTTGAATTAAGATTGAGTTAATACAAACTAATTACCTAATTAATGCTCATGTTTTAGGCTTCCTGATTTATCATATAAGAACGCAAATATCTGTTTTATACAGAGTTGCAGGACAAAACACAGTCGGCGAGTCAGAGAGGAATTAAACCGAATAATAAAAATAAATAAATTTCAGTAAAGAGAAAGATACTAAAAATTCAAGTATTTCCAAGAAAAAAAATCAAATTATTAGCAAAATCCTTTTTTCCTTAGCGTATAACTTTAAGCATGATTGATGATGTCTAAAACATGTCATCGATACTGTGGCGCGCCAATTTACAAATGATTAATGATATCTGTACGTATGCAGTATACACATGCCATCAATACAGCCACATGTGCACAGAACATCATACCCGAACTGTAGGTTGGTGAGAACATTACATGGCATTACGTAACTAGGCCCGCCATGTTTGTTTCGTTGACGCGTACTCTTTTTTTCATCATGGCCATCTTTGGGATCGCATTGCTTCTACGTTTTTGGTCAATTTTATTCGTCTCTTTCAAAAATGACGCGTGAAGCTCTAAGATTTTCATGCATGCATGTCACCGAAATTATTCAAAAAGTCCCTTCACATTATTTTTCATTCACGAATCGAATATTTATGTATTCATTTAGTGTGACTTTATGATTTTAGTGCAAAATTATAAAATGCGGACCTCATGCGACAAGTGTCTTCTCAAAACCGACATGACTTGACGTTCCTCAAAGCCTTGGAACCTATTGACAATAAAGCTGAGCATGAGAAGCAGGCTCGATCGTTTGGGTTCTGCTGTACGTGAGGCTCGATCATGACTTTTCATTTATAGTTCATTTGCATCGGTTATGGAGCCGAAGATTCTTCAACGTGATCATAAAGAAGCGCTTCATGCATTTACGTATCAGAAGGAACGAATAAGCGATCTGTGTGGGGAATTTCTCTCTCCAAACAACGCTCATCAAAGAGGCAAACATTTATCTCAGCTCGGACCCCTAAGGAAATTCTCGATACGCACATTTATATGGCGCAGTCACGCTTTAAGGAGTATTTTTGTAATTAAAAATAACAATGCACGACTGAAGCCGGTACAGCCTTGACACTGAACCTCCTGCTGGCCTTGAAGCCTCGAGTTTGGGTTTTGAGCGTTTGAAACGCAGCGAAGATGGAGTGGTAAAAAAAAATCACGCTTCTCCGAAGGAAAAACCAGTCAGACCAGAGTTGTTAAATTACAATATGGGGATTTGAAGTTCACAAAACAAAAAACAACCGTCCGAAATATAGGAGATAATATTCCAGTACAAAAAATTCAGGCCCCAGGCATGGCAAAGCTATTATGATATGCCCTCTCTGGGTGGTTCAATGTCGGACTTTTTCGAATCTGTAACCAAATTTTTTAGCCTTCCTCCCTTGAAAAAATGATATCCTTGCTATGAGCGCGTTTTTAGAGAAAAATCGGCTTAATGGATGATTCTCCGCCTACGCCGTCCAGCCTCATCCATGTTTATTAATGTTATTTCTAAGCCTGAATTCCTGCGCCGTGGGGCGAGAGACAGAAAAATCGACAAAACTAGGCTCAAAGGCAGCAATGTACGTGTATCTAAATATTCAAATTTATTTTGTAAATGTCTATTGGCGCGCTTTGTCTATGACGCTTTGTCTTTGTCTTTGTCATTTATATTTTGTCTATGTTGAATTAAATGTTACATCAAGTACTGTTCGTTGACCAAAATATGAATCACCAGGTATTATGTCATTATGAGGCATGGAAATGCAATAGGCTGGATTGCTTTGCGAATTAACTTGTGCACTTTAAGATCTTATCTGCCTTAAACTCCCTGCCGTTTATTTCGTTAAAATTGCATATACATTTTTTACAATTAAAAAAAATTGATTTCTAATCATCTATAAATTTTCATAAAAAAATGTTGAGACAAACTTTCCGGCTTCATTCGGAAGCCTCTATGCTGTGAACCAATCCGCATAAGTTCACACCCTCATCCAAGTTAAATAATTCAATTTGATAAGTAAAGTGGTGCATAATTTCCTTTTGTCATCCAGCGCTAATATGAATGGAATGAATTTGATTACTGTAATTCATTGTTTGAAACAGCAAACGTTTTAATAGCCTCCCCACAGGCTCTACGAAACTAAGCAATACCGCCTGCTGGGGCAATTTGGCTGAGCCCAAACCAATTATTTCAAGTTGAAGGCCGTCTTTTTCATTTTATTTAATTCTACATATAATGCACATTCATCTTAAAAACAAAGTATGCACCCAGTGGAATAAGTGGGACATTGTAAAACAATGCACTTTTTGTCCTTGTGCGGACCAGTTTGACCTTTCAAAATCGTATCAGTGCTACGTCCACTTAATGTTCGAGTTGCGGGTGAGACAGTGTGTGTCTTTATTTGGGCAATATGATCTATATATTTGTCTGAGTGCGTGATGGACTTGCTGACATGCAGTATTTTTTGTACAGTGCAGAGAGCAGCAGTCGCGTGGTGCCTCTGAACAGAGGGGCGATGCCCATGGTGGTGATGTCGTGCCCAGACGGTGCCCAGCTCATCACTCAGTGCACGGCCCAGACCTGCACAGACTGTGGTCCCAACTCACCCATTGCAACCATCAGGTAAAGAAATACAACTGAATATTTTTTAATCTTTATTAGGATTAAAATCCTTCATTAAAAATCTTTAAAATCTTCTTTTTAGCACATTTTCTCATTTATGAAAGAAAAATGCATTATTGTGCTCGCCATGTCCGTCTGTCCGTCCGTCCGTCTGTCTGTCCATCCGTGACTCCACGTTTTCATCGACGAGAAAATGCGCTCTTTGTCACTCACTGCAGTGAGTACTGAGCCATATTTTTTAATCTTTAACGCATAGCAGATTATGAATATTAGATTATTTCATATATTTCATGCATCTATTTACTAGCGTGTGTATATATAACGGATAGCATACACTGAGAAATAAATCCTGTATGATTGCTGTATTCTACGGCAGGTGTATGCGGGAGTCGTCGTCGAGGTGTCCTGACGGAGGTGTGGGACGGTGGGAGGCCTGGCGGGGCGCCTGCTACCTCGTGAGCAGCGAGAGCCAACACAGGGGCGACGCGGCGGCAGCCTGTCGCGCCCTCGGGGCGAACCTTGCTGATGTTCAGTCGCAGGTGCGTTGTATAAGTCGGTTTTCGTCAGAGAAATTTATCTTAGCATTAGTTCATTTGTGTATAAATATAATATATCCCCTATATTGTATAAATATAAAATATAAGGTAGTCAATGTATGGTATTCAGGATACTCAATGCGCATGTATCCCGTTTTTATTTTATTGGTTTAGATTTCTGCCAAATTTTATTTAATAATCAGCACATCTTGTAAGGATATAAACTACGAACACTTATCCAGTCTTATTTTTCACACGGAAACGAATAAAGCGATTGCGAACTCGTGTCTAAAATTATTTTCTCACTACTCTCTTAAATCAATAGTGCCTAATAAAAATTAAATAATTTGAAGCGTTTTACCGAAGCTCTTTTTCTGCCGCGATGTTCAGGAGGAGCACGCGTGGTTGTCCGCTCTGCTCAGCGGCGAGCAGAACGCCACTCACTACTACACCGCCGGGCAGCTCGAGTCTGACCTCCAGTGGCGGTGGCGGGAGTCTCGAACACCGCTCACCTACGCCAGGTGGTGGCACGGTGAGTGGCGGTGGCGGGAGTCTTCTTCTCGATAACGGAAATTTATCACTTCTCACAACCACTAAATAGAATAATAGGTAAAAGAATTTACCATCAGAATAGTCATAAGTATGACTCACGTCATACTTATTGCGCGTGACGTGTAGTAGCTTGTTTCACGTGACGTGTTCTTGGCACGGCGGTGGAAACTGTTATTATTAGTATTCCTTCTTCTTGATAACGGAAATTTATTACTTTTTACATCCTCTAAATAGCATACTAGGTAATATAATTTACCATCAGCACCTTACCTATTGCACACTCATAAGTAACCTTCCACCCTCGACCCTCATGACAGGCTGGAACAGCACTGCTGACAGCTCTTTGGCCCCCACGGCGCCCCCCACGGCAACCTGCTTGGTGCTGCGCCACGCCTTCCCTCTGACGCCCTCGTCGACCTCCTCCTCCAGCGCCAGCTTCTTCTTCTTCAGCCCCGAGGACTGCCTGGCCGAGCGCGGGTTTGTCTGCAAGGCCTCCAAGAAGGAAGTTGGTGAGGCGAAATTTTAAAAAATAAAATAAAAAGATTATGCAACACGTTTTTTTCTGAACATTACCAACCTGTGCTTTGGAATGTTTTTATAAGTATCTTTGATATTATTCCCACTGATTTACGACCGCTGATAATCAAACTAAAACAAACTCTGAAATAACACACTGAAATATCACACACACTGATAACACATACACTGAAATATCACACACGCATTCACGTGATAATCATCCAGAAAATTTGTTCAACCATAAGCTCATTATATATCTTGCAAAAATAAAATCATATTAAATTAATTTATATTTTTCATGCCGAAAATATCTCTTTTCTGCCCTAACAGGCTGTCAGAAAGACGCAGAGACAAGCCCATTAATATTTTTCACACTAAACGGATATTTTCCACACTCGAAGTCGTTAATTGAGGTCATCTGCAACAGGTTGCCCGAACGGCGGGGACAAACCCATTAATATTTTCTACGCAAAATGGATATTTTACACACTAAAGGTCCCTAATTGTGGTCTCCAACAGGCTGTCGGGACGGTGCCGGGACAAGTTACGACGGGACCGCCGACATCTCCATCTCAGGCCGGGCCTGCATGCGCTGGGACGACCGCCGTCTCAACAACATCGGGTCCAGCGGCCGCACGGGCCGCTCCAGCGTCCCATTCGACCTGGGACTTCTGGGCCCACATAACTTCTGCAGAAATCCAGACGCGTCCCCGGCCCCGTGGTGCTATGTTGCACCTGATGTCCCTGAGCCTTGTGATGTGCCGCTCTGTGCTTCACAGACGCTCATAACTCAAAGTGAGTGATGTGTGGTGCTATGTTGCACCTGATGTTCCGGAGCCTTGTGATGTGCCGCTCTGTGCATCACAGACGCTCATAACACAAAGAGAGAACTAAGAAGTGTGTAGGGGGGAAGATGATACCTGTTAAACTTGAGTCCCCTTCCATGGCAAAACCATTTTATTTTATCATGATTCCGTTTTTGTCTTTCTTTCATAGTTCACTAAAATCTATATCTACCTTTACGAAATATTATGTACTTTTACCGTTGAATCCTTCACAGCGAACATTTTTTTTTTTTTTTTTTTTTGTTAAACAAAATTTGTCCTGTGCCTCCTAAATGAAAGGGTCTTACCAAAATACACAATTAGGCTATATATGCTTAAAATATATATATCAATTACTGTGATGTACATTAATCAAATTACCATTTAATGAGAGACATTCGTGCGTCTCGCAGGCAGCGCCTCGGTGTCCCAGGGCAGGAGCACTACTGGGTCTTTGCTGCGCCCCTTCCGCCCCACCAGGAGCCCCCCGGGGACGACGAGGGCGCCACTCATCCCCACGTCGTCCATCTTGCCGTCCATCCTCGCCATGATCTCGTCCACCACCACCAGGAGAAGCAACAGGAACGTTAACAACCCTGTCGTCCAGGCGAGCCCTTCGTCGGCTGTCACCAAAGTTAGTTGGGCAGAGTTAGTCATTCATTTATATTAAATTTCCTATTTTATTAATGCAACATAACTGATTTTTATCTATGATCAATAAATCTACATTAGCTCCATTAAATTTATTGAGAGGTGACAGATTTTAACTAAACTTTTTATTTTATTATTGCAGCAAAATTTATTTTTTTTTCATGATCAGTAAATCTACTTTAGAATAAATTGATTGAAATGTGACACCATAAAACCTACCGATACTGACCAGTTTTTCCTTCAATTAATTTGATGATTCTGCATTAATTGAATTCTTCAATTAATATATACTAAGTAGTAATTTCTTGAGCCACAACCAAGCCTCTTTATTAAGCTTCCCGTGTGACGTCCCAGGTTCGCTGTACCGCGTCTCAGCTGCAGTGCGTCAACTCGGACGTCTGCGTGGCCAGGGAGCAGCTCTGCGACGGCGTACGGCAATGCGCACGCGGCGACGATGAAAGGTGTTGTGGGTGTAGCCATCGTGCAGGAGACGTCATATCTAACGCTCTTATGTACACGTATTGTTGCCTGATAACTCGTAGTGGCCTAAGTACACGTAGTGGCTGAAGTGCACGTAACGGCCTAAGAACACAAAGCGGCCTAAGTACACATAGCGACCTGAGAACACGTAGCGGCCTAAGTACACGTAGCGGTCTAAGGACACGTAGCGGCCTTTGTATACGTAGCGGCATAAGTGCACGTAGCGGCCTTAGTATACGTAGTGGCCTAAGTACACGTAGCGGTCTAAGTACACGTAGCGGCCTAAGTACACGGAGCGGCCTAAGAACATGTAGCGGCCCAAGTACAAGTAGCGGCCTAAGTACACGTTGCGGCTTAAGTACACGTAGCGGCCTAAGAACACGTAGCGGTCTAAGTACACGTAGCGGCCTAAGAACACGTAGCGGCCTAAGTACACGTGGCGGCCTAAGTACACGTAACGCCCTAAGTACACGTAGCGGCTTAAATACACGTAGCGGCCTAAGAACACGTAGCGGTCTAAGTACACGTAGCGGCGTAAGAATACGTAGCGGCCTAAGTACACGTAGTTGCCTAAGTACACATAGCGGCCAAAGTACATGTAGCGGCCTCAGTACACGTAACGGCCTAAGTACAAGTATCGGCCTATGTACTCGTAGCGGTCGATTTCTCGTCAGTGATTAGTGAGTTTATTTTGAAAGTCGTCAGTGTGTGACTGATGGAGGTACAAACTCGTAGATATATTTGAAAGTGTGGCCCAAGTTCAGCAAGAGATTATTTCTCCTTTCATCTCTCTTAATTTAATGCTTGTAAATTGTGTTTTTGTGACATGGTGTAGATGAATATCTTTCCACTAGGAGCTCTTTGTTAAAAGTTTTACCTGTTCAAATACAAATTATTTATGCAGTGACGAAAAAAATTAGCTTTTATTCACGATATTAATTCTACATCTGTCAGGACTATAATTACCGGTATTATCTAAAGACGCGTAATATATACTAGGTTTGATAAGTAAATAGGTTCATCGTCAAACAATTTAACAAATTATCTCATAAATATTTATCAGTCTCATATTCACAATGAATTAAAATGTAGTTCTATTGAACTTTGGAAGAACTTTGCAGTCTCTGCAGAAATTTTAAAAGAATCTGAAATAAGTTCCAATTGTTGGCTGCAGAGACAATGATGTTCGATTGATTTTTATAAGAAATTTGTTGAAATAAGTTCCATTTGTTGGCTGCAGAGACAATGATGTTCGATTGATTTTTATAAGAAATTTGTTAAAATAAGTTCCATTTGTTGGCTGCAGAGACAATGATGTTCGATTGATTTTTATAAGAAATTTGTTGAAATAAGTTTTATTTGTTGACTGCAAAGACAATGATGTTCGATTGATTTTATAAGAAATTTGTTGAAATAATTTCCATTTGTTGTCTGCAGAGACAATGATGTTCGATTGATTTTTATAAGAACCTTGTTGAAATAAGTTCTATTTGTTGTCTGCAGAGACTGCAGCAAGTTCCTACGCGGCTTCGAGCAGTTCAAGGGCAGGACTCTGCTGCTGCAGACCGTCACAGAGGACGTGCAGACCAACGACCTGGGCGTGTGTGCCAAACTCTGCCTTGACAGACCGCAGTGTCGGGGCTTCGTTCACAACGCGGCATCTCAACGGTAAGCTGGCCCTAATAAACCTTCTTTACATATAATATTTTTATTGTTTATATTCCTGTACACGAATCTCTATTGATCTCAGTAACAAAATGTTCCTGTGGATGTATTAATAAATAAATAAATAAATAACAATAAAGCCATAACAAATTGTATTAAATAATGGCATTAGGGCAATAATTAGGGCATAATTAAATGGTAAAAAGTTTGTTTCCACGTGAACATGTCACCGAATGTACATATGTTATGCCAGGTGTCAGCTCAATACATTTTCTTTCCCGTAAACATATGGATAAATATCCCAATATTCCACCAGGTGTCAGCTCACCAGGATCGGTGTGGCGTCAGGAGCTCTGAAGTCTTCAGCGAGCGAAACTTTCTACGAGCTGACGTCACGTAAATCATCGTGCGATGGTCGCCTTCTGGTGAGTCAAGTCAACTGTCAAGTGAGTCAAGTCAACTGTCAAGTGAGTCAAGTCAACTATCAAGTGAGTCAAGTCAACTGTCAAGGGAGTCAAGTCAACTATCAAGTGAGTCAAGTCAACTGTCAAGTGAGTCATACCTGGCAACTGTCAAGTGAGTCATGACTGGCAACTGTCAAGTGAGTCATGACTGGCAACTGTCAAGTGAGTCATGACTGGCAACTGTCAAGTGAGTCATGACTGGCAACTGTCAAGTGAGTCATGACTGGCAACTGTCAAGTGAGTCATGACTGGCAACTGTCAAGTGAGTCATGACTGGCAACTGTCAAGTGAGTCATGACTGGTAACTGTCAAGTGAGTCATGACTGACAACTGTCAAGTGAGTCATGACTGGTAACTGTCAAGTGAGTCATGACTGACAACTGTCAAGTGAGTCATGACTGGCAACTGTCAAGTGAGGCTCTGACTGGCAACTGGGTGCTTTCCATAAAAATTTTTGTGCCTTATTTTCCGCGCTTGTCCATTAATGATATTTATTTTTACTTCTCAGAATAATTTCTTTAGATTTAAGTTTCACAATCGGACATAAGTATTTTAACCCGAAAAAATTCCATGTAAACCCCATAAGCTCTCTGAATCCCAAGTTTTCTCACTCACCCTCCCTTTTTACTGCGTTGCTTGCAAGTTTCCTCACTCACCCTCCCTTTTTTACAGCGTTGCTTGCAAGTTTCCTCACTCACCCTCCCTTTTTACTGCGTTGCTTGCAAGTTTCCTCACTCACCCTCCCTTTTATACTGCGTTGCTTGCAAGTTTCCTCACTCACCCTCCCTCTTTACAGCGTTGCTTGCAAGTTTCCTCATTCACCTTTTCTTCTTCCTCGTTTCCCTGCAGTGCGATAATCTACGGTGCGTGCACTCCTCGGCTCGCTGCGACGGCCGCGACGACTGCGGCGACAACAGCGACGAGAAGAACTGCCAGCGTTCCTCCTCTCCGTCCCAACAGTCCCCTCAGTCCCAACAGTCCCAACAGTCCCCTCAGTCCCAACAGTCCCAACAGTCCCCTCAGTCCCCTCAATATAAACTGCGTCTGGTCGGGGGATCAGGGGATCATGAGGGTAACGTGCAGGTCAGTCGTATGAATGATGTGTCAACCGTATGAATGATGTCTCACCCTTATGGATGATGTCTCACCCGTATGAATAATGTCTCATCCGTATGAATGACGTGTCATCCGTATGAATGATGTGTCATCCGTATGAATGATGTGTCATCCGTATGAATGATGTGTCATCCGTATGAAGTGTCATCCGTATGAATGATGTGTCATCCGTATGAAAGATGTTTCATCCGTATGAATGATATGTCATCCGTATGAATTATGTGTCATCCGTATGAATGATGTGTCATCCGTATGAATGATGTTTCATCCGTATGACTGATGTATCATACTTATGAATGATGTTTCATCAGTATGAATGATGTGTCATCCGTATGAACGATGTCTGATCCGTATGAATGAAGTGTCATCCGTATGAACGATGTGTCATCCGTAGGAATGATGTGCTAAGCAATTAATGATCCTTTTCTCATGCCCGTTTTTTAATCCTCTTTGTTTTAATCCCACGTCTCAACTTGAAATATACGTGCTCAAGATGGAAATTTGAACGCTGTTCGTATTTCATCAATACAATCTCTTAACTAATTCTTAAACTGTTAACTTGTTTTAAGCTAACACGTTTTTGGTTTTGGCAAATACTCATTATTAGGCGTAATGACTATTTAAATAGTACAAAATGTTTAATTCACCGTAAAATGTGAACTTGTGAAACTTGTTCTGTCAGCTGCTCGTGAAGGACGAGTGGGGGCACGTCTGCGACGACAGCTTCGGCTGGACGGAGGCGGACAGAATCTGCCGAGACCTCGGCTACCCCGACGCCGCCGCCTACACCAAGAACAACTTCTTCGCGCGCTCCAGGAAAGGTTAGTGACCGATAATATAACATGAATGCAAAATGTGGCCGTCGATTTAAGCAAAATGCAGAGTGTGACTGTCAAATTTAGAGTGTGTGACCGTCAAATGTGGAAGACAAATGTGGAGTGTGGTCTTCAAAATATGACTAGTGGGACACTTTCTATGTAGTAATTATGCTTTTTATTTAGATGTTATTTGCAACGATAAAATTCTTGAACAGAAGCCGCTCGCAGTGGCATCAGGTTTTGGCTGGACGGTGTCACCTGCTCGGGGCAAGAGGAGTCGTTTTTCCAGTGCCACTCCCGGGCCATCGGACGCCACAACTGCGGCACCACGGAGGTCAGTTGCAGGGCCTAATTCATGGAAAATTTTCACCTATTCGCATGAGCATCCACGCCTAAAAAATCAAGTGTAACTCCGAAATTTGTATTTTTCGTGCTAAATTTCATGTATCTGTTTGATCATCTATTTGCAAGAGTATCCACGCCTAAAAATTTGTCTGTAACATCATATATTGGTATTTTTCGCGCTATATATCATGCATTTGTAAGATGTATCATGTAAGTGGCGAAAGCTGGGTATTCAAGCGATTGATGTAACTTAATATTAATATTCAATCAAAGTAAAACAAGCGAGATTACTAACATATATCCTTTTTTATCATGTGTATTTCATTACTTTGCATTCCCTTTAAATACATTCATATTAATTCCTAACTACTAAACCCACTGCCCGTCTGAGCGCAGGTGGCAGGCGTGGTGTGCCGCACAGCGACCTCCACAGCGTGTGGTGCGGGGCAGTTCCAGTGTGGCCGCCAGCCCACCGTGAGCTGCATCAAGCGGGCCGAGGTGTGCGACGGCACACCCCAGTGCCCTGATGGCAGGTGGGGCACGTGGTCTCATTAATGGCATAATATAGTTTAGTATTGTATAGCAAAGCATTGCATGGCATGACATTGCATTGAATTATATAGAATAGCATAGCATAGAGTATCATAGCGCACAGCATAGCCATAGCATTGCGTAGAGTAGCTAAGCATTGTTAAGCATAGTGTAGCATTACATTGAATAGCATAACGTTGTAGAGCATTGCATAGCATTACATAGAATAGCATAGCATTGTACAGCATAGCACAGCATAGCATTGCGAGAACAGACCACGTTTAGTCACGACTTACTATCTAGAACATGGTCTTTTGATCAGATCTTTTCAACACTGACATTGAAATAAATAGCAATTGACTTACTACCATGTCCACATAGGGTGATACTACCGTGTCATTCAGTCTTCATGAGGTGATGAAGATCAGGTGTGCATTAGATGAAAAATAAATAATTATCACCATGAACTTATTTCTATTTTATTAATCGAACATTTTATACTTTAGTTATATGGCGCATTTCACATCCGCTATATAACTATAGTAAGTTATGATGTGGCCAAAGCAAAAGGTATGAAAGGAAGTGAAACTCGTCAAACACGGAACTCTCTATCCATTAAATTTTTTAACCTTGTATACCTATCCAAAAAGATAGTGTTCCAGAAAAATCGTAATTTCCCCTGGGGAAAGTTCGATCCCCAGGGAAATCGAAACATTTTTCTCGGTTTGCGAGCTGAACATTTCCCAAACGTAAGCCACTTGTTGCAGTGACGAGCGGAGGGAGATGTGCGAGGACGTGGGTGTGGTGCGACTGGAGCCTGGCACGACAGTTCGGGCCCGGGGCACCGATGCGCTGGGCACGATATACGTCAAGCACGCGGGCCGCTGGGGCACCGTCTGCGACGACGGCTTCGACAACGCGCATGCCCAGGCGAGTTGTGGCTTACAGGTGTTGTTGTCACGTGAGACTAGCGTGCCTAAATGACGCGTATTAACGTAGGAGCTGATGTCAAGTGAGACTAGCGTGCCTACATGACACGTAGCAATGTAGGAAATGTTGTCACGGGAGACTAGCGTGCCTAAATGACGCGTAGTAACAGTAACATAGGAGCTGTTGTCAAGTGAGGCTAGCGTGCCTACATGACACGTGGCAATGTAGGAGCTGTTGTCACGTGAGACTAGCGTGCCTACATGACACGTAGCAGTGTAGGAATTGTTATCACGTGAGACTAGCGTGCCTACATGGCACGTAGCAATGTAGGAGCTGTTGTCACGTGAGACTAGCGTGCCTACATGACACGTAGCAGTGTAGGAGCTGATATCACTTGAGACTAGCGTGCCTACATGACACGCAGCCACATACACGTAGCAATGTAGGAGCTGTTGTCACGTGAGACTAGCGTGCCCACATGACACGTAGCAATGTAGGAGCTGATATCACGCGAGACTAGCGTGCCTACATCACACATCATGTTAATGTGCAGGTTGTGTGCCGCAGTCTGGGCTATGAAGATGGCTGGGCCATTCCTTACTCAAGAGCCACCCTGGGACGCGGCACTGGAGCGGTAAGTGATATTCCAGTCCTGTTCAACATTGAGGTCGATTCATTTTTTGTATCCAAATATAAAAACAAATGGAATGAAATAGAGCACATTTTAATATATTTTTTTATCGTAACATGGCTATCATGAGCATGGTCGCCGATTGCCAGTGACAAATTAATAGGTGCATGCACCCATTTGAGCTGTTGAAAAGTATACAGGATCTGACATTGCAGGTGCTGGTGAATAAGTTTGGTCTAAAAATTAGGATGATCTGATGAGTGTTTTTGAATAAATTTGAGCTGAATAAGATGATGATCTGACAGGTTCTGGTGGATGAACCGATGTGCCGAGGCACAGAGCAGTCACTCAACGAGTGTCGGGGCATCAACTGGGGAGTGTCTGACTGCGATCACTCGGAGGATGCTGGCGTCTTCTGCTCAGACCCCGTGAGTCCGCTAGACACTGACTTCTGCTTAGACCACATAAGCCCAACTAGACCCTGACTCTTCTGCTTAGACCCCATGAGCCCAACTAGACCCTGACTCTTCTGTTTATACCCCATGAGCCCAACTAGACCCTGACTCTTCTCTTCAGACCCCATGAGCCCAACTAGACCCTGACTCTTCTGTTCAGACCCCATGAGCCCAACTAGACCCTGGCTCTTCTGCGTCTTTAGACCCCATGAGCCCAACTAGACCCTGACTCTTCTGCTTAGATCCGTGATTGGAAATAAACGCTAGCTCTTTTACTCAAACCCAACTAGATTACTTGCACGATTACAGAATCGATAATTTGTCTGGCCCAGCAAGGTTCAATAATATCTTTAATTCGATTTCCCAATATCTGTATCCTGTAATAATACAATACATTAATAATGTTTAATTTTATTTCCGCGTACAGGAGACCATCAGACTGGTAGGAGGGTCAGGCCCGCATCAAGGGCGTGTGGAAGTGAAGCTATCGGGCGTGTGGGGCACGGTCTGCGACGATGACTTTGATGACTACGACGCCTCGGTGAGACTTACCTAACTTTGTACTTGATGATAACTTTTCTTTCCTTTAAAAGTTACAAGTTGCCGAGAGTTTTAATAAAGGTGTTTGCGCTGCTATGTGAACATTAGTTGCTTTATTCTGCCCAAAACTGTGATAATTTCTGCCCAAACTATAATAATTATGCTCTAAACTCTGATAATTGCGGTCAGAAAGTGGCAATTATGCCCTAAACTGTGACTATTGCGCTTAAAATGTGACTATTGTAGCCTAAACTGTGACAATTGATCCCTAATCATTCCCAAATATTCCTTAACTGTGACAATTGCGTTTTCAACTGTGACTATTGCACCCTCAACCGAAACTAAGGTTTGTGTTGTAGGTTGTGTGTCGGTCGTTGGGCTACAGTCATGGCGGCATCGCCCACAAGATTGTAATCATCGCCCAAGATTATAATCATTTGTTTGTGTTGTATCCATCATCGCCCAAGATTATAATCATTTGTTTGTGTTGTATCCATCATCGCCCAAGATTATAATCTTGAGCGATATATCCATCATCAACCATCGCCCAAGATTATAATCATTTGTTTGTGTTGTATCCATCATCGCCCAAGATTATAATCATTTGTTTGTGTTGTANGTCTCCTGCTATACTGACAGGTGCGTGTGAGGGTGGAAGACGGGGCGTTTCCTGCTATACTGACAGGTGCGTGTGAGGGTGGAAGACGGGGGCATCTCCTGCTATACTGACAGGTGCGTGTGAGGGTGGAAGACGAGGGGGTAACCTGGTTCACTAGAAGACTTGTGCGTCTGATTTGGTTGGCCAGGGTAGCAGCGAATGTCTCTGTGTTCCCTGATCGGAACACGTAACAAAAAGTTAGGTTTCAACGTGCATTTGGTCCCGTTCTTTTCTTTTACTTAATTCACTTGAGGTTTATAAGCTTAAACAACATTTTGAAATAACAAAAACATGTTGCAGGCGAGCCCGCACTCTGGACCTGCAGGCGGTGTCGACACGGTTGTCGTCTGCGTGTGGGCGCGCAGCTCCCGCAGGCAGTTTTGTCACTGAAAACCTCGCGAAGATCGTGGGCGGCCGCATTATTTCCCCCCGCGAGACTCCCTGGTCTGTCTCGCTCATGATCCGAGAAGGGGTGAGTTTTACACCATTGTTAGTAGTTAAAAACTTAAAGCTACAATGATATTTAGGTTTTGAAACGCCCAGTAATTAAGCAATAATCAGTTTTCATTCAATTTAATTGCCTCACTAACAAACTTTAACTGCATTGACTCCATGTGTTGGTAAATATCGTGTTGCTTTAATATTTCCCTGCAATCAAGCGCACTATCAGCTGAGACATAAATAAATCCCATTGTGCATGCCGCTAATTTAATAAAAACACATCCAATAGTTGGATTCTGCGCAATCTTCGGTATTCCAATAGTTTTATTATATGCAATCCATGGTAGTCCAATAGCTGAATAAATCTTAATTGACCTATTTCAAACTGCATTACATATAAGCCCTGGTATGCCTATACCTGGATCACACGTAATTCCCTTTCATTTACGGCATTGTCGGTGCAGAACAAACTGCGCCACAACTGCGGCGGCGTAATCATCTCCGAGGACCTTATCCTGACGGCGGCGCACTGCTTCAAGAAGCATCCTAAGCAGAACTACGTCATCAGGGTCGGTGAACACGACCTGCTTGCCGAGGACCAGGGCCAGAAGGTGGGTCACAAAAAGCATTTACACACTCATAAAAATATTTTGAATGTAATCAGTTTGATACCGAGAAAAATATTTTGAATTTTGGAATTGCGAACACCACCTCCGCCGTCCTGGCCGAGGACCAAGGACCATTGCCGAAAGCTGAGCAAAAATGAACGTTTTCCCGCTTTTATGAATATTTGAATTATAATCAATTTGATAACAATAAATATTATCTTCAGTTCTCGAATAATTATTCACTGAAGATGAGTGAAGAACAAGAAACGTTTCCAACATCCCGCTTATGAAAATTCTCTTGAACAGTAATCAGGTCGATAGTTTGATACCAACAAAAATATCTCCAGTTTTTCGCAAACTCTTTACTTGAGATATTTTTATTTAAGTAATAACTCGATACGCATTTGGAAGTCATTGTCCGTAACATTTATTAATTTGCAAGTCATATTTATAGCTAGTAATGACTTGATTGGACAACATTAATATTCGTTGAAAAAATATGTTTAAAATGTGTAATTGCCGCTGACAGGACTACCTTATTGACAAGCTGTGGGTACACGACGAGTTCGACACCAACATCGAGTTCAACAACGACATCGCTGTGCTCAAAGTGATGAAAGTCAACGGCAGGGCATTACAGTGAGTGCGATGAGCATGATAAAAGTTTTGAAAGTCACCACCAGAATCTTATAATGATTGCGGTATTAATCAGTAAGGTTTTATTTCAATTCTGCCTCATACGTAGCCATGTTCGTAAGAGGCAGAATTTACATAAACAATCTTCCTTGATACGGCTTTAATCCCATTGTTTTAAACCAATAAAAATTGAAATTCTTCATTATTATACATTTGCCTACATTTCTTGACTTGAAGAACAAATTCCACGGAACAATAAAGTGGCCCAGTGGTTAAAGTTCAGAGTACCAGGATTGAAGCAGAGAGGTGGGGGTTCGATCCCAGCTCTGTGCGCCAGTTTCTGGTCAGAATCGGCAAAGAGGCTGAGAGGTTAAGCCAAAAAAAATTGAAACAGTGAGTTGCGAGTTCGAGCCGGCAACAAGCTGTGGATGTTCTGCGCTGTTAAGAATCGGCGACAGGCCTACGGCCTTATAAACGTTAAGACCGCTATATTATTACATTATGTGGACCATTGCAGGCTGGGCAACGGGGTGGTGGAGGCCGTGTGTCTGCCGGCTGGGGAGGAGCGCAACAAAGATCTGCGGGGCTGCAGCATCACAGGCTGGGGGACGCTCACAGAGAACGCCCCTGCCGTGCCTCAGGTCAGGGGGGATTTAATCCTCTACGTGCCTTCTTAAAGGATTGTGTCCTCGTGATATGGGTTATAAGGAATTAAACATACCTGCATGCAAGGGGAATAATTTCTCGGGCTAATTTTTTATTCCAAGAACTATACGTATTTGCAATGTCATGTAGGTAAACTATCACACGTAGTTCAAGTTTATTGACCGTTATAGGGAAAATTGGCAGGTTATTTAATTCCGAAAGCAATTCCAACGATTACAGAGACTAAGAGGGCTGAAATAGCCCCGCTGGAGAGCGAAAAGTTTTCGTGTTTTGCAGTTTGTGAGATGTGGTACTTACCGGATACTAAATACCTGCACAATGTGCCACTATCTGCTTGTTGATGAATTAATAATTTTGAGCTTTCCTCAGAATTATATTGCTCTTTTAACACGAAAAAACAATAGAAAATTGGAGCAAAAAAATTGAATTTTTGTCCGGTATTATATGGTATTTGTCCGTTATCATTTTTTATTTTATCCGTTTTTATGAATTTTATGGCATAGAATTAATTATTACAAAAATGAAATATTTTATGATGTCGTGGCGCAGAGGCTACCGCGGGTGGGCGGCGTTGAGATCTACGACATGGCGACGTGTACGACATCGAGCGGCTACGGCAGATTTGAGGTTACGTCAGGCATGACGTGCGCCGGTCGTCTTGACGGTCGCGTGGACACGTGTACTGGTGACAGCGGTGGCCCTCTCACGTGCATCGTGAACGGCAGACACGTGCTTTACGGCATCACGTCGTGGGGCAAAGGGTGTGGGCAGAGAGGCAAGCCTGGCATGTACACTAAAGTCACCAAGTTCCTCAGATGGTTGAATCAATTTGTTAGCTAAGTTAGAGCGTGTAATATTTTTCAGCCTTACTTGGTTTCTGGGCACGAAAATGACTTTTTCAACGCACGGGAACCGGAACTCGTGTATTTCTCTCTTACAGAGAGTCCAACAAACAACTTATTTTATGTATTAGTTTTTTCTAAGATTGCCCTTGCCCCAGTGGCAGAACAGTAAGAACTTAGTATTGTCACGCAGTTTTCGTGAAAAAAAAATGCTCGAGGTTCCATACTTTTATGTTACCACAATAACATGTCTCCATTCCATTGTTATTTTCCGTTATCTTTCTATGAACATTTATGACGAACGTCCGCGGCCATGGTGGCTCCAGCTCGCATATCATCAAGCGTCAAGATACAAATCATCTTAAAATGTGATATTCTTGATGCTCACACGCGGATGCTTTGTAAAAAGACTGTCATAAAGCCATAAGTCTCTCCGTCTCTCGTCACATTAAAGTGTAAATAAAATATGTACATCTTGTACCGGTGTAAGCATTCCAGCATCTGTAGCCGCAAGATCCAGCGTGGTATAGACTTCGGTTTTCCATTTAATAAAATCGTTTATACTAATTGTCCGGAGGTCCGCGATTTCGATGTCATCGTCAACGGTTATCGTCTTGCCATGTCAAAATCATCTTGCACTCGCATTCAAGACCGCTTAAAGCGATTAATTTGGCAATACTGATTATTATATCATAATGTGATCATATTTCCTTGAGATCATAGTGTAACTTTCAAAAATGTTTATATGTGGCATGTATATTTTTCGGCATCCAAATCTGGAATGGCTCGTAAATTTATTTGCACTATTGTGAGATTCAAGTGAAAAGCTATTCTCTATAGAGATACTATCAAGCCCAACAATAGCTTATTTGCTCACTTGCACCATTCATTGTACCCCCAGCGCTGTTATAAGAAGCGACAGTACGCCCACCTTCATTTACGTAACAACTGTCAGAAAATCTTCATGAAATTGTCGAAAATGACACAGCCTCACAGGATACGATCTCATGGATGAACTGAAGCCTTCGGTCACGTTCAAAACAAATGTATTGCCGACCATTCATGAGGATTTGTCATTACAATTTTTTGCATATTGATTGAAACTGCTATCCGTGTTTAGCGAGCAGTAATTGTTGATGCTTTGTATTTGTATAAATTATAACATAGAGTCAGTAGGAGATGTAAAAAAATGAATTTCCGGAACAAAACATTTTTCACGAAATGTTTTCATACAGAAGTACGACGAGAAATTTCAGAAATCATTTTTTGTATTTCAGATAAATGAAAAATATAATAATTGACGTTTGCTTTGATTCTAGAACATTTCAAAATCCAAATGTCGCATCGCTGTTAAATCTCATGCTTCGAATTTTGGTTTTCTTCTAACGATATTAGATTGAAGAGTGACTCAATTTTATGTCATTCAATAGTTAACGAAGCATTAACGCCAGCTATTCATCCAGTCCCGATCCATCACATGTTGCGTTGTATTCAACATTCATCGACTTCTTCCACTGAATCTGGACACGCTTCTATGGCTTATATTTGAAGTTATTTCCTAAACAATGTTCTTAAATTTAATTATTTATGTACTTAATTCTTTTTTTCAACAGCATTCAACTCCAAGTCGTCCGTACCTTATTTGTAAAGTTTTAATTCAGAGCGCAGAATCCGCAAACTGGTCGGGTTGATTCGCATTTGTATCATCAATGAATATTTATCAGGCTTTGTGATGGGAACAGATTATAAGCGCCATCTTTACAGTTCCGATAATAAAGGAAGTTAACCTAACTGTGCAGATTATGATTATGTTTCTGATTTAATAAGTTATACATATATCACAGCTCAATCTGAAGCGAGATAGCCCGACTGAAGTATGCATGTTGTTAAATTTTGTGTTAACATGTCGCTAAACCTTATTAATGATCAAAATTCATAAGTTTCATTTTAGAAAACTGAAATCGTCCGAAAAAAAGTTGCTGTAAGGCTGCAAGCAGTTTTTGGATTCAGTAAATTATGTTTAAGGCCCAGAATCTAGGCTGTAGCAGAGGGCATTTGTTGTTAAGTTTGTATGGTGCGCAGTTGTGATAATAAAACATTCAACCTTTGTCTGTGTATTTTAATTGCAAGAACTTTCAAACGGTGTACTGAAACTCACAATAGTAGCTTATAACAATTTATTCAGTACATTACTGCGTTAAAAATAACGTTTGGAAAGCACCATCACCATAGTACATCAAGCAAGACACATTACAACACATCTAAACTAATTTTAATAATAAACATGAATGCTGATTCCTGATGAAGGAAGAGTAACCAGTTGGCTCATGGAGGAGAGACTGGCACAGAGAGGAGAGGCTGGCTATTGGTGCAGACATCCAGTCCGGTTATAGCAACTGCTTTTCGTATAGGCATACCACTTCGCCTTGCGGGTCTGAGTGGCGCAAATATTTGGTCGCAGACTCGAGTTCCTGCAAAAAATAACAAGTTCTGTATCATCTGTTCAAATGTGGTCTGCGTGGTAAAGTTTACGTTCCGCTAATAAAAGCATCTTCACTCCTATATATGAACAATTGTTCGTTTTATGCCATTGGTCTTTCACTTAGGTTTGCGGTCGTAGTTTCGAACTTCAATTAACTCAAATGAATTATTAATGTCCATCATTTAACAACCTGATGAAAAATTTAATCGTAGTGATGATAAATCTGAAATTCTATCACATATGAATATCAGCACTTACACATTGACCCCAAAAAGGTTAATCAGAATCAGGGGGTTGCGGAGGTTCAACATGGGCTGCTGTAGATGGGAGTTGAACAGTGGGCCATGTAGCGTGGTATATCTCCGCATCCTGCTGTCCCACACTCCGCGTAGCTGATGTGGCAAGAGGGTTCCATTAACACGTTGACTCCGAAGTGGTACATATGCGTACCACGAAATTTATTTCTCCAGGACGTAGTGGTACAAATATTTCTCCAGGACATGGCCTAAAAAACAGCAAAGTCCGCGAACAAAAAATGCCAAAAAAAACTATAACTCAACAGATACTAGTATATATGTAGGTTCCAGGGTAAAAATTCCATTCTTTTCTTTTTTTTAATTAGGAAGTATCCCTGTCAAAATTTTCAGCCTACCAACGCAATTAAAAATACTAAATCGCGGAATTTGTCCGGAAAAAATGCCGTCTGGCAATCCTGTTACATGAAAGTAATAAAATAAAATAATAGCACAAGATGAAGCAATAGAAGACAGCGTGTTCAATTGCTGTAAGGAAATGCTCTAATATTGCATCATTATAGGATTTCATCAGGGTATATTGCAAATATTTGGAGAGAAGTAACGGCATTTCCAATTATCAGCTTTAGAATAGTTCCACCGGGGCCGTAATAGTTTTTAAAAGCGAGTTGTTCTCCTCTACACCAGAGCAGCTCGCATGCACACTTGCACATTCAACAACACACAAGCACAGCAAACAATGCACAGCACCACATCAGCGCCAACAGCGCACCGCAGCACAGCACCAGCACAGCCAACAGTACAGGCGGTTACCTGGAGCTGCTGAAGGAGACAGGAGCTGCATTGCAAGGCAGCAGCGCAGGGTCGCGAGTGCTCAGGCCGGCGTACGGCCACGACTGCCAACGACGAACAGAATCATTACATTCATATATTGCACACCAGTCATGTATGTTTACATTCATGTAAATACATTGCTAACTTATTCAACTCATTTTAATTCGAGATGAATCAAATATTTCAAGTTGCATTTCAGGTACTGAAAACTGAGCAAATGTGTGAAGGAATATGTCGAGACTTCCAAAACTTGTGTACTCCTCGTGCTGAGTCACTCACGAGACGCGCGTCGTACTGCGCCGTGTTGTGGGTGGGGTCGGTGAGCACACCGCGCAGGTGGGCGATGTATGAGGCTGCAAGGCGGAGGGTATCCAGCTTGGAGAGCTTCGTGTCAGGGGGCACCCACGGCAGCGTCGTCTTCAGGCGGCAGAACGCTCTGCAGTGGCGGCAGGAATAAAGGACATTATCGTGTGGGACACTGTCATCAAAAGGGTGGGGCTGCTGTGTGTTCTTAATCTACGGGTAGGTGATGAGGGTTTTAACAGAGAACTATTAAATGGGCTAAATGAGTTCCATGTCAAACTAATTGGTTTGACGAAGATTTGCATAAAGGTTGCCAATATTACTTTTTCTTTTTTGAGAGTTTCTGGAATCCGAAAAAAGAGCATTTTGCAAGGTAATATTTTGAATATGTGTTTCTGACACGTAAAACATCACATATATTATTATGATCAAATTTTCTGCGTCTTTCACAACCCGTTTATACTCAAAGCGTCTCATGTAATGACAAAACTTGAATTAATTTTTAATTGCAATTAAATTTGTCTTTAAAACCAACAATTCACTTGGAGTCACGATTAAAATAATCGAAATAAATTTGCTTCGCGGTCATACAAACCTTGATACGCTCGCGTTATACTACAAAAAAAAGGTAATTTAACTCAACCGATGAAAACATTCCCTCTGCCTCTTCCGGAAGGTATTTTTTCTATCCTGTGAAAAACCAAGTTCACCCAGGCTCTCCACTTTCCTTTCAGGCTTTCCACTACTGCCGTAGTGAAGATCCAAAAATACATGCTCACCTAATTTTTGCGTTCTCCAGAAGACATCGACTGACTTAGTGGCTATGAATGATCACCAAAGCGCCGCATTCTCCAGAAGCCTATTGACCCACCCAGTTGAGATGCATGCTCACCCAGGCTCTGCGTTCTCCACACAACCACCACCTCACCTCGCCAGGATGCGCATGCGGGTTCTCTCCCTGGCGTTGGCGGCGTTGCGCTGTACGGGCTTCTCCCGACGCCCAGACTTGCCGCCCTGCATGTCGTCCGGATTTTCTGGCTGCTGTCGCTGCTGGTTTCGGTTCCGAGAATTACGAGGTCGTCGTGGCATTTCCTACCTCATGCGTCGTATGCATAATTTAAGGCGGCATAAAGAATTTTAAAAATTTAACCGCACTGACGTACCAAAAACCGCGCTAACGTCGAACAGAGTAATAAGAAAAAGATTCATCAGAACATAATGCACTTCAATTGGGATTTCGCAAAATAATGTACGAATGAAAAATGAGAAGCGATCAGAAAGTAAAGGATTATCGATGCTTTATAGGCCTATCTCACTGCGCAACTGTGATCGGATAGATTCGGCTTGAATAGAATCTGCCTTTGCAGGTAAGAAATAGCTTGTTCTTTATTAAGACTTGTATGAATTTTCTTTACTCTCTGGCACTGATCATCAATTTCCTAGAACAAAATCTTCGTTCGTTCGATGCAGTCCTTGTATCTGGGTAAGAATGGTGGAAATATTGTACTAATTAGTGTATTGCAAGCCTTTTGCTTTAAACTCAGATATTCTCAGTACAGTATTATCGCCAATATTATTTATCGACAAAATTAATATTACAAGGGAGAGTAAATATCAGTGGCTCTTATTCGTTACAATATTTCGAAGTAAGTTCCGTATAAAATTGCCTCTCATTTAATGGAAAATGAGATGTGACAGTAAAATATCGCCACGAAACGCTGTTTAAAGAGCTTTAAGAGAGACAGAGACACTTACTGCACTCCAGACACTTCAAATTGCACTAAGTGTTCTGACAGACATCTACATAAAATATGTGAGTTAAAGACCAGATGAGGGTATAACCGCCTGGTATTGGGTGTTGTCGTGAGGGCTGACCAATGAGGGAAGCCCTTACTCGTATGGGCGTGTCTTAACTCAACCAATGAACGAGAAGCACTTCACAAAATCTTCAGGTAAATAAGAGGACGAGCTTCTTAAAATATTTGCATACTGAAACTTAGGACAACAAATCAAAGCAAAAGATAATGAGCGGAGAAAACAATACTCCGACAGTATCGTAAACTTGCTGCTTTCCTAGGTTCTTATTCCTTTTGAAAAAGAATAACATACAATTCTAATTGAAATATTCCCATGGGGGAGGAATATTTAGAATTAACAAAATCAACTTTTGCTGTAGATTTAACTCCAATATATATACCCTCCCTCTATCGTCCCGACATGGGTGCCAGGTGGTAGCAGCTGTAGCGGCGCCCGAGTTTTACAGGCTCTTCGACAATCAGTTTTTTTTATGGGACTTTTTCTTCCGCATCTTTAACCATTTAATAATCAATGGGAATATTTTATTTTCATTGATTGCGATTTTCTATTGCAAACATTTTCGTTTTGAAAGAAGCACAGCAATAACAGCTGCATGTCGTAAATTAATAATAGTTAATTAGCATAAAAATTTGCAATTTTTAATTTAAAAATTTAATGCACAGAGGTCATGGATAAACATTATTCCCAGGAAAGTAAATAATTTCGCATCTTATACAAAGCACGGAAGGTAAAAAATTTCAGTAGCTAGTTTTCATAAGCAGGTAAAAGGAGACGGAAAAGAAGATGTCAGTTCTTGTCGAAAACCAAGTCAGCCGGTAAAGAACCGACAATGTGTGCCACTCAAAGCATGGTAAAGAACCCGACAGTTCTTCTCACAGAAAGGAAATTCTCGGACGGAAAATGCCGCGTCATGCAAGGGTTAGCGGCCGCCGATGCCTGACACTTCACACCCTCGATACATCGACACCCGCCGTGCTCGCCTTGCCCTCTAATTTTCCGTAGCCCATCATGAAAATTTCATCTTCGATTGATTTGAATTTTGATTTTAAACATAAACAAAAATTAATTTTTACGAGTTATTCATTTACCTAAAAGTATATTTATTATCTTTAGGAGTGAAATTATCTAATTTCAAATGACATTCATGTCGCCGATTGTCATCAACCCTCGATGGGAATATTTCGACCTGCGCAGTTTTGAATTTATCATCTGCATTTACTCTCTGAAGTATCTAAGTTTCCACTAATGTAATTTAGAAGTTAGTTGAGAACGAATGTAGTAGATCACGTAAATTCGTTGACATTTTTAGCTGGTACGATACTCAGAAAAAATGCTCAATAGTAGTTCAGCTAGCTTTGGAACAAGGTTCAGCTTACTGAAAAAAGATAGCGATAGCAAGAACGCGCCAATTACTGATAATATATTATTTCAGCCTATTTTTCTAAATATTTTTTACGAAAAATTTTCAAGCATCGATTATTTGACTTGTATATTATAACTCATTATAGGAACTAAACGAACTACAGCAAAATCCCAACAAGAAGCGAGCACAAATCAGCGGAAGAAGAATGCACGCAACCTGAGAGGCGCTGCGAGAGGCTCTCAGCGCCCCGGTGTTTGGCGCTAAGAAAAACATCCCAACATTTGCTGCTGATCTCAGCTACAACAACACACTTAAATGACAGCCCTACGCACTCAAAATATCAATGGAAAACTATTTAAAGTGAGTACATAATACATGGCGAGAAATTAATGTTTTTTGCAAGCTAAAATTAATACTCGCTTCTTCTTATCCATATAATATAAAACATCGTCTGTGCCTCAGTCTAAAATATAATGACGGACAACAAAATTTTATTTATGTTCATCTGACTCTCCCTCTTTATCCCTTGTATCATCAAGGTCGTTGGTGCAAATTTGTACGAGACTCTTCTCAAACTCAATGTATTCTTTACGATAAATTTTTCATGATTCTAATCGTTCCTAAATTTAGCAGAAATTAATTATTTTCTTCAGCTATTGTTAAAAATAATGCCTGGGTGTCATTTAAGAAGAGGAAGAGAGACAGAAAGCTGCCCGACAAGGGCGAAACGAGCGTACATGTCAGAGCCGCGCCGCTCTGCGCTATGGACGTGACGCTGCACTTTACACAACGACACGTAGCACTTTTTAATGCATTTTTTTCATTTATGTAAAAAAGGCGCTATTGTGCTCGCCATGTCCGTCTGTCCGTCCGTCTGTCCGTCCGTCTGTCTGTCTGTCTGTCTGTCTGTCTGTCCGTAACTTCACGTTTTCGTCGCCGATAAAATGCGCTCTCTGTCACTCACTGCTGTGAGAACTGAGTTATATTTTTTGATGCTCGGTGTGAATGCCCAGGCGTCAGTAATATCTTTCATAAAGCATTAGAAAATCATTCATGTAGACTAAATTAAGGATGCATCGATTCGAAAATGTATGAACATGTAAAGAACTTCAACAAATGCCTCAAACAATACGGAGAAATCTTCGCAGATGACTCGCACTCAAAGCGTATCATAGTCGCTCAGTGTCAAGGAGAAAAACTCAATTAAATTTCAGGGTCCTTTATAAATTAATCTCGGAGGTTATTTCTGAAAATATGAAAATTTCTACTTTGGTTAGAGCCATATATTACTAATGACTTGTTTTTTCATGATAATATTGTGCTATTTATGATTAATAACGAAGAATGCATCACTAAATTCAACAGGATGATTAGTGCACTGCATGTGACAAACATTTGAACGATTATGTCAACTCATAAATAAAATCTATCGTCGAAACTGAATGGCAACCTCGGAAAAAATATTGAATTAACATAAGTAAAGGTAAATTAGTGAATAAGTCATTGTGCAAAGAAATGATCGCTCAGGTTTTTTAAAAACTTTCTTCTTCAACTTACTGTACATTAATGAAGTAGGTTTAGATTCAATATTAATTGTAGACAGGAAATCTTATTTAATTTCCATTTTTTTCAAGGTTAGAACGATAAATTTGTAGCAGTTTACTTAATACAGGGTCTAACATCAATCAAAATGCAAAGATTTGTCAGACTTAAATTTATGTATTTTTTGTAAGTGAAAACTTCATCTTGCAATATGTCTATTCATTTGGACGAGATTAATAGGCAATCATATATAAACTCATTAACTGCTTCATTTATACCTTATCGCAAAAAATACATCAAATTCCTATGAGCAAAATTTCAATTTCTATGTTACATTTACAGTGAAAGGGTTTTTCCTTTTACTAACGAAGAAATCCTTATGCGTCCCTCATGAGTTCGCAAGAATGCACTAGAGGCCGCGCACTGGAGTCTCCGAAGAACGATGTCCTAGGGAAGCTTCAAGATTGAGACTCAAGACTGTTGTGACCTGAAGAGGCATTATTTACAAGTCCGTGACCCAAAGGAGTGACTTCGGTAGAGAAGTCACCTTGAGGAGCTTCAGTTAACAGGCCAGCATCTGCAGGAATGATCCATTCAGAGCCGTAACCTGTACGGGTGTCACCAGCAGGGGCTTGAACCGAAAGGCTGTGACCTACAGAAGCGTCACCCGCAGTATTACCAGCTAATAATGAGTTACTTGAAGGACTTTGCTGAGGATCTGTTGAAGGAACATCCTCAGCAGTAACATGCCCTACAGAGACGTCCTCCACAGGACTTCGTTCCTCAGGAGGCAGACCAGTTGCAGACTCTATGTTATCGTGGCTTTCTGTGTTCGGTCGACTGCGAGAAGGGATTTCATACGCGTTTGATGAAGCAGATGTTTTCCATGAAGCCTTGGAATGGTTTTGTGATGAAAATAAATCTAAATTCAATAAAAGATTACTTCCTCTTGTCCATATATTTTGCGGGAAACCTGGCGGGTGTGCTAAATTGAACGCAAGAATATCAGTTTTTCGCTTTTTCTTAGCTGCTCCGCTCGCCGAAATAGCCGCTGGACCATCGCTAGGCAGGTAAACCTCATTTAATTCTGAATTTTCAACCTGCCATAAATCCAAGGTTTCTGTCGTTGGGGCAGTTAATCTTTCAGACTCTAGTCCTGCATTTTGGGAAACATGATGGGTAGCTGGGTCTTCCACAGGCACGGGATCCGGCAAACTAATACTTGGCGTTTCTCTTTGTTGCTCTATTCTTTCGGAATAGCTTTGGTTCAGAGCATCTGTGGTGTCATTCGCTGCAAGTAAGTACTTATGACGTGCATGACTTGATGTGTAATCTTGTTCAGGCCCAAAAGCGACTTCTCCTTGCGCCGGTCCGTCGCTAAGTACCGCCAGATTCTTTGTCTCAGGACGAGGTTGCAGCTTTATATCTTTTCCAGTTGATGAGCCAATTTGCACGTTATTATCACCATTTTCCGTGTTCTGTACGATAACATTATCCTCATTTTCGTCTCTCTTATGCGCCGGTATCGCCGCCATTACAGTCGGCCGTTGCAAGAGATACTCAACTCTTCTAGGTGGCTCAGAGGCCGGTATTGTCTTGTAGATCTCATCCAAGGGACGAACTGCGCCCAGCGTTGGGTCAAACGGTGAATATAACTCAATATTCTCAGTTAAGCTGTCTTCTGGATTCCAAGTTTCATCCGTTAGAAGCGTCGCTGCTCCGTA
Source organism: Hyalella azteca (assembly GCF_000764305.2). Taxonomy (NCBI): domain Eukaryota; kingdom Metazoa; phylum Arthropoda; class Malacostraca; order Amphipoda; family Hyalellidae; genus Hyalella; species Hyalella azteca. The sequence goes on along the minus strand of NW_025939444.1, from coordinate 118,209 downwards.
GCCTTCGCTGTCGAATAATTTAGGGTGCGGAGCCTTGCCTGGTCTCAAGCTCACGATCGCATTCTCAGCTGCATTTAGCTGGTGCTCGCTGCTGCTGAAGATGCTTGTGCTGTATGCATCTGATCTGTTAGGTTATAAATCAAATAGCCATTTCACCAATAATAATAGCCATTAATGTTTTAGCTATTCATACACACAATATATGTCAATAATTCCTGCTTGTTATTATCACCGAAATTATGCCAAAGCAGCACGATAAGCATTTGATGGTAGAAACAGTAAACAAATATATTAAGGGTATTTGTACCACATTTTTCTATCAAAATATGCAATTTCAGTGCGAGTAAATTGTGATGAGAAATGCCCGACCTGTCGAAGCGCTGCTGCAGCGCCGTGACGTCGAGCTTGAGGTCGGCGAGGACCTCGAGCACGAAGTTGAGGGCCTCGCTGCTACCCTCGCCGCGCTCCCCTCGCAGCCCTCGTACGCCATCGCGTCCCGGCGCCCCTGGAGGGCCCTGAGTCACGCAAAATGGTTTAACATGTTTTTCTTCTGTTGCTAATGCTTTATATCACTCATTTATAATCGCTTTCGTTAATGTAAATCATAGTGGCTGAAAAAACATCCATCGAATTAAGAAAAAATATTGACTCACAATAGGTCCCCGCCTACAGCGGCAGAAGCTCCTCTGGTGGGGCTCGCCAATCACCGTCCAGGAGTCCAGAGGGAAGTCGTCGCTGTTGTCGATGAGGTTATCTTCCACCCGACCTAACGACCCAGACTGCGGGACCACAGACGGACCCGCACTACCTGGTGGACCCGCATTGCCTGGCGGACCCGCATTGCCTGGCGGACCCGCATTGCCTGCAATTTAGAAGCTTGCAAACTCCTGACCCTTGACGGGTCTGGATGTTACGTTAGCTCGGGTCAAAATGCTCGAGAAACCCGTACGTAAACGTTTAGGGAAAAGCTGCACATAAAGCCTCTGAGCGACGTTTACATGCAGTATTTCAATACGCTATTTATACCCAATTATTGACAGTTAGAAAGGCAATTTGACGTTAATTGAATATACGTCATGATTCATCTGATAATTGCTATTAAATTTCGAAGCCTAATTCTTTCCCTTCTGAAATTCACCCTGCGAACAGTAAGAATTTTAATCTTTAACCTTAGATTCCGCATCTATTAATAAATTCTACTCCTAAATTTTTACTGAATAAAAAGTTATCGGTCCTGTTTTTAGGAAATTTACCCGGAAATCCTCTAGGGCCGGGTTCGCCGGGGGGTCCTGGAGGTCCTTCCGGGCCCGGAGGTCCGGCCGAAAAGCTGTAGAGGCGCACCGCAGTGCTCAGGGCTACCAACTGCTCATTGTGAAACGTAGTAATTTATCTTAGGGCTACCAACTGCTCATTGTGAAACGAGAAAATTATGCTCGGGGCTACCAACTGCTCATTGTGAAACGAGGAACTCATGCTCAGGGCTACCAATTGCTCATTGTGAAACGAGATCATTATTCTAAGTGCTACCATAGTAGGCAGATGAATGAGATGAAGATATTCAAAGAGATTGATAGGAATTAAATGAGATAGGACGTACATGAACGGTTAAGGTGCATTGAAACAATTAGCGTAATAATATTTGAATGTATTTACTTTCTTCCCACATGAACACAGTTTTCTTTATGAAATGCGAATGGTTTTAAGCAAATACGTGGGAGCCTGTTTGTGATGGAAACGTCCTAAGTGAGCTAACAATGCGCATGCGTGCGCGATTCATGTACATTTACTGCGTATTTCGTTCAGTTTTTATTATTTACAGTGGAAGTGCTATAAAGCCAATTCACGATCGATCATTACAATATATATTAACAGTTGCGTCACGTTCAGATTATCAGAATCTAACTCTTGATTTTGTTCTCACTTTTTCCTCGAGATCTTTGACTTTATCTTTGAGTTGACCAACTGTCTCGCAGGTGGCGGTGCAGCGCTGGTGGCCGTGAGTGCTGTACCCGCGGCGGGCTTCTTCGTAGAGCAGCTCTGACACGACACCATGAGGAGTAACAATAAAATATAGTAATAACATCACTCAATCAAGTCCAAGGAACATGAAAGGTGCGAGAACATTTATTTGAATCTTAACCCTTTGCTTACGGATGCATTTACCGTCGTCTGTATTATTCGTACATAGATGCTGGGACCGAAAAGTTCTGTCAGTACACTAAGTATCCAGTTCAAATGCTTAGTGGTAGATACAAACACATTTAACAATGACTTAGAATCAACAAACAATATGTTTTGAATTAACACATATTAATCAAGGCGAGGTGTGAACTTGATACCATTTTTATTTTAATTCTCTGTAACTTATTTCATTTCCTCAGATTGAAATCGTAAAAATGCCTGTGAAACAAATGAAAATATCCCGTTTTGGACTGGTATTTTAAAATCTATAATCAACACCTGTTGTTTTGAAAATTACAACATGCGTGTTCATTTCATGAATGAAATTGGATAAAACTATTCGAAACATTCCAGATCATACGTATATAACTCGAAACACTTTTTGGGGGTTGTTCATGTATGAGAGTTGTGAAGCCGGAAACTCATTAGCATTCATGATATTTTCGAAATTCACTCAATGACAGTTATACCATAAATTGACAAACAGTTGTTGAGAAACTGTCTCTGAACACTTTGAAATCTCCCGAATAAAATAATTAAAGGTCATTTTTTATATTTTAGAAACAGTGCCTGAAAAGCGTCACCTGAAATCAAAGTGTATTAAAAGTTCATCTATTTGATAACTAAATTAGAAAACTTATGATCTATTCAGTACGAGGCAGATTTTTTACCTTAATATTCTGGTTTATGTTTACTCACATCGATCCATTATACTTTCTTAGTATTCTTAGTGCCCTAAGTTAGTGTTTCGGACCAGGCCACGCTGGAGCTCCGCTACCGCACGCATTGAAATTCTCCATTTCAATAAATTATTTAAACATTATTTTATAAACTGGTTTGTCACCGGTGAACAACGTAACCAAGTTTATTGCCTACTCACTCTCGTCCCCCGTCTCCGGCTCCTGTTAATCGGGGGTTTGCCTAGCGGCGCCTACTCACCCTCGTCCCCCGTCTCCGGCTCCTGATCATCGGGGGTTTGCCTAGCGACGCCTACTCACCCTCGTCCCCCGTCTCCGACTCCTGTTCATCGGGGGTTTGCCTAGCGACGCCTACTCACCCTCGTCCCCTGTCTCTGGCTCCTGTTCATCGGGGGTTTGCCTAGCGGCCCCTACTCACCCTCGTCCCCCGTCTCCGGCTCCTGTTCATCGGGGGTTTGCCTAGCGACGCCTACTCACCCTCGTCCCCAGTCTCCGGCTCCTGTTCATCGGGGGTTTGCCTAGCGACGCCTACTCACCCTCGTCTCCCGTCTCCGGCTCCTGTTCATCGGGGGTTTGCCTAGCAACGCCTACTCACCCTCGTCCCCCGTCTCCGGCTCCTCGTCATCAAGAAGCGGCTCAGGTACACTGGCTGCCTGTAGTCCTGCGTTGAGGGAGCGGGGCTGGGGGGAGGCCACGTCACACGTTCGGTTGTCCGACAGCAACTTGAACCCTGGAAGTTAGGAAGTTTACAGTTTTGAAAAGATGTATAAGTATAAGTGTATTTATTATCATGTAATATAGTAGGTTGCACATTTCCTACCACTGGTAATTAGACTAAGAATAACAATATCAATAATTAGACTATGACTATCAATATCAAGCGTGACCAGCTCTGACATGGGCGTCAATTTTTGGTGTCCGTCAGTTAAGCTGCTGATTCCGACCGGCGTAATATGGTGTCTCTTAAAGAATTTTTAACTCCAACGCCTGGGGAGTTGTTGCCTATGATAATGTTTTAATTTCTATATATTTGCTATACAGTGAAATTTATGAACATATGATTGAGTTGTCGTACTTAGGTATTTATTATTTGTTCTCTATTTAAAGGATCACGCGCTTTATCTCTTAAACTCCCAGCTCTAGCTCTCCCTGCACATCCTATTTGTCAATTTGTATTTCTCTCCTTGCGCATACAAATTGTTAATTATTAGTGCTCTATTCGCGTCTGATTTGTACATTGAGTGTTCCTCTCTTGTCGCTTCTTATTAGGTTACCGTTTTCCCGGGCGTCGTCCTATTAGTCCTTTGCTTATTTGAGGTCTGTCTTTAAATTTATCAAATTTAGCTGTTTATATTGCGTTTCAGCCCCCTTCCAGCTTAAAGCTTTGATTAGTTAACCAATAAGAAAGCTTGTATCAAATAACTTCCGGTCATTGGTTGGCATGACGAGATGACCATCCGAACTTTTGAGGTGACGCGAACGGTTATGCTATTACTTTACGTGGGCTCGACACAAATCTTAAATTACAAATTGGCTAATGGAGCTGTCACTGGAATATTATACGAATATTTTAGGCTAGAATATTATTGCCACAAGCCAACCTGGTCGACAGGAGCACACGTGTCCCCCCACAGTGTTGATGCAGGCGTGGTCGCAGCCGCCGTTTGTGGTGTCGCACTCGTCCACGTCTGCGACACAAACGCATTTCAAAATTTTATATTAATTACAATTAAAAGCTAACTAAATTAGAACTCAACGGTCGAGAACAGAGATTAGTGTAAGTCGATATACATACGTTGGCAAAGTGGGTGATCAGTTTGAATATTCTAAGATTCCCTCCTGCGTATTCAGATTTTAAATTAGTTACTCCTCCGGCTCAAAGATTCCCGCCTGAGCATTAAAATTTTAAATTAGTTACTCCTCTGGCCCAAAGATTCCATCCTGCGTATTCAGATTTTAAATTAGTTATTCCTCTAGCCCAAAGATTTCCTCCTGCGTATTAGTTAGTTAGAGTTAGTTTTTATAAATCTGTTTGGAAGAAATACTTAGCAGGAAAATTAAAACGCTGTCCTAAACTCAGACGAACTCACAGTGCCTCCTCTGTCCTCCCCATGAATGCGACTGCTCAAAACATTATTTGTATTAGCGTCTGTGCTACAATCTTTGTGTGCTTTATCTATTATGTTTTGGTCTTAATTTTGACGTTTAATAAGAATATCTCCCAGGTATATCAAGTCCGCCCCTTAGTGGCATTATTTTAGAGATGCTTCAAAATAGTTTTTTATGACATATTATTTCATGAATATGATACTATATATATAATATCGTCACATCATTCCGAGAAAATCCACCTCGGAAAACGAGAATTACCATCGACGTGTGCTAACCAAAGCAACACAACGCGTCTTTTCTATAGAATATCCAAATAATAATCAATTAAATGACTTACTGCGACATCTATCCAAACCGAAGCATCGAAAATCAATGTGAAAATTTTCGCAACTCTATACATTTGTTTTACCAATATCCACGCTCTATTTCCTAATTAAAAGGCTAAATATTAAATTAGTTATAAACTATTGTATATAAAAATGTTGTATATAGAAAACACTGTATATAAATATTAAATATTCACCTACGCAAACCGGAGCGATGCCTCGCTTGTGGTTGCCGGGGCTGAACTGGTAGCCGGAGTAGCAGGTGCAGATGACGCGGCCGAAGTACACGGAGCACTTCTGCTCACACAACTTCTGCGAGCAGGGGTCCATGGCCTCCGGCAGACATCTGCGTGGTCAGGTCTTAGGGATTGTATATTTCATAAATATTTGTCAAGGTTCGTGTGTTTGGAGCCTGGTACCAAGAAAATTTAAGGGCTATTAGAAGGCGAATCCACGATGCTTATCGTGTCGACATAATAGTGAGGCATATTGCATATCGTGCCGAATAGTAAGGCTTGCAGAACTGGCAATATTGGGTAGGATCAAAAATTACCAACAGATTTAATTAAATTACTTATTACTATAGGATCAAACGTTACAATATCATGTGTGATTGGTCACTATATCATAAATCGATTGTTTTCATATCATGCAGCAATTGTAAGACGATAATATATATCACATAGAAATTGTTGGTATATCACATAGCAATGTAGCCCTCACCGCCCCGCGACGAAGTTGTACCCCTGGCAGCAATGGCGCTTGAAGCAGTCAACCCACTTGCCCTGCACCTGGCACTTGTAGCGCGTCGTGATCACGTCACTGCTGGGGCACTCCAGCGTGTCCGACCTGATATTGGTACAATAATCCATTAATGCATTCAAAAGCTAATAGCATAATGGATTCGAAGGCTGATGCATTATTGCATTCAGAAGATGCGTTCAAAAGGAATTCTTAAATGGGAAAATAGAATATGTTATTGCTACTTCTTGTGTTACCCATTGAAAGAATGATGAATACTTATACCTTGAAGAAAATAGCACAAATATACTTTCGTAAATATAAAAAATCTGGCGCTAAAACTTTATGAGTTAAGCACCAACAAAATGATAAAACATTTACGTATTGAAAAAAGAAACAAGAAAATCTTAAAAAAATCTGACAAATCAACTTCAGTGTGACTGTCGACAAAATGATGATTATCTTTACGTAGACAAAAAATAAACAAGTAAATCTCAATGAAAATAATTTATTGTTTATAATTTATAATATATTATATGTTTTTATTATATTATTATGTAATTGAAAGGTACCGTAGGCACTTATATGCAGCCTATTTCCGTCTCATAATAATGGCCGTCACAGCCAGAAAAATGAGTGAGACTTTGTACAAAAAACACGATGCACTTCTTCCTCTTTGTATAGGTCATCCTGACCCAGTTTGGGCCGACAAAGGGCGTATCAGTCAATCGTAAGTCCGTTCTCTATTCGTGTTGTGAGTACGAAAATGTATCAGTATTTGGACAATAAAACCAATTTGTTTTTCTGAGTGCATCCTCGTCACTATTTGGACAATAGTGCGAATTCATTTTATAAGTGCATCCTCGTCTTTATTTGGACATTCACATTAGTGTGCAGTCATTTTATTAGAGCATTTCGTTATTTGGACAATAGTACGCATTCACTTTATGAGTGCCCTCTCACCTCGTAACGGCTTGTATGGCGCCCAGGCTGATCGGAGTCTCGGGTTCGGACGAGTTGCCAAGCGCAAAGAACGCACTATTTGCGACCACGTAGCCATCAGACCCATACGAGTCCATTTCCTCCCGCTCGTCGTCTTCGGAAAATTTGTTGTGTAGCCCGAACGTTTGATGAAGAAGGTTGATGTCATCACGAATAAGTCGCGAATTTAAGCTAACACCGTTCAGTGAATGAACCTTTATCCTCGGCTCGAACACGTTGCTATTTATATGTACTGGATCTTTATTTTTATTAGGAATTCTTGCATCTGCGAGCCCGTGATTTCTTGGATAGAATTTCGGTATCCTGGGCGACTGGCGTGGCGAAGTTGCAGGTGTGCTGGAGTTTGCTGATGATAACTCTGCCGACGCTAGGATCGTCCTTGCGAACAGGACAATGACCGATGCCCGGATGTATAACCTGGGATACAAAGTGGGCATCAAAACGATAGATTTTGATGCTATTTTTAATCAAAATATAGTTCTTATTAATTGTTTTCAACCATGGCTGAGAAAATTTCAGGTTTCAGAGAAGAACGTTGAGGAAGTTCAATTATCAGAAAAGTTGAAGCCCAACTTCAAACGAAAAAAAAAATAATCAAGTTACGATTATATAATTTGCACTTTTGACTATGAAACAATTAGAAACAATCGATGATACATTTCATTTTCCAAACACTTTGTCCTAAAATTGCACATGGTAGATTGCTTTATTACCTGATTTAAATTACTCCCATACGAAAATCATAGAATCAATCAATTGTAACAAAAAAATTCGTGCGCTTAGATACACAATAATTAATTCAACATTGTAAGTTTACCAGATGTAGTAAATTAAATCAAGTCTTAAATTCAACCGATGCACGCAACTCGTAGTTTCAGGACACGAATCTACACAATATTTGGGATAACTTAGCTGCTCTCGTAAACTGAACCACTTACCTGGCCATGATGTGTGAAAGACGAGTTTGAACTGCTCAATGTCTGCTCCTCAATTTTGGTCTTTTAACGTCGTACAATTGCGTATTTATTTGAGTTTGTCATTATTGAGGCGTATTTGATGCTTCTCGATTTGCTTTTTTTAGTCAAAACTTATGCATTACACGAGGAAGTGCAGGCTTGTATTTTATATGAATAATTGTATAATTAAATTGACGCCAGCAAGAAATTTTGTTAGACTCTTTGAAAAAAACGAACAAGAAGATTATTAATAAAAAGCATGCTCTGGTATTCAATCAAACTTTCATAAAAGAAAAGCTTCTGCAGAACTACACCAATAATTGTATAAGTATACATATACTTGTATTGGTGTAGTTTTTGGTCAAACTATAGAGCACGTCAAAATAAAACGGACAATGAACCAACATCAAACGGATGTGTTACGACAATTTATTACCAAAACCAGATGACTGGAGGCTATAAGACAGACGAAAGAGTTCTTAAATAAACTGTACTAAATATAATCACAAGTAGAACCGCAACCGACCGAATCAAATTCCTGTTTTAATATAAAAACATGAACTCAAGAATTTAACGATTTAAAATTATTCATGCAAGGAGTCGGAATAATTACAAGAAGCCAATGTCATTTACAACTATCCCTGCCAGGCTGCCACAAAGAAAGTTATAGACCTCCAGAATAGACCAAGAATGTAAATTGCATCGGTTTGACCAGCACGACTTTGAGCCGCCGCCTATAATATGCCACCTCCAGACCCGGAGGACCAAAGAACCACATGAGAGAGGCTAATAGTGAGACCCACACTCGAAAATTATAATAAAATTTCCCTTAGAAACCTGACATTTGAATTTTCAAGTCTTTTCAAAAGCCAAATTCGCTGAATAGAGAAAAATAATAGGTAACAAAATTGTCAATAAGAAATTCTCTCTGGTCTTCAGTGAAACCTGCATTAAATACATATGTTGTATACTTTTCTTATTTGCTACCTAAACTTATGATACAACTAGATGACTCATCGAACTTTTTTTTATTTTTTTTTTGCGACTAAATGCCTGATTGTTACGTTTTCTTGCGATGTTGCTACGTCTGAGTCTGTTTGTTGCATTTCCCAGCGTTATTTCTACGTCTGAGTCTGTTTGTTGCATTTCCCAGTGTTGTTGCTACGTCTGAGTCTGTTTGTTGCATTTCCCAGCGTTATTGCTATGTCTGAGTCTGTTTGTTGCATTTCCCAGCGTTATTGCTACGTCTGAGTCTGTTTGTTGCATTTCCCAGCGTTATTGTTCCGTCTGAGTCTGCCTGTTTCATTATCATACGTTTTTTTAATCACAAAATTATTCGGTCCCAAATCAACCTTCATTTTTTCAGTAAAGATTTACATCATTGAACGGCACACGCATAACCATGACTAAAATCATCAAATTACACTCCTAATATTTTTCCACGTTTTTTGCACAATTTGTCACCACGCCAAAGCATGTACAATTGTACATCATATTTAAACAGCACATTTAACCACCACTGTCAGTTTTTTTAATAAATTATCACTTCACGAATTTATCATTTTTAACGAATCATTTGTGACAGGTCGAACCGTACAACTTAATTCAATAGCACTTTGTAATTTTGTATGTTTTTTTTTTGCACTGCAGAACTTCAAGTGGTCTTATACAATAGTAATAAAACTCTATAAAGTGCCTGACTTTTCATCATACATTTTCACTTAATTTTAAATTTCATAGCTTCGAAAAAATGTTTTAACTTGCGACAGGAACGATGAAGACGAGACCTCCTCTCAGCTGGGAGTGCTGCCGATACAAGGACGTCGTCAATCTTCCCCCTCAGCACATCCGTAGCTGACGAACAATTGGGCGTTGTGCTCAAGTGCCGCTGCTGGAGAGGGCTTACTGCTCTGCGACCATACATCTTAGTCAAAGCGCGTAACTATATTAGATACTTCTGTGCAACACTTATTCTATGCATTTACATTGTGGCAAATGGTTTTTATTTCGCAGTACATGGGCAAATATATATCCCCGATAAAATTTGTAATCTTTCAGGCATGATAACTAAAATCTAACGTGTTTATTTAAAATTGAATGTCATAAATGGTAGATAACTATTAGTATTATCATTCTTTTTATTGCTGTTTATTGTCACGGTGAATATATATATATACGGTGAATACCTCAACCATTACATTAAAAAAAATCAACAGGCATAAGACTATGAATGAAAATGATTGATCAAGCTACTCAACGTTTCTGGATGAACCTGAGCCATGACTCAATCAACAAACCGTTAGATTTTTATTTATATTTTGTCGTACTCCGCCGGTTTAAAAGTGCAACCGCAGATGAAAAATGCTTGAATGAACACGCATAATTGTCTAATTGTTCTTCAAAGCTGGCGTGTTCATATTTCAAAAGCCTATAGTTAAATATATCACTCGAAAAATTATATTCACGTATTTTTTAAAACGAAATTGCACTATTAATAATCGAAATGCAAAAATAAAGACTATATAGTCCATATATAAAGATAAGTGAATTCTTTTATGCCTATGTTACTCTGGTAAATGAAGACTGAAGGTAAATTATAATTCAATTTATTTTATTAGATTAATAAATATGCTAATTTTTCAAACAAATTTCAAGTTAAATCGCTTAAAACAAATTTTAACTTGTTTAGGTTGGTAGCCGTGATGACGTGGCCTCCAATCGCATCACGTCATCTTGGTGACATCAGTAAGCGCTACCAACTTCGTTTATTTACATTCTGTTCCTTGCTGTCGGAAGGTGTGCAGTGTGCTCGGAGTAACATTGAGTAAGTGACTGATACGTGATTTTGAACTTAAAGGGGTTCTCAAAAACTTGAAAGGTTGTAGCACTAGCAGTGTTGCTTAATGTTTTTTGTCGTTATTCTGGCTTACTATTTCATGCAAGGGACCAAGAATGACGATGCTATGTATTTGAATACCGTCAATTTAAAGTGGCGTCAAACGGGGTACCTACTAATGAGGGACGGGTTTTCGTCAACAAATTCTTACCATCAATACCATGAAGCATTTCATAAATAAGCTTGGGTTCATTTTAAAGCCCTTTGCAAGGGCTATCGAATGGGTTCTCCAAAAAAGTTCTATATTTTATTTGTGAGGTTCCAGACAAAAAATGAGTGTCCCAAATTACCCCTGGGAGACTGGGATTGCTGGGAACAGGGTACCTAATCCGGGACACTTGAAATGACAAATGAAACTTAATTTTAAAATGTTTGAAGCATGCAGAGTGTATAGCTCATTTATTACTAACAGTAATCTGAAGTCCTCCTTTTCCTTTGTAGATGATGTAGATAGAGGATAAATGACATTTTCTGTTAACCTATTTTTACTTGTTTTTCCTTTATTGATATGATATTACCATTTCCATGCATTACCGATTTACCGTTTTATTGATGTGATATCACTGATATTAGGGTAAACGCACCATATTCCGACATCGTAGGTAATTCCGATACTTCTCAACTTTTTCTTTTATATTAAGCTTTGTCTTAGGTAGTTCCATGCAGGGCTGGAAAAGTCCTATTTTTGTCTGAAATATCGCGGTTCTAATATCATATAATTTCAGTAGGTATGAAATCTCGCGGCTCGAATGTCATAAATTTTTGTTTGATTGAAAAATCGTGGTTGGAACTTTGCAAACATGTCACTTCATAAAATTTTCAACTTCCGCAATTCGCATTGCTTTACCGTTCCCACCAAAATATCCTGCAGAAAAAACATAAACATCGTAATGTAAAAAAATCAACTAGTAAATGTTTTGTTGAAGATCGCGCACAGTTGCGGTAATGTCAAAGCAGTCAGACTGCATTCACACATGCTCAACTTACTGTAAAGACAAATTTTATCATTGCCATTTGACTGTTTTAGGGTAAAATTAAATATTTGGGATAACACGTGCATGGACTTTGTAAATAAATTTGCGCCTCGTTAATGGCTTTTCATGGCCAAGATATGGAATTCACGGCTCAGTGAAATGGAATCACGGCTCGAAGAAATGGAATCACGGCTGGCAAATCCATAAAGCCACGGCTCGAAAAATTCAGTCGGGGCTCGCCAAGTAGATATATACCATGCCTGGTTCCACGCATGCATAGATGGTTGAAATAGTGATGTCATACTATTGCACACCAGATTTCAGCAAAACACTATAGGTCTGGTGAGAAAATGTTAAGATCCTCATAGCAAAAGTCCACATCAGACATCACCCTGTGAGAACATAGAAAAACATGTCAAAGTTGATAGTTGACCTTGCTCTGCCAAATAGTGATCAACTGTTGGTGTAGAAAGAATATTATGGTTTGAGACTTATAAATAAGTCTGTGAATATATTAGGAATCCTTTAAGTATACTTGTATTTGCTGATTTTAAGTGGTAAATAAATTAATAGATGATTAAGTTAAGAGACAGTTTTAGACACATAAAAATTAATTCTGATACAGCTCAGAATTAGACACACACAGCTTGTTCCGAGCGGCAAGCTGTGTCGTATTCTGACACAGCTCACACAGGGCATTGGAATTCCAACACAGGGCATCAGAATTACAAATTACGGTTTTGAAGCTTTGTCTGAATTAGTCTCACAATATGCCTAATTTAGTCACACACAGCATCGGGATTCAGCGATTTTGTAGATTTTAATTCTAAAGGCTTTTAAATAAATATGGCAACAGTTTGTGATGTTTCATCATTGCTGGTGCATAGTGTGGTGTTTTGAGAGTAACATAAAGCAATCAGAACTTGAGTTGCACATATGGTGATCTTTTTATAGTCATTCATTTCTTGCTACATCCTTAAAGTGTTGGAATATAGTGTGTTTACCCTACCATATCCATGGACATGCCATTGTGCATTTACAATGACCTTGTCCACTGCGAGCTTCATATCAGCAGCCATGTAGCATTTCTTAATATGTATCTGGAAGCTTACATGAAGGCTTATAATTTCATATTTTAATTGGGTCCAGCCATCCATGGCTGGAAAAGTCCTATTTTTTCTGAAGTATTGCAGCTCTATTATCGTATAATTTCAGTATGAAATCTTGTGGCTCAAATGTCATACATTTTTGTTTGATTGAAAAAATTATGGTTTGCACTTTGCAAACATGTCATATAGTAAAATTTTTAACCACCGCAATCTGCAGTATATATACTTCGATGCTCCTGCCTCCCACCAAAATAACATGCAGAACATATCAAGTAAACTCAAAACGTTTCCTCCTCAAAGATCATGTAGTTTCAGTCACGTCAGAGTGGTCAGACTGCATTATCGTTTGTTCAGTTGCCACTTAAGTGAAGACAAATGCTAGTGACTGTTTTTAGAGTAAAATTAGATATGTGGGGTAATGCATGCATGGGACTCTGTAAATAACAAGTTTGCAGGTCGTAAATGGCTTTTCATGGCTGAGATATGGAATTCATGGCTCGAAGAAATAGAATCACAGCTGGCAAACCCATGAAGCCTTGGCTAGGAGAAATGGAATCACGGCTGGCGAACCCGTGAAGCCACGGCTCAAAAAATTCAGTCGTGGCTTGCCAGGTGGATATATTCCATGCCTGATTGGATCAAGTGAATTCTCTATAACAAGAAAAATAAAATTATAAAAACACACCTGAAACAGAAAGGAATATTTTACTGATTACCATCATATATTCTGGAGAAATAAATCATAGTTCAAGTTAATTGCTTTTCATTCTATGTTGCCTGGTGCACAATTCTATCTATGACATTATGCACAATTTTGAGATGACCCAGGGCTGGAAAAGTCCTATTTTTTTCTGAAATATCATGGCTCTAATATCATAAGATCAGTAGGTCTGAAATTTTGCAACTCTAATGTCATAATTTTTTGTTTGATTGAAAAAATTGCGGTTTGAACTGCAAACATGTCGTTTCATAAAATTTTCAACTTCCACAATCTGCAGTACCGTATATATACTACCGTATATATACTATAATGCTCCCACCTCCCACCAAAATAACCTGCAGAATGTCATAACATCAACAACAAGTCAACCCAAAATGTTTCCTCGAAGATCGTGCAGTTGCGGTCATGTCAAAGTGGTCAGACTGCATTATCACTTGTTCAGTTGCTGCTTAAGGGGACCGTCTACCCTATAATTTCAAATTTTGGCGTTTTCTGGTTTTTGTGCTCAGCTTAAAGCTTACTTTCTGACACATCAAACGGTACCAGAATCATCCCTCTACGTCAAAAAATGATTTTGTGACAGTTCCCTAAAGGGGGGCGGTTTCGAGGCCCCTTCAGTAAAGTCTATGGGATTAATTAGAAGGCTGGACACACTAAAAAGGAACGTCTGACGTAAAGCGGCTAATTATGGCATTACCCGGTGCTTATACTCATTTTAAAGCTTACTTTCTGGCGCGTCGAACGGTATTAGAACCATCTCTCTACCTACATTTTGACGTGCAAGACGTGTCGCAGAATGGAGGGCGGTGGGGGGCAGCCTTCACTATTTGAATGGGAGATAATTCAAGAGAAGCTCTACAAATATCACGTATAGCGGCCAACACACTCAGTGCCCATCAAGACAGCGAAGTGGGAGGTGTACTGCCAGTCGCTCTATGCCTCGCTGACTTGGTTTGAGGCTTAATTACGGTATCTAGGCTATGTTACGACTTTTACGTCCGTTTACGTCCCACGCAGCCATTTTTTGAGCGTGTTTAAACCTCCTACTGCTCTCACGGAAAACCTATCTCCTAGAGTTTTAAAGCTACAGCAATGAGACATATACCATTCAATTCGTAAAGACCATACCTGTTGACCAACCCATCACTTTTTTTAATTTGATCATGGTTCGTCATATATATGGAGGAGAAGGGGGGGGGGCAGGGAAAAATGGGAAAAACGTGCATAAAAAAAACTATGGGGAAAATGAAAAAAGTGATGGGTTGGTCGATAGGTATGGTCTTTATGAATTGAATGGTACGTGTCTCGATGTTGTACAACAATATTTGTAGGAGATAGATATTCTAAAGTTTGTTTTTGGCCGTTTTCTATAAATTTCACGTTTTCTATCAATTTTTTTGAAAAATTCATAAGAGCAAAATGTTATTTTTTTTACATTTTACGTATGTATGTGAAGTTTCATGATGATCGGATAATAACTGTATAAATTTTTCTGGAGGGTAGACGGTCCCCTTAAGTGAAGACAAATGTTAGTGACTGTTTTTGCCACAAAAAAAGTGTGAGTGAGATTTTTGGAAAGGTACCTCTGCTAAGGGCTGTAGCACAAAAATATTTGCCATATTGAAAAATTTTACTTGCATCAAAGTTTCACACAGGTATTAGCTTAAAAACTTGATTGACAGAATTTGTATATCTCAGTCCATAAAATGGCACCCATTTCTGCTAAATGAGGTAATAAGGGACACTCTCCTAAAAATGCATTTACAGTAGAACCTCAATTAGCAAAGGCTCCAGTTAACAAAAAAAAAATCAATTAACAACAAATAATTTTGATTATATTTACCTCTGTAAAAAATTTCACTTAAGAAAAAATTAATGCATCATCAGTCATCACAAAATTGTGCATAGAATGTCATATATAGAATTGTGCACCCAGCAACATAGAATGAGAAGTAATTAACCTAAACGATGATTTATTTCTCCAAAAAATATGATGGTTGTCACTAAAATATTCCTTTCTGCTTCAGGTATGGTTTTACAATCTTTTATTGTTATAGTGAATTCACTAGACCCAATTAAAATGGTGTGAAATTACAAGCCGTCCTGCAAGCTTAGTATTACAGATGAAATGCTATACAGCTGCTGATATAAAGCTTGCAGTGGACAAGGTTGTTGTTAATGATCAATGGCTGTTCATGGATACAGTAATATTACTTCAGTAATACGGTAATGTATGGATATGGTAATATATCAATGAAGGAAAAACAAGTCATTTATTGTACATCTACAGAAGTAAAGGAGGACTTCAGAGTACTGTTAGTAATGGATGAGTACACTCTGCTTGCTTGAAACGCTTTAAAATTAGGTTTTATTCTAGGTGTCCCAAATTACCCCATTCCCAAGGGTAATTCACGACACTTTTATTTTGCATCTGTCACCATACAAATAGCATACAGAATTTTTTTGGAAATCACATACAATAGCTATCGCAAAGAGCTTTAAAATGAGCCCAAACTTGTTTATGAGATGTTTTATAGTAAAAAGTTATTAATGAAATACCCTCAAAACCATCTCTTATTACCTCATTTGATGGTATCACCTTGGCATAGTTATTTCTCTTTGTTTACATATTAAATTATTATTGGAAATAGGGTTGGCAATAGAAAGAAAATAAAAATATAACTCAGTACTCACTGCAGTGAGTGACAGAAGCGCATTTTCTTGTTGACAAAAACTTGAGGTTATGGACGGACGGACAGACGGACATGGCGAGAACAATAGTGCATTTTTTCCATAAATGAGAAAATGCGCTAAAAATAGATACTATTGTAATAGAAAATGTATTGTGAAATGCAACTTATTACAATGTTTTTTTTTTACATTATGGTTTATCCCATCTGCAATTAGGTTTATCCCTTTTGCAGTCAAGTTACCATTTATGGTCAATTGAAATCTCATCCCAAAAAGATCCACCACGAGCCCCAGTTTGTGCTTGACGCAACATTATTATGCCGCTGCTAATCACCAATCATCTGACCACTGTTTTGTACATGACATCATCCCCTACCATGCTAAAAAAATTGAATCAGCATTTAAATGAAAGTTTTGACATTGATAATGAAATTGAAGCTCTTTCTGCATTTTGTTGAAAGAGGGAAGTAGTAATATCCATTCAATTATTTAAATTAAGTTGATTGAAATAGATTAAATTTAATCTTAGATGGTTGGTTTTTACATTTCGATGCTTAAATTTGGATGTGAATAAATTTTTGCATAGGAATTCTATAAATTCTTCAAGTGCACTTCTTCTTCAAGTGCACTTTTCTATTACAAAATGTAAAATTTTTAAAAAGACCTGCAAGTAAATATATCTTGCAATAGTTCATATTTTCTTGTATTAGTTTTGGAAACTTGAATGTCTTCATATTGCCTGCAAAAGGGTCAATAGCAAGTAGCATTTGCTTTAGTTTGTTTGCAATTTATTTCTCAATAATGGGAAACCATGAGTTTGATTTGTAGGCCTTTCAATACTTTGTTTGAGCTTTAAAGATTCAGGAAAAATAACAATCCTTACAGGTACATATGAAAAACTTTCTTGTCTCTTTATCAACTGCTTCTGCTTCCTTTTCCTATCATCCCTGTCTGACATGAACACCAAGGCTTCCCAATTGCAAGGTCAGGTAGTTTTTGGTACAACAAATATGAAATACATTCACCACAATTCTTATTCCATGATGAGCAGGATTTAAGCTTATAAGTTCAGATGAGTCAATATTCTTCCCTGTTCAACTGAGCTGCTAACATGTTCCTTCCTTTTCTTTTATATCTGCTGAAACATTAATACCCTACAGAAATTTTATAGGCCAGAAAATTTCACAAGTTGATGTGATGTTTGGTAGCTACTGCTTTTTTATTACATTAGGTTTTTTAAGAGACAGTTCTTGAAGAGATTTATGTGAGTTTGAATACTGTCATTAGGTATTGTGATGATGAGTACGTAGGTAGGTGATGCGACTGGTAAAAAATGTATGTATAAACATAGATGGTAGCAAGTATGGTAGTAATTACCTACAAGTAAGTTTCTGGTAATTTCCCATTTTAGGCCGATCTTGGAGTCCACTTCAAGTTTAATTTTTGTTTCCTGGTACAAATAGTCATTTCAGTTACCACGGAGACATTCGACTGTTTTTTTTCTGCTGTATATTTTTTACTATCCATTTGCTTTAGCCACATTCCAATGAGAGCCATATGAAAGAAAAAAAATTATATCAACAGTCTGAATTGTGTGCCATTGGAAGGAGGGCACATTTTGAGAATTAAACCTAAATTTATCTTACTTTGTGTATATAACTATTATCACAATATTTATCAGTGATTTTCTCACACGACCTATTGATTTAGGTATATTGTAATTATCAGTGGGCATTTTTTCCAGTAATGAATTTTTATTGACATGTTAGTGAAGGTTTCCTTACTTAGGGTTAATGTATCGGAGGATCTGAGATTAGGGCTCCAATCTACTTCATCATGATAACAATTGGTATTGAGTTTTCCAGTATTGGTCAAGGTGATGTTGCATCCATATCTGTGAATGATAATGCAGGATGGTGGTTGAATGAGGCATTACCAAAAGAACACTTGAATCAATTATTCAGCCTATAAAGAAAATTTAAAAGCTTCCATGACAGTGCCACTGAATATTTTGCTTATTCTTCTCCAAGCCTGTGTACAATTGTTATATTAGAACTAACTGACTAGTTATTAAACTATAGTCTCGTGAATATAATTGTATATGCCACCAAATTGAATCATGTGTATTACGATTTGTGTTTTTATCAGTAGACAAGAACTACGGTGCCCATAAGCCAATGGTTCCCAAACTTTTTCAGGCTGGCACCCCCTTTGGTTCCCTATTGAATTTCTAGCGCCCCCCACAGACACATATAAAAACATATGCCTCTTTCTTGAAATTTAGTACACTACAGTTTTAAAAGAAAAAGGCTAAACACAAATGTTTACTATTCCACAAATAGAACCCCATTTGGTGAACCAATATGTTTTTCAGCTGTTTTAAGTTTCAGCACTAGAAACCTATAGGACGTCTCGGGCAAATTTACGGCCGGACTCGTGGCCGGTCTCACGACCAATCTCCAAATTCAATTATCAAGTAATATCTCCCAAACTAATAAACGCAGCTCAATGAAACTTGGAACATGTATTCATCAAAACCTAACGATGATTTTTAGCACGTGAAAATAATTTAAATTTCACCTTTATTTGTGAGTTTATATTGCGATACAGGCCGAAATTCGCAGAGATCAAAGAATTTCGCAGGGATCAAAGAAATTTTGAATATACAATCCTAACTACCAAACGGTGACTTTTTTAGCTTCTAAAAATGTATGGATTTTACCTTCATTTGCGAGTTTTTTTTTCGCCATCATTCTTGATTTCACACTTCCTTATATTCGGCTCGTATCGCCTGATAATTTATCGCTTAAATTCGCGGCGATCAAAAAATTTCTTCTCGACTACTGAATAGATTTCAACAAAACTTTGTATATAAATACCTAACCTAACGGTGATGTTCAGCTCGTGACAATTTTCCTATTTTGCTTTCGATCGCGAGTTATGTAGATATAGGAGAAACGACCGGCTTTTCTACCGGCTGGTTTAACCAAGAGCCGTTGACGTATAGCCGTATAACTCGCAAACGAAGGATAAATCGAAAGAATTGTAACGAGCTGAACATCACCGTTGCTGAGGTTAGGTATTAAAATACCAAGTTTCGTTCAAATCTGGTCAGTAGTTTGGGAAATTTCTTTATTACTTCGAATTAAAGCACGTATTGCTGTTTAAATCACGAATGAAGGTGAAATGAATAAAAATATAACTCAGTACTCACTGCAGTGAGTGACAAAGAGCGCATTTTCTCGACGACGGAAACTTGAGGTCACGGACGGACAGACGGACATGGCGAGTACAATAGTGCATTTTTTTCCATAAATGAGAAAATGCGCTAAAAATCGCGAACGAAGATACAATCGAAAATTTTTTCACGAGCTAAACATTACCGTTCGGTAGTTAGGACTGTAAATTCAAATTTTCGTTCGAATCTGTCCAGTAGTTTGGAAGAAATTCCTTGATCACTGTGAATTTCGGTCCGTATTGCCATATAACTATAGCAAAAACAAATGAAGGCAAAATTCAAAAAAAATTTCATGAACTAAACATTACGGTTACGTCCTAATAAATACGTGTACAAAGTTTCATCGAATTAAGTTCATTAGTTTGAGAGATATTTCTTGATAATTAAATTTGAAAATTGTCCGGGAGTCCGGCCGTTTATTTATCAGAGACGTAAACCCAGAAGAGGTTGAAAAATATAACTCAGTACTCACTGCAGTGAGTGACAGAGCGCGCATTTTCTCGTCGGCGAAAACTTGAGGTCACGGACAGACGGACGGACGGACATGGCGAGCACAATAGTGCATTTTTTCCATAAATGAGAAAATGCGCTCAAAATTAGATCTGGGTGAAAAAAAAAACTCATTGTGAGTCTTGTGCTACGTACAAATCGTCTAACAAACGTTCGAACTTCGACTTCGGACTGCCGCCCTTTTCTTCCTTGCCGCCCCCCACAATCTTTCCCCCGCCCCTAGGGAGCGATATCACCCACTTTGGGAACCACTGCCACAGGTCAACACACAAAAATTAAGAGCTTTTTCATATTGCTGCAGTTTTTAACCTATGGTTCTAGGACCACCATTGTTGTGTATCTCA
This sequence comes from Hyalella azteca, assembly GCF_000764305.2. Taxonomy (NCBI): domain Eukaryota; kingdom Metazoa; phylum Arthropoda; class Malacostraca; order Amphipoda; family Hyalellidae; genus Hyalella; species Hyalella azteca. Next base: position 97,710 of record NW_025939444.1, on the reverse strand, counting down.
TAGAATATGTCATTAAATAATACTTTTGGTTTATTTCAGTTGAAGTTGCCCAACACAATGGACCAGGTGATGCAAATTGTTGAACCTGCTAAGCAGTTCAGCAAAGATTCATATCGCCTCATCAAGCGGTGCACAAAACCTGATCGTAAAGAGTTCCAGAAGATTGCCGTGGCCACAGCCGTGGGATTTGCTATCATGGGCTTTATTGGATTCTTCGTTAAGCTCATTCACATTCCCATCAATAACATCATTGTGTGAGTATGCGTACCACAATAAGAGGAAGTTTCGATTGCCTTGCATTGTCTCCATAAAAATTTTTATCATAACAGTAATATTTAGAATCGAATATCTATATATATATATAGATATTTATATTTATCCTTGTCAATTCTCTGTAGATTAAGTGTCTTGAATATCCTTTTTTCACTTTTGCCCCCCATATAAGAGAAATTTTGATAAAACCGAATGAATTATTTTCACCATTTTCTTTTTTTCAGAGGGTCGTAGTGCGTCGCCATTGCAAAATCGCTTCACAATGTGTTACCTAGAATAGATTTATATTATTTAAAATAAAGACTAGAAAACAAAAATCATTTTAATATCCTCTGTATTTTAATATAGAGCATATGTCATTAACTTATGCATTTTTTAAATAATTCCAGGATAGGACCAATCGATTCTATGAACAAGTTATTAGGATCAAACTAGTGTGCCAAAAGAATATCCATATTTTTTCTCGAAAATGGTAGAAGGGGAAATGAGAAGATCAAATGTGTGTAATACTTTCATATTTACAATCCACTTCCCATCTCACTGGCTATCAGCTTTCTCAAAAGTGTAGTGAACTTCTCCGCTGTAAGGGATTTGCGGCGGCTTCTGAAAAAATGAAAGTTAATTAATAGAGAGACGTTCTCTTGTCATAACCTTTACGACAAAATCAAATTCCTGCTTAAATTGCCTACTCCTATAATTCATTATTTGGAAATAATTGCTACTATTTTCATCAATTATTTTTTAATCTAACTTAGCAAAAAATGTCCGCAAATGTGCAAAATTTCTCATGATGGCTGCCCTTGGTAGAGTAATGAAATTGTTAATTAAAATTGCTTCATGAAAAGATGGAAGATGTAAATTCGAGTATATATATATATATATGTAACTGGAAAAATCAACGGCACTATGGGTGCAGAACATAATTTACTTGGAAACGAACAGTTTTTGTCATCTAAATAATGATTGTAAGTGAGCCGTCGGCAGGTTTCAGGTACTTAGTTTACCGGAGCTAGTGTTGCAAAATTCCACCCCTGACAGACCTCTTTGTTGATAGTTGTCAGTGAATGGTGCAATAGTAAAAGTTAAGGCCCACTGAAAACCTGTCTTTAAATGTACCTCGTTTCATGAAAAGCTTTAGCTGATAAATCATGCGGATTGGTTACATCTCTCGCCATAATATTTTAGGTTTATCCTATTGCACTTGCATTAATTATGAAGCACCATGCAAAAAATAATCAACATCAGATGTGAGGCTTTGCATAGGCCTAGAGTTCAGGACTCACCATTTCATATTTGCCAGTACCATGACACAGGTACGCCATGAGGGAACACCCACCCACAATACAGACAAAGAAGCCCAGCTGCTGCAGTGGGGTTTGAGGATCTGTGTGCTCATGCTTGATGCGGTCCAGTCCATATATGTCAAAATCAGCATGCACCTGTAAAATAGCAATCCATATGTATGTGCAAACAAAAAGTAATGCTCAAGTTTAATCCCTAACAGTAATTTAAAAATTGATCACAATTCATAATGGTTAGCAAAAGGGTATTTTTAGTACGGAAATGATGGTCAAAACCTATGCCAATGGTTTTACATTGGTTATTCTGTAGGATTTAAATACCAACCTATTTAAAATTTGATCAAAGAAAGAGGGAATGAAATGCAAATATCAAAAGAAGAAATTTTATTTCAATCAAAACATTTAAAATAAAATGTTGTTAATTTCAGTGAAATGGACAATTACTAAACATAACAGTGGACCAAATATCTTTAATCTGGTCCTATCATTCATTCTACTCAACACCTGCAAGCACAAAAATCTCATTAGGGAATTTCAGCAGCCGACACACTGAGGTTACATTGCAAGCATTTGCTGCATTTGTCCAACCATCCATGACATGGGAACCACTTACAGGCTCTCCAAAGTTTCGCCGATACTCTGGGAAATCATAATCCTCATAAGGATCTCTGCTCTCAGCAGACACTATTGGTAACTTTGGGTAGTCACCATAGCCCCATCCATCATCAGGATATGGCTCATAATCTTCAGGCAGCAATCCATACTTGCGGGCAGCAGCTATCCTCTCAGCCTCAGTTTTAGGATAAGGACCAGGCTTCCAGTCATCATTCCAGTCTGGAAATGAATCATTTAAGTTGCAATATATTAGGAATAATGAAATGCTTACACAATGGAATGTATGAAAAAATTATTCCAAGAATTATGTGCTTCATAATTTTTTTAATGTTCTGAAACTTATTTATGAAAGATTATAATAACACTTGAAAATTCTACAAATTTTAAAAAATATACTATGAATTATATCTGAGAAATACCAGCTCAAACAGGCCATATTTTTACTTTATCTATATGAGGGGGCCCAGTCTTCAAAATTATAAAAAAATTCATACTTTCTTACTGCTTTTGATTTATGCTTAGTTTTGCAAGAACCATCAATGTTGCTAACAGTACCATAGCACTGAAGTTGCTGGCCTTCAATAAGAACCATCTATTGTCAATGACACACAAGTAGCCACATGGATTGGAAGATACTGCACTTTTGCTCATCAGTCATAATTATAAACTATGAAGTACTGGTCAGAACTAGGATTTGAAAACCTGCTGAAATGCAAATAACATGGCTTTTAGATAAAAATGATAATTAAAAAAATTACATGATTTTTAGTGATAAGTGGCAAGGTAAGTACAGTAGTATCTGCTTTGGCTTTTGTTAGGTGCCAGGTGGCAACTCAAGTGTCATGATGGTAGAGCTTTATTGAATTTTTTGAGCAACAAAATCAAGATTTCTGGTAGATAAATTATTACATATCTACTTGTTTATAAAGTGTACAATTGAGCCACAACATTAAAAAGTTTTTAAAAATAGGTATTCTTCAATCTTTTAGCCCAAACACAAGGTTATGCGCAGCTTATGGTATTAAAAAGAATTTATCATGTAAATTCTTGTTGAATGTCTGAACTCAAGTTCAGACATTCAACATTTTCCAGTTTAGACATTTATTAGGCAATAGGCATTGACATTTGCAACATATTTATCAAATCAATTGAATCAAATAATTTCTAAAGAGTTCAATCTTAATGTAAAAATTGCTTGTTTTTTTTTTATTTTATACTGCAAGACCTTGAAGGCTGTGAGCTACCTACAACATTAGAATTCTACAAAATTTAGAAAACAGGTAGGCTAAAGACAAACCTAATGCACATAAAATCTCCATTAATCTCATTAAAATTAATGGTACATACTTGATTATTAAAATTCTACCAGTCGTAAAACTAGCTAGTATTAAAGCATACATAACAGAAAGTGCACCAAATTATTTTGCCATACCGTATATTTTAGATAAAAATGTGAGATTGATTTCTCTCATGGTTGAAATTTTTGCAAAAAATTTTGGAGAACTTTTGTCACATGAATCGAAAGACGAGTAAAAACGATCGAGTCTAAAATTTTCACTCACGTGCAGCAGACCTAACGCCCTGGACGAGAGGAAAAAAAATTTTCGTCGCGCTCTGAAGGGCACGAACACTTCGCGTAAGCCCAGCCATGGCTATGGCATCACGGCCGATTACGTCGAAAAACCAACCGAACTCAGCAGAAGTGGTGATATGGGGACTTTTTGAAGATCTGAAAAGAAATACCCTAATAATATCTATAATGCATTATAAGACAACTTTTTTTCCCGCCTCAAAAACATGGTACCATAGTCTATTTGCCTTATTCTGGGAATACATTAAATGAAAATAAATTATATTTGCAATGATCTATCCTAATTTATCGACCGTGATAATCACGGTCTATCTGTTATGGCAGCAGAAGTTAACTGTGAAAATATATTCAGTAGATTATTTAATTTTTTTAATCCACAAATTTCTGTTGAAATTCTTATATTCGTAAATTTAAGAAAGTTTGGCGTTCAAACGTGCTAAATGGCCAACCAGTCTAGGGTAATCACAGCTGGTACCCTTATATACGAATTTTAATACAGATTTAGGGGGTATTTAGTCCATTGCAAATCTGTTGAATTTTCAGCTAGCATATGTAGCTGAAAAATGAAATGAGTCCGAGACGTAGAATGAGCCACGTTGGGACCGCAGAGTGCACGAAAAAAATGGATGTCTATAGGAATTGAAACAAGGGCACTCATCTGAGCCGTCGCTTAGCTGCAGAAGGCAAAAAAAAAAATCTTACTACAAGGCGTTCATCTTGCATACCTTTATTTGTTTGACCAACCAATTAAAACCCGAAGGTCATGCTGATGCACAGGATCGATGACTTGTAAACTCAATTTCTTAAGGGGTTTCCGAAGAGAAGGTGCAAGCTTCAATACAAAACCACCCGAGTGAGCCCTCTAGGTCTATAAGGCTAAACTTTTTCTTCGGTCGCAGAATTCACACTATTTATCGAAGGCCCCTTTGACGATTCTCTAGGTGGAAAATATAGAAAGCATAAAATACTCCATAATCGAACTTTAGTTTCAATTTCTCAATGTTCTTTGGCGAAAGAGAGTTAGAGGTACGATAAAAAAAAATTTACAAAGAGGGACTTCCAATCTCATCCGCATATACGGGGTGACAGGACTTTGACCTGCGTTGCTGTCCCAGTTTCTTGTGAGCTTTAATTAAAGGGCCCTTAAATAGCCGAGTTTCGCCGTAGCTTATTGTTTCTCAAGCAAAATTTTCATCACCTTGAAACTCGAACAATTTTTACGTTTTTCACAATAATGACAAAATTCAGTTGCAGTGATGTACTTCAGGTTTCCGTTTTTATTTTCTGTTAATATTCATAGCGGCAAAACTCAATCATTTCTCATTTGAGGTGAACAATATTTATTGGATTCATACCTCAGAACATGTCCTTGGTTACCGCGGACTTTCCCAGACTGTCAGAAGCCGATTGAAAAATTTCTAATACTTTTCATGTGCATATATTCAGACATTCCTAATACTTTAAGGTCACTTAGTTTGAGAATACATTTACACCTTCATACGTAAAATTACAAACTTTTCTTCATTCACAGTAAAGGTTAACACTTTCGGAGAAAATTCATGATTTTTATTCTTTGGTAACTGTGTAAAAAAATACATGCGAGGTCAGCAAATGAATAACTTACAGGTTGACGGAGATTGTATGGGATAAATAATCCTGAACCAGCCTCCGGGTACTATTCAATGTCACATGCATGAAAGTAGAACCATGGTTGAAATAATACTATATTAATTCAACCATGAGGAGAACAAAGAACAGTTGGAATTTCAAATTAGATGCCTACTTTTCAGCCATTTCTTAAGTGTCTATGCCCCTTAACTTGGTTCCAGCAAATTTTCATATCCTGGTGTGGGAATAAGGCGCTGGAATAACCCTCTATTACATTTCCAACACCAAACCCCAGACGCAAACGTACGGTGTGATTATAGGAAAACAATCTAACTTAATATAGTTAATATGCGAAAAAAATAAAAGGTCATCAAAGTGAACAAATGTGTTAAAAGTAATAAGAAATGCATGATAAATGTTCATCAAATGAATGCAGATTTTTCAGTAGTTTTTTAAATGCTTCAGGAACAATGCATTAAAAGTGTAAGGAAAACAGACAAAAAACATGAGAAAATTGCATGAAAAATGTAGGAAAAATATCTCTAAAAATTAGTGGCAAAAGTAAGTAGAATTCATGAGCTCGAAATAAATTGTGATATTTAAGGACCCGTTAAAATACGATGTTGGTATCATTGGCGTCAAAGAATCTAATGTACAAAAAAACATCTACGTGGCCTTCTAAAAAAAGTAATTCGAGTCAATCTGTAATAGCCATAGCTTGCAACATACAGAAAATAGTACGTAACCTAAAAGAGAAAATCTCTGGAAAATTTGAGGCATCAAATAACGTGGATATGAAATAACTCAAACCACAGCATTTTTTAATGTTACCAAAAAAGAAGAATTCAATCAAAGAGCTTTCTGCAAAATATTAAAATTTGCTGTTAGTTTTAACGCCAACATTAATTACATCTTCAATAGAAACAATGTAATCCAATCCAAAGGAATGCATCAAAAAAAATCATAAGATAAAGGGGCAATAAGGAAGCACACTTAATTCAAAGCTGCAACCTGCCTCAATTGCGATAAGTGGACGACACAGTTCAAGGCTCGGCTCCATAAAAGCCTACCTATAAAGTTGAGAAAACGAAAGTGAATAGTGCGGGATTTTGGGCAATTTGAGGTTTTCAATAGAAGACAAATCAAACCGAGACAATTAAGAAGCAAATATTGTGCCACAATTTATTACTAAAGAACTTGAATAATGGTTCACTCTCCTTTCGTGGAAATTACGAAAAGCAATAACGCAAACATGTGAATAAGAACTAAATCAACATAAAACATTTTTCAGCAATCAACACACAGGATGGGTTTATCTGGACGTAAATTATTCCATCACTTATTCTTCACTAGTCAATCCGTTTGAATTTTCTTTATCTTGGATACAGTGTTTATTATTTATCAACGAGTGCACTTGATCTGAATTTTCATTGGCATCAGCATTGCCATTTTGTTGCACTGTAAGCGAGTTGGGGACAGGTTCTTTTCGTCTCCACTCAGTGAGACAGCGGTCGAGACATGCGATGAAACCGATGACGTCACTGCGCGTCATGCCGATACTGGCTGATGCGGTCAGGTACGAGACAGGGTAACTTTTGTGGTGGCTACCCCAGCCTGCAACACAACATCAATCCATTGGTGAATGGTAAACGTGAAATAAATTCATTGCATTAACAATAGAGGTTCGCAGTTGAGTAAGAAGACTGCGTGTGTATAAATAATTACATAAACGTACTATATTTCTCAAATTAATGAATCTCAGGTGAACAAACCGTACTATAAGCGTGACAGAACTTAGTTTCGTTAACATCCATCTGAAGTTTAAATGATTTGCACATTTTTCAAAGTAAATTAATTATCTTTAGTTGCACCCTCATTTCAAAAGATCCATTGAAATGTAAACTTAATGTGGATCAGAAAATGAACAGAACTGAACGAAGAACCGTGAATTTATTACAGACCTACGAAGTGAGTTTTGCCAATGGACGACGACTTGCCGGGCGTCACAACACGCGCTCCCGACACGCCGCGTGTGAAGAGCATCGCTCCCAGCGCCGTGGCGGACTTTGGGGCAGTACCTTCAGGCAGTGCCACGCCTGTCAAGAGGCAGAATATTCGGATACTTTGCATCGGGAATAAAGGTAAGTACAACTTATAAATAACATATAGGAGTTATACAATCGAAAAATACGTACGAGTTTATAACTCTGTCAGCCAGTCACTAACAGCTTTTCCTACAAAAATCAGACTTCAAGCCCAGATAATATCCCGAAGCTATAGGTTTTGTACAGAAACGCTCGAATCAACCAAGAACCACAACCCCACACGTTATGAACAGTGCGCCCAACAGGCTCGAAAAAGATATAGAGTTCAATGCGAGAAGTACAACGTTCTTCAAGTGCTAAAATAATACATTTCAAACGAGAGAAAAGAAGGCCAGTGAATTCAAGTACGAGTAAAGCAGCTCGATGGCACATTAGCTTATTACGATGAGGCACTATAACTAAGAAAAATTTCTCGTGTGCACTTAAATATGGTCATGTAGTGTGACACGTAGTACCTGATTGTCCTGAAAATTAAGGAAAGTAAATTGTAGAAATTACATGGGGAAATACACAGATGATAACATCACGCTCAACTAAATAAGAGTTGGAAGCATAACCACCAGCAGCGAGATGGATGCTTAACATCTGAAGTTCAGAATTCAGTAGAGGCAATCAACTATGCCAATAAATTGAAGATAGACACCATTGAAGTTACTTTGATGTCGAAATTACTCTGTTCATTAAATAGGATTTGACACATGAAGTTGCATTGTTTAATCATTTTCCTAGATTTTTTTGTCATATTTCGCTGCAAACAACACAAGAATCTCACCAGTGCTGATGGGGTTGTTTGGAGCTGCCAAGGTCCGAATGGAGTGTCGCTCAGCAAGCGCTTGAAGCTCCAAGTCCAAAAGTTTCTTAAGATCATTTCGCTCCTTCCGCAGCTCCAGGAAGCGCTCCTTGCCCATCGACAGCAACGTCATGAACAGATCCATGATGGGAGATATTGACGCTCGGCCTGGCCCATATGAGTCAGCTTAGAATTCTGTTCAATATTGTATGAAAGCAGCGAAATTTTGGTGGTATTTCTAACAAGTTCATGACAGTTGAATTCCTTGAATCGTCTACTTCCTTGGTCAAATCAAATTTTTTGCAGGATTCTTCCCGACATATGTGTGAATACTCAAGAATGAGTTAATCAACTCAGATTATTTTAATGATTGGTAATATTCATTTTAAAACACCATCTTTGAATAGAAGATGCTCTTAAATATAACAATGAAAACAAACGACAGGAAAATAAATAACTCCTCACCAGGATATGCACCAGATATCCTCTTGGCAGTGGCTTCATCGAAGGTAAAAGCTAAGGCACCACCAACAGGCACCATGAAGTTTTTGTCTGTGCTTTGAATAACAATATCAACACGACCAATTCTTGCAGACTCTTTGATTCTATGCATGAGTTTTGTACTCTGCAGACCATAAGCATTGTTGATGACATGAGGGACATCATGCTGCTTGCAGAGCACAGCAATATTCTCGATGTCGTCAGGAGCTCGAGGAGCAAAGCAGCTGGTCGTGGTGACGACGGCTCTTATTTTTTTACATTCAGAACCTGACAGCAGGGCTTCAACACACGCCACATCGCTCACTACTTCGTCACCGGACAACATGCCGTCAACCACCACAGGTTTCAGCCCTGGAATTGTTAGGAATTGTAGGATTCAAAAAATTTTAGCAAGTGGAAACTTTAAAAACTCAAAGTTAGTACCTTTACTAAAAATTGGCAACAGGATGATGTTTTATCCAAGATTTTATTTTACTTTATGGGAATAAAATTGCTGTAAACATAAACATGGACATATAAGTGCACTAGAATTTACACAAGTAGATAATTATGCTGACAAATCCAGGTAATGGAAAAACCACCGACGCCATGAAGTTAGTTAAACTTAAAACTACAAAGGAGATCATGTAACACTTAAGATGTGCGGTAGCACAGAAAGAATAATGATCATCAGACCAGCAGAATAGATAGCCTTGAAGCAAGAGCGCTGATCACATCGCAGCCACACCACCAAGTCAGAACCAGGGCGCACCTCAGCCAGGGATGACAGGCAGAGCATCAGTGCAGCTCCCGTAGCACATGGCAGCACCACCACATCAACAGCACCAGGAACACCTGCCACAAACATTGCAATGAGGACAATTAATAGATATCCCCACAGACCCAAATATTTTAGTCATAAAAATATAGAAAGTTGCAGAAATTTTCAAACACAATTCAATTTACATCATAATGAGATTTGACCATCAAATAAGTTTGGATAAATATTTTGCATAGGTACAATAGATGCCTGCTAATGGGAAAATAGAGTGTTAGACCAACAAACCAGCAGCTTTAATGGCATCCTTAACCATGCTGGTGGTAAGGTTATACAGCAGGCTGCTACCCACAGCCTTGGGTTGACTAGCACACAAGTCTCCTGATCGCCCAATGCCATGACCCAAGCCCCAGTGACGAGCTTTGACTAGGCCTGAAAAATTAGGCATATTTTAATAAGAATGATTAATGCAGGGTAGTATGTATAATGACAAGATATTACTGCTGCTATTCAGTATTGAAAGGATTCAAGGTATTGCAGCATGAATAACCAGCACAAATTAGACAGCTTAAAACAATTTCTTTGGAACAATTTATTTTTAGTAGGAAACTATTCTTCATACCTAATCATTGCAGCAGTCAAAATTTTTTCAACTAAATTTAGGAAGGAAAGCATTGAACTGGTCCTTCATTACTTCTTACTCAATCAGTAATGCTAAAACTATATAGGCTAAAATGCTCTTACTTGAGAATATTCTTGCCTCCCGCTCCCCCACTCCAACATTATGAGGGAAGTTATTGGAATCAAGAGTTGAGATTTGTTGGAGGAATTCTTCAATTAAAACATCACTCCAACCACTCTCAGGAAATTTACCCTGTTAAAAACATAAAAAATTATAGCATTCAAATAACTAATAAAGAGGTCAATCAATGCATCTACTGTCAATAGCCATCAGCCTTATGATCCAAAATTGTAAAAAAATCATATATTATTATTTGTAAATTAAACCATGTTGAATGTGACTGCAAATCAAATACATTGGTTTTCTGCTAATAGGGCAAATTTTTGGAAGGCCAGGAATGGTAATATTTTTATATGGAGCATGGCATACAGGATTACAATGCTTTCTCTTGATTCCACATTCTCTTCATGGTTCAGGCTGTTTAGCTGAGATTTTATCATCAAGCCCCATAGCAGGATTTGGAGATAGTGTTGCCAAGATCATCTTTTTAGGCCTAAATTGCTACCACTATTAATTGTCATTAGAAAAAGCTGAACAATCTAAACTATCAAAATTTATTACCAAAAATACATGAAAATAACTTTTTAAAGAGAAATGTGTTAGCTAAATCTTCTGAAGACATAGGGTAAACGCGGTATATTCCGACACATTAAGGACGCATCGAGAAATGAAAAACTATAAAAAAAACCGTACGCGTTACGTAAGTTCTGTTGCCTTCACATGACTCTCGAAACACTTCACTACGCGTCAGCAATGATGAAACGTCACAAAATGTTGCCATATTTATTAAAAAGCCTTTAGAATGGAAACCTACCAAATCCCTATATTCCGTCATAAATGGATTTCAGATTCGTAATCTACACCCCAAAAAACATATAATTAAAAAAAAAACACCCTTTTTTTTGGATGTAGTTAATCTGCAATAATACCGTTTTTATTGTACAGAATTATAGCCATGTGGTTTAAAATCTGGGTGACGGGTGTTAATTTTAATCAGATTGTAACTAAAAAATTTTTCAGAGATGAAGACAGTTGTCAAATTGTTGGAGACAATTGGTGAATGATGATAATGCATGCTCTAACTTCCTAATTATTGAAGGTCATTTTATGAAGAAGAATAGCCTACTTAGAAGTATGAATAGGAACTACGCTAGCTTGAACTAGGCCAACCTTTTGGCTTTAGTTCTATAATATTGTTTTTATTTGACTTCGAAAAAGAGCTTCAATTGATAAGTCTGATTTTGTGCAATTTTATCGCATTAGGAACGCCCCATATCAGCAAATTACCTGTCGAAGTAGAAGATTTATTTGTTTGGCCGAGTGTTGTGAAGCTTGGATGGCTTGAGTTAAATAACTTTTAGGGACGAAGTTAAGCGCCAATTGGAAATTTTCTCTAGTTGACGACGTCATAGCCAAGGTTTAGTTATTGGTAAATTACAAAAAAAAATTACCAACCGTCAGCAATGAATGATTTATTTGGCCGCAGACGATGCAGCCCACAGCCGTACCACGGTACCACTACGTAGTCGTACAGTGTACAGAGATCTCTTAGTTACACGCTGTGACGCACGTGACTCTAGATAATATTACGTCAGCTGATTCCAATTTCCAACCGCTTTTATTGCGAAGGGACGAATACGCAAATGCGGATAGATTAAGCGGATGCAAAAAATGACTCGCAAATTTCCAGGAAGTAGTATTGTTAGCGCTGTAGAATGGGTTTGGTGTGGCCTAGAATAGGCCTAATGAGACAGTTGACAAGTTAGCCATCCAAATATTCCTCGAAAAGAACTTTCGTGCAGTAGAAATGCAAACGCATATAATTTCAATAATATATTTATTTATATATCTGAATAGATTTCCCGTAATTACAGAAGCAAGTTGGGTGGTATACGAACACAGCGGCAATAAATAATCTAAACTCAACACTCAACAGCAACGTATTAAAAATAATATTGTAAAGCTTCAAACTTCGCTCGCAATTATGAAGCGCTTCGTTTGAAATACTTAAACTTGAGTGCACTGAGAGTAATTTAACTAATAGCGGAATAAAAAATTGGTTCCTTCAAGGATTATGATGCCGACGAACAGCAAACCTCAACCGAAGCAAGCAGATAAAACAATAAGCATTTTATTGAAAGGCAGGTGAAGGAAAGAAGTCGTACTTTAAATATAGATAAATAATGACAAGGATTACAAGAACGTCCCACTCAAAGATCTAAGCAATAGTCCATATACGTTGCAAGTTATTGAATTTTCGACTCTACGGCAAGTTCATCCAATTGTATCTTGCAAACAGAAAACGTTCGAAATGTTAGCAGCGACACACTCCAAGCTTGCGATGAGTCCGCCTATAGCGGTATTAGGTCAAAATTGAGGCATGGTCACTACCGGAGCTGAAACAAATGTTGCAACAAACGTCCTTGGCTTGTTTAAATGAAGACGGAGAACAGTACGCATAACAGCCATTGCTATTGAATTTGGAACTATTGACCCATCATTCTCTTAGAGGGATACAACCTTAGAGGCTACAACCTCCAGGGATGAATGAACAGAACACCAAATGTGCTGACCAGGTTGTTAACAGGATTGATGGGGAAATAAAGAAGACAAGTTTAGGACATCGGGAAACATACGATAGACCGATGGAGACACACAGATGAGCAAAAGAGCAAAAATAGATCGCAATATTAAGATGCGATGGAAGTAGAAGAAAAAAACAATTTACTCAACCCAAAAATCTGATCTTGCACTTTATCGCAAGAAAAGGCCGTTTGCATCAATACAGATAAGGCGGGCATTAATAGAAACTAACTGTACATATAGTAAAACTGGAAACTTGGGGAACACCTCTATACCCACAACGCCACACGAGCTCCGGAGCAGAACAAGAGCTCTCACAACACGTATAACTTAAGACACTAAAACGTTCGGATAAGTAAAGAGGCCTGATTATCAAATTATCGCTTAATAAAAGCAGCACCTTCATGTAGACAAATGCTGTCAGTTGGTGATTAATGAAATTATGACTTCGTACCAATTGTTGACAATTTGGTTCTAGGTAAGCCAGTGCCAATAACAAAACTTGGTAAGCTATTGACATAAGCTGCGGTTTTTTGCAGTTTAATGGTGAGAGACGCCACAAATGGCAAGTTGCAAATCATGGACTCAGCAAGAGTTTTTCAAGTTGAAAGTCTCCGTAATTTGTTTCAAAACTCAATTCAGTTCTTTTTAGACGATTCTGCTTTTGTGAGTAGTCAATGTCTCTCCCGATGCATGGCTAATGCAAAAAAATGAGGAGAAACAGGACGGGAATGACTGGCCATCCAAGCAACAGAAGGCAAACCCACCCGAAAACAAGACAATTCTCGAATCACAAGCAGACGCCGAAACTCAATCCAATGATTAGAATCCTAACAGCCCGCAGAGGATTGTGAGATTTCAGTATTGCTTAAATCTTACATAGATAAGAAATAATTTTGTTAGTCGAGAGAAGAAGTAAATAAAATTAGAGAAAAAATTATAAGTCGCTGAGAAAAATAAAAATTGAGGTGAGATAAATGAGTGATAAAAATTAACATAAATCAACAGAATATACAATACTACCGCATGATAAATCAGCCTACAGTTTTTATATACGAATAATTTAAGGACTAAAATTCAGGTAAACATTGACTTGCCTTTGCACACTAAAATTTCACATTCACGTTATGAATATCTATAGAGTACGTACCGATAATAACTAATAAATTACAATTCAAATAGAAGCAAACAATCAATTTCAAACGCGTAATAATTTTCCTAAACATTAACCATCCAAATCAAAAAAAATTATATATCCTATTTCCATTTCGCGTTTTCAAAAATAAATAAGTTTACACGCAACTCACATCACGAAAACTATAACACAGAAAATTAAGTAATATTACATAGGAATTACACAATCTTTGTTTGTATCACAACAAGCGACTAAGGAAGTGGACTCTGCTCGGGCGGGTACTAAATTCACGGCCGAAAAGAAGGTCTACGTATCTGTCCTACGTATATAAGCCAATAATCCACCTTCGAAGCCAATAATCCATCTTAATATTAGACGTTGTGGAAAATATGTTATTGCAGCCACGATATAACGGCCAAATTGCCACGGTTTCCGGCCGTAAGTGTTTTCTCAATGCCAGCAGGCAGCAACCAAGCCTCTCTAACATCATTCCAATATGATGCCTGCGTCTGACGTCGGGAAAATTGCATCATACTGGAAGATTCTCGAGCATAGGAACAAGCATCAAAAGAAGGGAGAACATCAAAAGAAGCACAAATGTCTGTGCACTGCAAATCCAATTGAAGTACACAACAGTGAAATTTAATCAAAGCATATCAGGGGAGGGAGATCCATCAAAGAAAGCGATATTATGTTTCACAACTCACAATCACAGGACGAAACATATAATGAAACCTAGCATCTTAATCTAAAACCAAGTTTGCCATAGATTATTTCCGACTGCGATCATATTCTGCAACATCGATATTAAAGCCTAAAGTGTGGAGTAATATTTTCCTAAGAACACGAGTTTCATGTAAACTAGAGACAAATAGGTTCAAACTTAAGTAGAGCAAAAACGAATTTAAACGCAATTAGTGATAAACAATTAAAACTCAACAAGAGAGAAACGAGTACCTATTAACTAAACAATAAACGAACGGTGTCAGCCACAACCAAAGAAATATCAACTATTTAAACTTGGCTTAAACTAGATTTGAATTGCGTTAATTCTATAGTTGACGAGCGCATCTTAAAAAAGGAAGTCAGGAGGATCCTCAAGGCGCATACGAGTGATGAATTTTCATATCAACATTTGAAAATAATTATTCTTATTTTTGTAAAGCCTGCAAAATACAATTACCTCGTGTCTTTAAACAGTATCGGGTAGATGGAAGTAAAAATAATTTTCCCACGACCTCTTGGAAAAACCAATCAAAATATCATTCTAATAATAATAAAAAACTATTTATTTATGAAATATCGAAGTGGAAAATTCATGACAACAATTATGAAGCACACTTCAGAAAAGATTTGTGTTAAAAATGAACGTGTATTTGAAACACGTTCATTCTGTCTCAAGCAAGCATTAGCTTCTCAATATATTTTTTATATATTGAGCTTCTCAAAATTGAGAAGCTCAAATTATATATTGAGCTTCCCATATAGCTTCTCAAAAAAAAAAAAATTTTTGAAACAAGCATTAAACATTTTTTATGACCCTTTGAGTACGATTCGACACCAGAGTAAGCTTTGTATGGAATACCAGCAAAATTAGCAGCAGGACAAAGAAGATTACGAGTATATTCTTACAAGCTAACTTTCTACACAGAATATTACACAAGCCAGTCCATTGAATTAAAGTTATGGGTTGCACATTATATCTAATGTTAGGGATTTCACTCCATATTTAAAATTAGGTGTTGTAAGTTATATTCAAGGTTAAGGGTAGCACGTTATAATTAAGATTAGGGGCTGTAGGTTATACACACTAGTGACAAAGTTGTTAGGGAATCGGGAGACATCAAGTAGGCTCAGATGTGAAGTATTCCAGACTCAAGGATCCAAGACAAGACTGAGTAAAGCATCAATCATTACAATGAATGCGAAAAAATCCCATCAAAACAAAAACAGGTTTATTCATCCATTGTATCTAAGTTGTTCTTAAAATTAGACAACCAATGTATTATGATGTCAATTACTTTTACTTGTTGTTATTATGTTATTATATAAGTAGGAATATCATGAATAATAAACTTTCAATGACAAGTGTTTCATGCAAAACTCTCTTTAACCTTTCCAGCAGTCCTCAAAATTATTAGAACAAAAAAATTGTAGTTTCTTCCTCATTAACTAATCCTGCAAAAATAAATTAAGTGTTCCAAAACATGGAAGAGGCAGCTTAACCAACAAGATTTGAGACAGTCTAGGGATTTCATTCAGAATAACTGAACTTGATGCAATTTCTCCAGTATTCTTTGGAGCGGACCTTGAAGAGAGGCTTTACAAATTTCTAAAGATCATTCAAAGGTGAGCAGGAAAATAGAAGCAATCCAGTACTATGCTCTACTCTACCAGGATACTCTACTCTGCGTATCGTTAGGGTGTTGTCAGCCTTACGAATTATTTAGGTATGAGATCAGCATACCAGACTTAGATACTCTGACAGCCATCAATACAAAACAACCACGCTCAAAACATTGAAAATTAATCACTACTTGCAAAGAAAAGAGTCCGCAATTTCAAATTACGAACCTGTGTTTGTTTTTCACCACTCCTCCCATATAGCTTATTTGGGGCATTACTTACATGTTTATTACCGTGGCGACCTCCCAATCACCATTTACAAGCCATGATACAAGCTCATTTGGAGGAAATCGCTCACAAAGTGATCTCCAAACTCTATTTGAAACAAATATAGCTGTTGCTTTTCAAACTTCGTTGTGCTTGTGTTTACAAACAATGAGGCAGCTTATGCATCTGTTCATTTAGGCCTGTATAGGAATTCACCAATTCTAAAGATAATTTCCTACTCTAAATGATCAGAAACGGTGAAGAACAGGATTGCGCCATGAACCCATGATTAACTGAAGTTGTTTCACCATCTATACTACTACTACTGCTGCTGAGAAAAAAATAAAATCCACAAGAATAGTGTTAAGTTTCCCAGTTTGAGGCCAATCTACCAAAAAAGGTACGAGTTATTCAGCAGGTGCTGAGGCAGTAGAAGGTCGCGCGGTCTGCGGCAGCCGGACGCCGATGCAGCGCTTGACCAGGCCGAGCTCGTCGTGCGTGACGGCGCCCTCTTCACACACATGCACCACGATGCCGGGCTGTGAGCGGGACGGAGGGTGCAGTTCGTGCGCTTCACCTGAGTCAAGTAGCTTGAGTTTAACCTAAGTTCTAATAAGTATCAAAATTCTCCCTGGTTTTTCAATAAAGAACAACTGCAATGAGATTGTCCAAGATACAGAATAAAAAAAGAACAAATACATATAAAATGCAGAATAAAAAGAATTAGTCAAGTTTATGAGCATTATTAAATAGGAGGCTCCAGCCTTCTTTGGTTCTTCCTTTCAATATCATCCTACTATTTTACATTCATATTCGATTATAACAGGAAAAACAGGAACCCACATATAATCATATTATGGGGCAGTATAGGATGCTCTAAACAAGAGGTAGGGACCAAAAATAACCTATTGTTTTGTTTTAGAAACCATTAAATAACAGAACAACAATATGGATGACAAAAAATAAACCGGAAGTATCTATCCATTAGATAACTTAAATGTGTACAAAAAAATGTAAAGCTGCAAATAAACATAAACTTCACTTCATGTAGATTTAAAAATTTTCAATTTTATAGGATCAATAATCATTAAATGGATAAAAATAAATAATAAAATACTTGCACCTTTATGTTCAAAAAAACCCTGTCTTATAGAGAAAAGTTAGAGGAGCTGAGACATTTCATCTCAGATGATGGTCTTTTTAAATAATAGAATTAACTGACAAGCAAATAAGTTCAAGTTTTGTGAGATATTTTACCTGGTGCAAGGTCAGCCAGCGCAGAAAGAATATCATAGTTAATAATGGGCTGACCCTCCTCAACAGGTTGCCAGCCTACAGGTGGGGAAGCGGGTGGGCTGATCAGGAATTGCTTCTCCCGCTTAGGTGGCATCAGATGAGGAGCACCACTCCCAACAACTATAGGCTGGCAACAAAAAATATTTATTTACACCCATGGTACCGTAAAATGGGGTAACTTAGACCGGTGGGGTAACTTAGACCACTTTTCGTTTTTTTAACAAAAACCCCCACAACTCAAAAACTATTTGACATAGAAAAATTTTGTCAATGGGCATTAAAGGCCTAATACTGAGGCCACATAACACAATAGAAAGATTTGAAAAGTTTGCATATCTAATAGGTTAAAAAATTAAAAATGTGACCCATGAAAAAAAGCTATTATTTAGCCTGTCAGAGTACAACCTCCAATTTTTTTATTTTTTGGTTAAATAACTCCAGGTTTTGATGCATTGCAGTAGAACTCTTCTAGTTACATATGCAAATGACAAATTTTAGGAAAGTGTCATAGTTTGCAAATGGGGGGCGCCGCCCCCAAATGGGGTAACTTAGACCACCTAATGTCAGCCCTGACGGGGTAACATAGACCGGCTTAAGTTTAATTTAGCTAGTAAAAAAATGGCATCATTTATGAAAAAAAGTGGTCTAAGTTACCCCATTTTACGGTATTCAAAAATGGTAATGGACTAATAGTTGACAATACAAAAGAATCATGTAATAAGCACTAAGTTCATTATAAATGGAATATCAAACAATGTACAATATATGCAGGACATAAACTCAATTAGGACTAAAATAGAATAACTGAGTTGGTTGTTACTGGTCAAGAATTTATCTGCAAGAAAATACTTTAATGGAATAGGTGGCTAGGAACTCTGATATTTTTGAAGTTGAAATTTATAGACCACATTTAAATAAAGATGATTATCTAAATACTTCATTACCTGAGTAAGATAGCATCGGACAACCTGACATCCAAAGAGGTTGAGGTCAAACAAATGACGAGCAGTTGCTGCCAGGTCATGGTTAGTGAAATTCACTCGTGCACGGGTGAAGCTCTTGAAGTAGTTGAATGTTGCATTAGGATCCAACGCTCGGAAGGCACCTTCAAACTCAGCCTGAAGAGCATTAAATACATGTTAAATGTATTGAAGATTTTATATAAATACTTTTGTATTAAGTTTGCTTATTATTATTATTATTAATCAGATAATTTTAGCACCAAGTAAAATTAAATTTGAAGAACAAAGTTGAATTGTAATTGAATCTTTAAAGAACAAACAGATGGCATCATAGAAAAAAAAATTTTAAGTACAATAACTTTCTGGTCTTCAGCATTACATTCATTATGGGACAACTTATCATCTCTTATGCCTAACTATTCAAAAAATATATATTAAATATGCATATTTAAGGTGTGGCATTAACAATAAGTCAATAACAAGTGTAAACATTTCATATGGAATCAGCCAATCAGGAATATTTGACAAAATTTTCCAAAAACCTTGGGTAAAAACTATTATATATTTAACAGAAAGTTCTTAAAAAGGGCAAGAAATAAGCAGTTTTTCTCATTTTTATGAAAGAAATTAGGCAAGGTCTATGGAAACAGGTGAACTTCACTGCAACTCTGCAAGCTTAAGCATTTTTGTTCCATCCATTTGTATCCATGGCCTCTGCCCAGTGTCCAATTTTCCGGAATGGATCATTGGTAAAAAAATTGTATTCAAAACTATGCAAATTTTATTTACAATGTAATGTGTCATTACCAACTCATTTTAGTCATTTGATAGCACACTAGGCAAATTTGGATGGAAATTATTAGAGCAACTTCATAGAAAAAGTGATAATTTCAATTTGTGTGCAGCTAAGCCTACAAAGCATTAGCATTTGACAATTACAAAGTGGTAGGCTAGGCTGATTGCTGATAGGCCTAAGCTGATTATTTTGCTGATACATCAAGCACATTTCTGCAAGAAGCAAGTGCAAAATTTTATCATAAATTCATAAAATAATAATAAATAGTTCTTATTCCACCTTACTTACCTGTTTATCATCATGATCAAATACTTCAACTGGGAGGTTTGTTACAAGTAAACCCTTAGGTAAAGGATTTTCATTTGATGCTTCAGTTTCACCCTCTTCAGGTTCTTCATCAATGTGAATAGTGCTAAGACGATCTTCAATCAACATTTTATTTTCAATTTTCTGCCTATGGCTAGTCTCACGCAACTAAACTTGAATCACCAATGTATACTAAAATAAATGTTAATAAGTTGAAAATAATACCAGATAATAAATTTTAACAATGAAACCACAAAAAGCTGAAAGGCCTGAGAGCGGTAGGTAATGTGATACTATACTAGTACTATGCACACACCAACACAGCAGAGGAAACTGCTATCATCGGGATTGTGTTTATATACCCGAGCAACGGATATATAGCTACTGACTTACTGAGAGCAGACGCAACTTACTTCCTACGCCGTACTACGGGTACGGTAGTGTTGATACCCGATTCTGCGGAAAGTCCGATCATACGATGAGTTGTCAAATTAGGTCAATATGCACTATAATGCAGTGTTACCGCGTACGTATACCTAATATCATAATATGTTGATATAAAATATTTCGGTAGAAATTATTAGTGCAATTCTACATATTTATGATGATTAGGCACTGTTTACAGAAAATGATTACCGTAAAGGATATGCTAATGACGCGATTCGCCGCACAATATGGTGACTTATGGTCCTGACTCCTCAATCACAGTACTGTCAGAGAGAGGCAGCTGCGTTCATGATGGTTCATCGAGTGAACATCTCTAGTGTCTACCGGCACTACCGCCCTTGATTGCGCAAAGTTATATGGTAAATAATATCTAATTGATAATTAAATTAAAAATAATCCACGTTTAACTTGATCTTGGACTATAGCTTACTTCTATATATACCTCATTACCTCGACTCGAGTATATTTAGCGAGGGTCCCGTCCAGCAGTCAAGAACCCGGCTGGCTTTCTCGCCCCCTCCCCCCTCCTCTTCTCTCCATGAGAAGAGGTAGGTACTATGTAGGTCAGGACTCAGGAGTAGGTTTGTGGGCCAGCCAAAGTTTGAATTTAGGTACGGTATTCAAAATCCCAGCATTTTTTTGTTCACAGTTATTATCTCTTTCATATAACAGTTATATTATTTTTCTTGAAACCCTGGCCACATGACATCATTAAACAACTTGTCAATGTGGCAGGGTGGCCCAGTGGTTAAGAGTACCAAGATTGGCGCAGAGAGGCGTGGGTTCGATCCCAGCTCTGTGCGCCAGTTTCTTGTCTGAATCGGCATGGAGGCCAGGCGGTTAAGCACAGCAGAATTGTAGCAGTGAGTTGTGAGTTCAAGACTGCAAAATGCTATGAATGTTCTGTGATGTTAAGAATCGGCGACAGGTCTACGACTACGACCTAATAACGCTGAAACCGCTATAATTATTATTTAATGTGATTTATGTTGTTGTTTTTTTTCCATTTGCATTTATCTTTACATATACCATGTAGTGTGTCAAGTCATTCAAGTGTACCTATATTTTGTGTCCCAAGTACCTACAATCAGTTAGGATTCCTCATTCCAGCATAGTTTTGAATTGAGGTTTGGAATTTGGTAATATAACTAGAGTGTTTACTAGGTATCCCATATCAACATCAATATTATTTTGACTTTATTTATGCTGTACCTAGCCATTTGCCGCATAAACTTGTTCTATTCATATTAGCCTATATTTCATCTATGTACCACTATTGAAAAAAATATATATTTATTATTCTTTAACTATTTGCACCATTATATTTATTATTTATATTAGCATTTATTCTATTTCTTTGTATAACTGTGTAGTGTGTAAGTTGCTACTTGTGAATTGTGATTGAAGGTAATAAATGCCTAATGATAATGGCAGAGTCAGAGTCTGACATGCCTAACAGTGAAGATGAAAACATTGTCCCAGAAACTCCGACACAAGATCCTGCTGGCCCTTCCTGCAACCTGGACTCCAAGCTTCTTCAGATGAAGACATCACTGGCCATTGACCCAAGACTAAGGTGCTAGAAAACAATGGAACAACTAGGTCAAGAATGGACACACAAGAAGGGTCCCCTAATCCTAGAAGGCACAAATGGCAGATTGGTACCGAATCTGAACAAGAATCAGACAGCTTGATCCAACCAACAGCCTCCCCTGCTAACGCTAACACCATCAAAGCTCCTAGATTATCTGCCAAATGAACACAATATAAATCATTTCCAACCAATGCAACTGACAAATCATCAGGAAACAACAACACGGCGATAAACAACTGTCTCCAGGCACAAGAAAAATCTCCTTGGACCCCATCTCAGTGGCAAGCCACAAGAGAACTACAAAAAGTAATCCATGATTCCTCAATCCATGATGTCCGCATTAACAAGAGGTGCAATATTATTGCAGTGGAATTCAAACCCTCTGAAAAACAGGAACAAGAAAAACTCCTTTCAATAACCAAGCTTGGGAACTGGTAAGTAAAATGTTACAGACCAACATTGGATCTTATCAACTCATGCTTGGGTGTCATTGGACCACTGGGTCTGGACGTCAACCTAGAAGAGCTTTTAGACCTACAGAAACAACCCTGCAAAAGTCAAGATAACCAGACTGCCAAAATTTTCTGGATCTCTGAAAGAAGAGTCCATGGTCCTAAAAGTGGATTTTGAAGGAAAGCAACTCCCAGAAAAAGTCCTCTTTCGCTTCATTGAAAACAAAGTTAGAGTCTACAACCCACCCCCACTCAGATGCTACAGATGTCAAAAACCAAGACACCTCTCCAGTGGATGCACAGCACCCATGCGCTGCCTGCTCTGCGCAGGAAACTATTCCAAAGAAGTATGCACATCAACATCAAATAAATGTGCTAATTGTGGAGGGCCTCATATTGCCAGCCATAGAGAGTGTTGATACAACATTCAAGCTAAGGCAATAGACTCACTGACAAGAGACAGCATGTCCTGTGATGCTGCCAGAAGGCAAACAGACTCGATGTTTAGAAGTCCACTTTCAAAAGACTACACCAATGAGAACCAAAGCAGCCAGTCAGCAAGAAATTTGTCACAACAACAATGGCACCAAAAGAATATTCTCTCCAGACAACTACAATTCAAGCAGATGTGCATAGATCCCAAGGCACTCACTACAGCAGCTTGCCCTCCCCACCAGCTACATCAACAGAAGAGAACACCTACAGCCAAGTGGCCCAGTCTTCAAGGAGACACAACCTCAATGCAAGTCCTACTCGTGTAACCTCTGAACAGCCACCTTCAGTCGATGCCATGGAGATGCTAATCAGCTTAATAAAAAATGAAATCCAGAAACTAAGCATATTATAGTAAGTTTTTAAAAGAAATCATTCATACTGACCTCACAAACGAAAACAAGAAAGAATAGGAATTACTGACCATCAGTGCAACCAGAAAGACTAATCCTAAAAAAAACAAAAAAGAGACTAATCCTAAACTAAAATCATACAAGAATGCACTTCGCCCTGAGAAAGAAGAATCACAACTCACTCATGAGCAACAGAATAAGTCAACCAGGAGTTTAAAGAAAAAGAAAATTTAAATGGCAACCAAAAATATTAATTCCATACAATGAGCAACTGAATTAGAGTCCCAGCTTGAAATCTACCAACTGAACTGCAATGGTCTTAAGGGAAAAGTTTCAGAACTCAAGGTCTATATATACACAAAAAAGCCAGATCTGGTCTGTTTGAGTGAAACATGGCTGAAGAAGAATGAACCCAAATTCCTTGGATACCAGTCACTTTGGGCACATAGAATCAGAGAAAAGGGAGGCCTTGGAATCTTAACAAGGGAAGACGTCATATATAAACCTAAGCAAATGATTCCCTTTCCGGCTGGCTCCCTCGAGTGCCAGGCCATAGAAATATTCACCAACTTCAGCAGGATTAATATTTTAAATGCCTATAACCCTTGTAAAAATATATCATTACAGGAGTTACGACATTACACTAATCGGCTTGGAAACAGTTTTCTCCTCATCGGAGACTTCAATGGACACTCACCACTATGGGACTCTCAAACAGGTCCAACTTCACAGGCAGAAGTATCGAAAGATTACTGGAGCTCCACAATCTTATATTGCTTAACGATGCGGACACCCCTACATACATTGACAACCGTACTGCTACAACTTCTTGTCTTGACCTCTGCATAGCGACTCAAAATTTGGGCACCCTTGGGGAGCTTCATCGGGGCAGTGACATTGGTAGTGACCATTTCCCTCTGGAAATTACATTTGGCTTTGGGTGTGACAAGCGCAACATAGATTCCCGAATAAACTGGGCCTTGAAAAGTGCCGACTGGAGAAAGTGGACTGCTCTGTTTCTCCAAAGCACCATACCCTGAAGTGAAATGCCTGCTCCTCTTGATGTGGAAACCCTCAACAAGTGCATAACCCAAAAAATCATCAGCATTGCAAAATTTGCAAATGACTGCATCCTAAAGACAAGCTGCAAGAGAAAATGCCAACAAATAACCCTATGGTGGGATGAAAAGTGCAAGGCTGCTGTTGAAGAAAGGAAAAGAGCAAAGAACCTTCTATGGAGCCATCCAACTCCCCTAAACTTGATATGCTACAAACGTTGTGTTGCAATAGCAAAAAATATAGCCCTGAAAAAGAAAAAAGAAAGCTGGAAGAAATTCACTGTGTCCCTGGGGAGCACCACACCCTCTTCTAAGGTGTGGCATGCAATTAAGAGCATTTGGGGAAAACAAGGCTTGAGAAACCTTCCAATTGGCTACCACTCCTCCTCAAATTATGAAATAGCAATGCTTTTCCTTGAGCATTTCACACATGATTCATCCAGTGCTGAATACCGTGCTGGGGATGGGGAGGTGACTGGAGAGGTGGAAAGTGCACTGCGTGGTATTCATAAGCCAACTTGTCCTGACATTAGTCTACAAGAGCTCCAGACAGCTATCCAGTCACTAAAGAATACCTCACCAGGGAATGATCTTATTTCAAATGCCTTCCTAAGAACTTAAGAAGGAGTCCTGATTACATCAAAAATGAGCCCCTTAACCTTTTCTACACTAGCTTTGTCAGTGGAGTGGTGCCAACTATGTGGAAGCAGGGAGTCATCTGCCCCATACAGCCTCTCACAGCCCGAATGTCACTCAATGTTTTGAAACGCATGTTCCCAGACTCTGGGGGGTGATTAACAGTGGCCAGCGAGGTCACCTGATTTGAGCATTTGTGATTTCTTTCTTTGGGGACATCTAAAAGAAAGGGTGTTCAGAAGTTGCCTTCACACCAACCACAGCTAAAGGAACGGATTATTGCAGCAGAGGTTATGGCCATACCTCGCCATATGTGTGAACGTGCTGTAGGAAACTTCCAAGAACAACTCCAAGAGTGTGACGCAGCTAACAAACCCCATCTTCCTGATATTGTTTTCAAAAAATAAGTATTTTAAATGATATGTTATGCTAATCTCGAGGAAAATAAACTTTCTTCTTTATGTACCTCCATTACTCTTATATTTCACCTCAAAACTGTTCAATTAGTTCTGCCCCACCCTGTATAAGCTAGCTAACACATTTAAATTGTATAGTGTAATCAATATATAACAAATAGTCAAATAGTTAGAGACTACTTATAACCTTATAAGAATTAGCTAAGCTGCTAGCTATGTACAATGTATTGCCACACTTGATGCCTCTGTACCAAAAACATTCAATTTATTTGAACCTAATACACACTAAAGGCAACAAGTTTATATAACAATTTGTCATTCATAGTATATTTATACTAAACCATGAATAACAATACCTCAATTGATATAAATTAAAGACTGCCACTCAATATATTTAAATATATGAAAAAATAAAAAAAAAATCGAAAAAATAAAAAAATTGTGATTTTTTTATGAAAAAATCAAGTGATTTAATCACATGATTTAATCACATGATTTAATCATTGCCAACCCTGATGTCAACTAAATATTTTTGCATGACGACGAAAATTCATGCAGACAGCATAAAATCCTGCAGATCTTTGGTCTAATGGTGACGTACGATTCTTTTGCTAACAGTTCTGTTAATAAGTCTAAAAAAATAAAAAAAACTATAAATGCGGCAGAGTAAAGCATTTGCGTTCTAGAATATCATAATAATAAGAAGTCGTTTAGCCATTTATGATTGGCAAGACCACCTTCCTTACCATACTCGCCATTTATAAAAATTAACTATAGGTACGCAGCGATAATCTTTTATATGATGGGAGATTGCAAGGTACTTGCTGCCTTGGGATAAATAGGATTGCGCAAAGTTGAGGACGGACAGGGCCTGTAATCAATGAGACCACAACAAGAAGCGCTCAAGAGACAAGACTGCACAGCACCTGACGCTCCAGATAAGAGATAAGGAGCCACGCATGTATGATGTAAGTGCCGAACATATCAGCAGAGAGCGCGTGCCCAGACAAACTTCTTGATACAGCCGACTTGAAGTTTGGTGCTGTAGAACCTTAATATGAAGTAAACAGGGTTGGTGATTTTTTTTATTTTTTTTAAATCAATGATTTTTTTATTTTTTCATGATTTTTTATTTATTTGATTTTTTCATTTTTCAGCTTTTTTGTCTTTTTGAAGTGTTATTTTTTATGTTGCAATTAGCCTACTAACAATAACAGTGTATGGATCATAATGGATGGCCAATAAGGGCACTTATTGCCTTCAATAATGGCCAACAAGCCAAGGTGGTGTTCACCACTTAGGGATTTTTGGGTAAACAATTATTGACAAGTCTATTCATTAGCTTTGTAAAGTTTGTATGGAGCAAGGTAATGAGCTAAATATTGACCATTTAACTGGCTTCAATATACAAAATCACTTCAGGAATGCAGATCTTCTAAACATTGAAGAGTCACACAACAGATAGGTAGCTGATAGCACAGTGCACAGCACTATTGATAGCTCTACTAGTTTTATGTCCTATAAATCTACCAGACTCTACCCTCTATACACACCGACTAGTAGTGACTGAGTGACTGACTGCACTGTTCCCATTTAATTCAGACCAATAAACAAATACTACTAAACATAAACTGAATGATAACCATACACACCTCATACAACTTGAAACGAGACTTGAGTTATGAGAAAAGCTAACACTGTTTGAAATAAACATGTGCACAATTCAAATATTTTATATCCATTTGCTGCATTTAATTATTAAAACGTTTTTCTTAGCTTAGCTTCGTGTTTGTTTGTTTGTTGTTAAAATTGACAACGAAAATTAGCCCACTTCTGATTGCTCTAGAGATCTGAAATTCGGCATGCAGGCTATTTTTGCCTAACAATTTCAGATACAATCATAAAAACTTGCAATTAGAGACCTAAATTAGCTTAATCGAGTAAAGTATATATATATGGTATATATATAGTATGACGTGCGGGCGCTGACGTTATAGACGAGCAGGCGCTGACGCTGCGTATCATCAATATGTACGTCAAGTCATGCTTTTTAGTCCGTGCAGCAACGGACTAAAAAAGGGAAAATAAAATACTTAAAAATACTTTTTTAAAAGACACGTTTTTCTTGTAGACTAAAAAGTAGAAAGTAAATTTTGGCTCGCCCCAAAAAACGTGTGTCCGGCAGATTTATGACTAAAGCGAAAAGCACACAACACACGAATTTTGGAAATTTGATGTTGAACGAACAGCCCGACCCACGTTTTTTGGGGCGAGCCATAATTTACTTTCTACTTTTTAGTCTACAAGAAGAACGTGTCTTTTAAAAAAGTATTTTTAAGTATTTTATTTTATATATTGTCTTATAATTGTAATTATTTTGTTTCTAGTTTTAAATTCACATATTTAAAGATTGAAATTAAATATTTTGATTAGAATACTCGTATTAGGGTGGAAAATCTTTCTTATTGCCTAAAAGGTCAATACAATCTCAACCTCTCAATATACAGGGTGGGGCAGAACCGACTGAGCAGTTTTGAGACAAAATAAAAAAGTAATGGAGGTACATAAAGAAGAAAGTTTATTTTCCTATAGGTTAGAATAACATACCATTTAGAATACTTATGTTTTGAAAACAATATCTGGAAGATGGGGGCCGTTAGCTGCAACACACTGGAGTAATTCTCAGAGGAGGGAGTAACCCTAACAGTGAATTCCAATTGCTATGCTGCAATGTTGCAAAATTTCTTGCAGCCCAGGATGGAAAACATTGTTGAAAATGAAGCATTGGGAGACGTGTGATTCCAGCAGGATGGGGCTACAGCTCACACAGCCCGAATGTCACTCAATGTTTTGAAACGCATGTTCCCGGATGTCTGGTGTCTCTGAGGGGTGATTTACAGTGTCCTGCGAGGTCACCTGATTTGAGCATTTGCAATTTCTTTCTTTGGCAACATCTAAAAGAAAGGGTGTTCAGAAGTCACCCTCACACCCTACCACAGCTAAGGGAATGGATTATTGCAGCAGAGGTTATGGTCATACCTCGCCATATGTGTGAACGTGCTGTAGGAAACTTCCAAGAACAACTCCAAAAGTGTGATTCAGCTAACAAACCCCATCTTCCTGATATTGTTTTCTAAACATAAGTATTTTAAATGGTATGTTATGCTAATCTTGAGGAAAATTGATGTGACCGAGGTTAAAGGTATAAAGGGCCAAGTGAGGTGACACCGTAGTGGGCAGAGCTTTATTACGAACTGAGAACACACTGTACAACGGGTTACCACAATGACTTATCTTGTTGCCATACAGGCAAGCTAAACGCTAAATGGTGATTACCACAAAATAAACTTTCTTCTTTATGTATCTCCATTACTCTTTTATTTTGCCTCAAAACTGTTCAATCAGTTCTGCCCCCACCCTGTATAAGCTAGCTAACACATTTAAATTGTATATTGTAATCAATATATAACAAATAGTCAAATAGTTAAAGACTACTTATAGCCTTATAAGAATTAGCTAAGCTGCTAACTACATACAATGTATTGCACACTTGATGCCTCTGTACCAAAAACATTCAATTTATTGGAACCTAATACACACTAAAGGCAACAAGTTTATATCTGCTGTCTTGCATAGGAAAACTTATGGAGAGAATTATTCAAAGAAGAATTGAACACTACATTGAAAGCAAGCACTTACTACCCCCCACCCAAACTGGATACCAACATTGCAGGAGCATCATGGACATTTTGGCTGTGCTAACACATACTATTAGGCAGGTAACTATAGAGGGGAAGCACAGTTTGATAGTATATATTGATATTCAGGGAGCTTTTGATAGTGTATGGCACCAGAGCCTCATCTGCAAGATGATCAACTTAGAGTTTGACTCCCAATTGATCCGATGGATATACCTGTGTACAGGTTGGGAACTGCCTCTCTGAAATGAAGCCTATCAACTAGGGGCTTCCCCAAGGTGCAGTCCTTTCTCCAACACTCTTTAACATAATGTTGAGTGACCTCCCAAAATCCCCTCAAGTGAAAATCCTTTCCTATGCAGATGACATCACCTTAGTAGCAGTCTCCAACTCTGTGGGAGCTGCCCAGCAGAGGATGCAAGATTATTTACATCTACTCAGTCATTGGCTGGAAAAATGGAAGCTCTCTTTAAACCCAGTAAAGTGTTCCCACCAACTCTTCATTCAAATACGCAATGTTCAACCAGTACATGTTCTCATATAAAACCAAGCCATCAAGAACATGACTGTGCAGAGGGTCCTGGGAATACTCTTTGATGCTCCAAAGCTCACATTTCTCACCTTAAGGATGAAGGCCTCCGAAGATTGGCACCTCTGTGGGCTCTCTCAGGCAGTAGCTGGGGTGCCTCCAGACGTCTACTACGACAGGTATATATCAGTTTTATTTGCAGCAAACTTGAGTATGGCTGTGTTTTATTTAAAATTAGTGAAATCCCTGCAAAACATACACAAAAACTGAAGTTGATTCAGTCCAGTGCTCTGAGAATTATCCTTGGGGCACGTAACACATCTCCTATTACTTCCTTAGAGATTGAAGCCCACATACCCCCACTGGAGATAAGGTTTGATTACCTGTTTCTAAAGTGGTATCTGAAAATCTTGTGCTGTCCTAAAGGCACATCTGGAAATGACATCTGCAATGAAGTGGGTGTCCCTGAGTATAACTTTGCCAACAGTTACTTCTCTGCTAGATCTCGGAGTCTCCTAACCGGCTTGGTTGTTCCCAGGTTTAAAAGAATTCCAAAACCCAACATTTCACCCATACCTCCACATTTCAACTTGGAACTTCACATTCAGCTTTCCATCTAAAGCACCTGCAGCCACGATGCCCCCACAGGCACTAACAGAGGTACTATTTTTAACAAATACTGCCACAATCATTTTCCATCTTATGTGCACATATACACTGATGGATCGAAGTACAGCAATGGTTCTACAGCTGCAGCCATGTATATACCAAGTCTTCAGAGTGCCACTACATGGAGGTTGAACCCTGCCCATACAGTCATCAGATCAGAACTCTTTGCAATATGTTACTCGAGGCCTTGGAGTTCTGCTGCTTGGACCTGAGACTCAGCTCAGAAAATATCCTGCTGTTAACAGATTCCCAGTCAGCATTGCATGCAATCAATAATACCACCAGTCCCTCATACAGGGAATATGTCTTCAAAATTCAAGAGTTGATTCACAAAAGGCAGGCCTCTATAGTACTACAATGGGTGTGAAGGCACTGTGGTATAAAGGGTAATGAAGTGGCAGACAGGGCAGCCAATATGGGTCATCTCAATGCTCAATCAGCCTTAAGTGTGTTAAGCATAGAAGAGTCCCTGACTGTCTTGAAAGGAAAACATCATCAACACTGGACTAGAACATGGAAGACATCTATTGCTTGCACCCAGAAGGGGACTTTTTTGAGCAACATCATGGATGAACCCAGACTGCAACCCTGGCTCTGCCTAAAGTCCCGCAGTATGGAGTGTGCTGCCACTCGACTTAGAATTGGACATTCCGGTGTCAGAAGCCATCTACATAGATTCAACATGAGTGACTCTGATCAATGTGCTATGTGCAACACTGTGGATACTATTGAGCACTACTTGTTGCATCGTCAGCAGCATGCACATGAGCTGAAAACTAATTTAAGATGTATAAATGTAAAATTTTCTGTGCGTGAACTTTGGGGGGAGGGAACTATGATGCTGATGTACAAAGGAAAATCTTTCAATTTTTGATGGTAGGTATACATTTTGAAGTCAGGTAGGGTTAGCAAACTTTAGACAGGTGACCAAAATGGAAATGTTGCTTACATGTATGTATAAGTGTGTATGTGTGTGTATATATTTATATTGGTGTAGTTCGGCAGAAGCTTCTCTTTTATGCAAGTTTGATTGAAATAAATTTAATACATTTTTGATGCTCTGGTCTTCAATCAAACTTGCATATATTTATATGTATATGTACGTATGTATGTGCATGTATACGCATACATGACCTAAATTATCTTACTTGTATTAGTTTACCCAATTTAACTACCAGTTATTGTGCCAAGTTCTATAAGCAATGGCCCTTGCTTTCTGATATTTTTTTCATGCTATGTGTAACTTTTCTCTTACACGCTGCCATGCCCAACCATCATGTCCACTGATTTTTTATAAGCAAGGATAAAGTGGATTGACTTCCATGCCAAGAGGTCCAAAACTGCAGAAGCTCTCAGGCCCAATGGTCATCCTTGCGGTTGTCCTGTGGCTTTAAGTCCACCCAGCGTGGACACCCGGAAAAGAAGAAGAAGAAGACGGTACTGTCAGACTGTCACTCTCTGTGACTGTGAGTGGTGACTGCGCTTGACTTGCCAGCCACAAGTTGATATGAAGTATCAAAAAATATTTTGCTGGACATAAACAAGAATACTATTTGATTTGCCCCAATACTGCATTAAAAATTGAGTGACTTGTTTTCTTATTGTTTTGGTCATGTTTAATTTCCTGATTAGCTTCAACTTCAAGATCTTGCTCAATAGTTTTTTTTATGTATCCAAATTGGCCCGTAGCCTGGTCTTACCTACTGTCTTAGACTCTCAGGTAATCAGGTTACATCAGGAGCTCAGGGCCCATACTTTGAAATTCAGCCTAGATACTTAGAAATTCAGGCTAAGGCTGAATTTCTGATGAAACAATAGTGATGATTAATGCTGGTCAGGTCAGTGGTAATCTGCAATACTTGACTCAGTCACAGACTTGCAGCATTGCAGGTGACCAGATGGCAGATCTGCTGGTCCTGGTCTCATAATGATGAATCAACTTCATGTATGGCATACTATATATCATATTTTATATAGTAATTTATTATTATATAAATAATATTGGTTAATAATTTATTGTATACCTACATTTTAGGTTATTTCTGTTTATGTTATATAATGAATTAAAATAAATCATGGTTTATTATTTTATTAAGAGATGTTATGATTAATACCTACTAAGACTACTATTTATCATTGTTATAGACTTACAAGTACCTATTTTATTATTTGTCTTCTATATCAAGTTTTTAGCTCAGTAGTCTTATCAATCATCACATTCAGCAATTGGATGTATCTTTTGTTAATTGCCTTTTTTCAGGTCTTTGGAGCTTGATAATTAGTAATTGCCATTCATCTGCAAGACTGCAAGAAGAAGCCCATGGTAAAATTCTAGAACTGGATATCCATAAATTATACTAAATTCAATATCATTCCAGCTTTTCAGGCATTGAATAAATCTATTTTATAAATTATAGCTAGTCTTCATAGTTCCCAGTTTCCATGATTTTTTTGAGCAACAAGATTCCTTCTATATAAACAAATTATCTCCTAATTAACTGTTGACAGAAATGAAAAATAAATCTGCAAATGCAATAATTCAAAGAATGAAGCCACAAGATTCTAGTATAAATTACGAATTTTTCAAGCCTTTAGTTTTCTTACTCTTAGTTACGGTACTGTTGCTTGTTACATACCGTACCTATGTAAGCCCTGTTTATATTATCAAAATTTGCTGGTGCCTGTTCTGCATAAAAATGTACCTAGTAATTTTGACCCATTGTGCTGTTTTAATTTGGTTGTCTGACTTGTCTCTTACTCTCTTTTCAGAAATAATTTACCTGTTTACATATACCTAAGGCTGAAGTTTGATTTAAGGCAACTTTAAAAAAAAATTATCATCTGAAGTTTTATTTTGTGGAATATACATTGAAAAATGACAACCACAAGCATGGACATGACAGGATATGGAGGCAGTGAGAGAAGCAGTGGTGTGGGTGACACTGATTATGCTGGTGATGTGGCTTCTGGTGGTATATTTACATCTGACTACAAGAAGTAAGAAATTTGTCTAGAGTAATTGTAAAGTGACCACATTGTTAAGTGCATGAACAATGTATCTATAATTGTACAATGTGTATATTTCTTGCAATATTGATTGACACAATGTATTCAACTATTTGATCAGGAAAAATAAATCAGTTTTATATGTCTGAGATTTTTTCATGATATAAGCATCAATTAAATTTATTTCAAACAATAATGTTTCTTATTTGTGTACTGCAGGTCCTAATTCATATAATGCCCAAATTAACAGTAAAGTATAAAAAGGTTTATTAATTAAAAAAATTAGCATTAATTACAAATAACTTTGAGTTAACCTCCAGTTTAAGTTGCCTCTGTACAACAATTTAAAATATTTTTCTTTAAATGCTCTGTTTATGCTTGCTTCATGTAGCATCCATGCAGCAGCCACTTGTATATAGCTGTGCTAAAGCTTCTATGTTTGGGTTCTGACTAAAAATTCTCATTGAAATTTTTGGAACAAATCGATAAAAGACATGTATAAGGAGGTTGTCAATATTCTAAATAAATTCAATGTTGTCCTCATTTGATGTGATAATTATTTAATCTTTAAGAAAACCAATTTGTGTTTGGTTAGTAACTGTAAAAGTTAGGCTTCTTCATATTGGTTATTTTTGTTCTTTTTGTTTGACATAAACCTTGTGTTATTGGTTGTATATACGGTATATATATGTAGGTACAGTTGTATTGTGATTTTTATTGATAAATAAAAACCTTACCTATTTTAATTTCTCAGGTATGATGACTTGAAGCAGATGCTTGACAGCAACAAGGACAATCTCAAGCTGGAGGCTATGAAGAGGATAATTGGGGTGAGTTAATTATGCTCACTATGTAAGAACTTGCCTTTAGAACTATCTCATGCTGAATTAAAATATTGCAGTTAATGTGGTTATTACCATTATTATGTAATAAATTATCTTTATGATCTTCTTAATCATCCTTAATTAATTAATAAAATGTTCTAGCTACGGTACTTAAATTTTTAAATCTTGACACTTTAAATTTATATTCATGTGTTCATGTGTTTACAAAATAATTTTCAAGTTTTCTTTTATGATTCATGCTTCAGAATTCAAAATCAGTTTTAAATTTATTGAACCAGTTTCATAGTATGAAACAGTGATATGATTTTGTATTTCATCCAATGAATGTAACACATTTGTATTTATATACCTATATATTGGATTACCTTGCAAATAGATGGTTGCAAAAGGGCGTGATGCGTCCGAGTTGTTTGCGGCGGTGGTGAAGAATGTTGTCAGTTCCAACCTTGAAGTGAAGAAGCTTGTGTATGTCTACCTGGTGCGCTATGCAGAGGAGCAGCAAGACCTTGCCTTACTCTCCATCTCCACTTTT
This sequence comes from Hyalella azteca, assembly GCF_000764305.2. Classification (NCBI taxonomy): domain Eukaryota; kingdom Metazoa; phylum Arthropoda; class Malacostraca; order Amphipoda; family Hyalellidae; genus Hyalella; species Hyalella azteca. Next base: position 63,009 of record NW_025939444.1, on the reverse strand, counting down.
CAGAGAGCTTTGAAGGTAAACAAGAAATTTATTTGGTTTCTAAAAAGAATTTGCAGGAATGGGAAAACACTCCTGTATTCTGGTAAAAGTTTTTATACGTCATCAAATTTATGGTTGTTGAGATCTTCAGTAAAATTTTTCAGTTTAAGGCAATTTATTTGGCTTTCAAAAAATAATTTTAGGTATAGGATAAAATTCATTTTGGTGAAAGTTTTCATCATCAAATTTATGTTCCTTGTTGAGATCTGTGGAAAAAGCTTCATAATTTCATATTTATCATTTTTTTTATCATTGATGAATTTCTTTACTTATTATTTTCAAGTATTATAAATACAAATTGAAATATTTGTTGCACAATTTCAGGACCCAAATCAGCTGATCCGCGCATGTGCCCTGCGGGTGCTCTCCAGCATCCGCGTGTCCGTTATTGTACCCATCATGATGCTGGCCATAAAGGAGAGTGTCATGGACATGAGCCCCTATGTCAGGAAGACTGCTGCTCATGCTATTCCTAAGCTTTACAGGTATATACTCCTACTAACCTGTATCTTGCCATGCAAATTAAATGTCCTAAAATTTATTCCTACTATTTTATTAAATTGCTTTTTCTATCCAGTTTTTTCTTTTACCTTGGTTTGTTTTATATTAATTGCTTTGGCCCTTATTTTATTTTGGAGATGATTTTGCATATTCCAAAGATGCAAAATAAAAAGTGTTAATACCAATATTAATTTGTTTAATGTCTATTAATTATCCTAAAAGTAACTTAATATGTAATTTTTTCTAGACTACACTGTCAAGTCAGCATGGTGCAAAATGAAACAACCTGAGAGTCCTGTTGGTCCAAATGTTTCCATTGAGTCAATAGACTTTTCATGTGAATTCTAGATAATTTTGCACCCAAAATTCTTGATTCAAATGAAGCTTTATGAATGTGCAGCCTGGACCCTGAGCAGAAGGAAGAGCTCATGCAGGTGCTGGAGCGACTCCTCAATGACAACACTACGCTTGTCATGGGCTCGGCTGTCATGGCATTTGAGGAGGTGGGTTATCTTCCAATCTCAGTTTTGCTTTGATGACAATCTAATCGGTTGATCATATACAATGAATTTGACTCGCATAAATATACAACTAATTTTTGTGAATTTTGATGAATTGTGGTGACTTTTAATCCATAATAGTTGAGATTTTTTTTACAAATTTTTTGGTAAAAGTATTAAAAGATTTATTTCATTTGTAGCATCTATTAGTGTGTAATTGGCATTTGCGCTTGCATTAATTTTTTATGAAGGTCAGTTTGTACCTTCATTTATTGTATCACTTTTATAACTTTTAATTTCAATAAATGCATTAATTCTGTATCTTGTGTATAAAAAGTAAAGAGTTATTAATCACATAGATTTCCCAACATTTAAAATTAAGTTTGAAAACCATATCCATTGCTGTCATCCAAATAAACTACACATTATTAGGAGGATCTAAAGCCCAAAGACTGCCTAATTGCTCCTGTTCTCCTGACGCTGCCATCACAATGTGCAGGTGTGTCCCGAGCGCATTGACCTCATCCACTGCCACTACCGCAAGCTGTGTGTGCTGCTCGTCGAGGTCGAGGAGTGGGGCCAGGTCGTCATTATCAACATGCTCACCCGCTACGCCAGGACTCAGTTCCGTGACCCCAACCGGGGAGACAACAAAAGCACTGCTCGAGTCTGTAGTAGAATAATGCTAACTTGTTATGTGTCCTGTCAAATAAAGCATTATTGAATTGGACACAGTTCTTCATTCTCATCTACAGGGAAAATTATGACTTTGCTGTTCCAGACTTTCGTCCAAAATGCTGTTATTAGCTCATTTTTAGTTGAAGATGAAATACTCTTAGTCTTTTGACAATAATTTAATAAATATCACGTTCAATATTGTCTTTCAGGGTGATACTTCGACGAACTTCTATGGTGAAGAAAATGATGACGAAGACACCGAAAATCCCTCACCACCTCCACTGGATCCTGACCATCGGCTGCTGCTGCGCAACACAAAGCCCCTCCTTCAGAGCCGCAATGCTGCTGTGTGTAACTAAGCTCTTTTGCCTGCTGCCTTGTTGCCTCTTTTTGTCTTCTTTTCTTCTGAGGGACGTTTTGAAAAGTGTTTGGTCTTCTTGAAAGACTTATAGGATGTGTTGCGTGTGCAATATTTATACACACCTATGCTCGGAATACTTCCCAAGGTTCGATTCGCTAATTGGGTTTGTCTTCTTAGACTGTCCCGTGCAATTCAACAAATGAAGTGTATAAAAATATTTTTTGGAACGCTTCTTCAGTTGAGGTGCCTAGTGAAACTAATAATTTGTGGTCCATTGTACCACAAGTACTACTTTTGTTCTACTTCATTCTATCTTTCAAAATTTCCCTGATGATGATCACCACAACGTCACTCGACTGAGTGCCGCCCAGGCCCACCCCCCTCCGGAGCGCCGAGCCGGTCTTGCCACACTCTGACCAGTTGGGACACTTCCACTGGCTTATTCCATAGATCTTCAGGCTGCAGGCTGGTTGGAATTTCAGCACACCCAAACAGATAGTGAGCACTGTGTCCTCTTGATGATGTTATTGCACAGGCTACATATCCACTTTGGACCAGGATTACTCTCAATATCTCCCGCCAGCAGTAAGTATTCCCTGAGCCAGAGGACGGGTCTCCAGCTCAGCGTCACCGAAAAAAAAAACGGTGTAGCCTGACTGCATTTTGTGATGCAGTAGGATGATTGCTGTGATTTGCATCCGAAGATGGTACTCCCACGACGTACACGCCACAGCATTGGGAGTAGAACGTAGTAAAATTTCCCCACTTGCTTTTTTCATGACGGATTGTCTAGCCTCATTTTTTCTCGAGCAATTCTTTTCATTTAGATCTTATTGATTTATTATTATCTTATTATTGATTTATTATTATTGATTTATTATTATTGATTTATTGATTTATTATTAGATCTTATTATCTTTCTTATTATTTAGATCTTATTTAGATCTTATTTAGCTGTTCTTATTGTTGGTGGTATATAATATTTTAAAACGTTGAAACATTTTTTTGTGGCTATAGCGACAGATGTTTGCTAACAAATTTTTAGATGTTTATTGGTCAAAACATGGTTTAGGTGGCACACAGGTGGTGTATTGCAGATGTATCAGCACGTTTCGTCATTATATTTTCCAATAATTATTGGTTATAACATAGGTGGTGCTGGTGGTGTTACACTTGTATCAGCACATTGCGCCATTACATTTTCAAATAATTTTTGGTCACAACATAGTTTGTGTGTCACACAGGTGGTGCTGGCGGTATCTCAGTTGTATCAGCACATCGCCCCGAGCAGTGAGGCGTCTGAAGTGGTGCGCGCGATGGTGCGACTCATGAGGTCCCACAGAGAGACGCAGGCCATCGTCCTCTCCAACATCGCCTCCATCACTACACAGCGGAAGGTTCACTCTATGTTGCATCGTGATGAACTGACTATTGCTAACATAACTTAACATAACTTGCTGTTGTATTAGCAACATTATATTAGAGTTAGGTTATATTGTTAGTTATGTTAGAGATAAATGAGTTACATTCCTAACCTAACATAACTTTTGAATCGTTTAAATCGACCTGTGTTACATCATTGATCATTGCTGTAACTGTAAATAAAATTGTCTCGTATACAAGCATTGATCATTGATGCAACTGTAAATAAGAAATGTTTAATATTCATTTGGTCTGGAAGATAACAGGCTACATTAAATAGCCAAAACCAAATTTCATTGCCGTAGCGCGAAAGTTCATCATTAAAAAAAATTAATATATAGGTTTTTGTCATTAGAGGTCGCGTAGTTTCTGTAACCACCCTTAAGTTTAACTCTGTTTGTAATCGTCATAATAATTGCTTTATTGAAATTATGAACTGATCTCTTGTGCAGGGCTTGTTTGAACCTCACCTGAAGAGCTTCTTCGTACGCTCCTCTGACCCCACGCACATCAAAGTCCTCAAGCTCGAGGTTTGCTTTGGGATTTCTTCCCTGCAATAACATAATTGTAGTCAGCAATTTATCTAATGCTAATTTTATTTCTGTTGAAATTATCTGTATAAATTTTTAATTGATGTGGAAATCATTGTTTAGTGATAATTATGAAGCAAACGTGCGCAATTCGCATCTGTTAATTGAATTCTGATTGGCTAATAACTCGCATCCCAACTCCTCGGCCTCCGTACCTACCATCCCCATCCAGTACCTCCTGCCATCTCCCTTCAACATCACCTCCCATCCAATGTGATGAGTTCTAACTCTTCCTACCATCCGTCTCTTGCTCATATCTCCACTCACGTTTATTCTAGCTAAGCTGGCCTATCATTTCCACCACATTACACTTACTATGTGTCTATTTCTAAACGTGCTTCGTGTAGAAACGAAGCACGTGTTCCTTTTTCCATAGCTTTTCTTCCGCTATTGTCTCGACGCACACTCACATTTCCTGCGAATGCATGTTCAAGCTACTAAGAGAATAAAGTGTTATTCACCTATAATGAAGCTCGTCTGTGCTTATGCGTTGCCATGTGCAGACTTATTATGATTTTTCTACAGATTTATCCCTTATCTGCGCCTGCCTTGTGAATTAATTCACCATAGTTGGGACCTAATCGTCGTGCCTTACAGGTGCTGACGAATCTGGCAACGGAGAGCAACATTTCAGGGATACTTCGTGAGTTGCAGACATACTTGGGATCCTCAGACAAGCAGTTTGTTGCTGCTACCATTCAGGCTATTGGCAGGTGCACGTCCGCCTTTTCTTAGTTATATTCTACTGAATCTAATGAATAGGAATCAGCATCATTTGATAATTCTGTGTCTAGATATTACTCATCAATATGAATCTATTTTGTGTAATATCTGGATCTAGACTTAAGACTAACATTGCCAAACATTTGCTATTCAGAATATTGATTAGAATAACCTTACTTAAAATAGCTAATTTAGAATCCTAGCTGGACCAGTTGTTAGTTAAAACAAGTCTGATTTTCCTAAGTCAATTGCTTACACTGACCACCGTACTTCAACTGCCGTTTTTAATATTTTTCAAGATGCCCCAATTCCCAGACGCGGTTGTGGTATTAATTTGGTCGCTGGATTAAAACTGTTTTTTTGTTTGTGACTGAAGTACCACAAGAAGTTGCGTAGAGAATATTATTTTTTTAATGATGTTTCTTTTTTGAATAATGTTGATTTCCGTTGTTAATTTTTTTTAATCCGTTAGATGCGCGTCGAGCATCAGCAGCGTGACGGACTCGTGCCTGAGCGGGCTGGTGACGCTGCTGTCGCACCGCGACGAGTGCGTCGTGGGGGAGAGCGTCGTGGTCGTCAGGAAGCTGCTACAGACCGAGGCTGTGCCGCACAAAGACATCATCAAGTGAGCGCTCGGTACCTTAGTGGTGGTGGTATCGTAGATACCAGACCTGGCATCCAACTGCCAGCGTTGCTTGATCAGTTTATTGCAGCAGACAATAATATGTGGTAGCTTGCATGTACGTTATTTAGTCATCCCAGCGAATCACTTTCTGAGAAAATTCGTAAACTTCTAGGCCGATTTCTATTGAGCTAAGCTACTGCTACAAACAAACGCACTCCAATTGTTAATGTCATTCCTTTTGGTATCATTTATTTTTTCTACATTGATTTTTTCCTCCTTTATCATGAGTTGACCGACCTCTTAGCAACTCACTAAAGAATTAATTTCCCAAGATACTTTGCATATTTTATTGATCATTAAACAAATATGCTCATGATGTCTCAATCGGCGACGCAGTAAGGATACGGACTCAACTGTTAGTCCGACGCATCGAACAAAGTTTAATGTGTGGCTGTAACATTCTGTTACGTAAAGAGAGTTTATGTAACATCTACGTTAAGTGTTAGGTTCGTGTAAGTAACAACGTCTTAGTTTATTGTCTAAATTAATGTGACCGGCAGACACATGGCTAGGCTGCTGCCGTCCATCCGCATCGCGACGGCTCGAGCGAGCATCTTGTGGCTGCTCGGGGAGCACTGCGAGAAAGTCCCCAACATCGCCCCGGACGTCCTAAGGATCTGTGCCAAGTCCTTCTGTTCTGAAGTGGGTTGTCGTTCATGTCTGTCTATTTCTGACTTGAGTAATACCATATTGCCTAACCTATGCACATCCTTAGCTTTTGAGTTAAAAGATTCGAACTGGATGTGGCTTGTTTTTTTTTTTCTTATCAACTTCCTATTTTTATGCTTAAATGCGTACATAAAATGATTACGTTTTATTTTTCAACTTTTTTGTCGTGCCGTTGGGAAGCTTCACAATTTTATTTCGCCGTATTTATGCATAGTCGTTCACGAATGTTAATGGCAAGTATTCTGCATACTTTTTTGAAAAGGGGCCACCAAGGTAAAAATTTCGCTCGAATCCCCCTTATGGTTCGTAATTAATGTTGTAGGAAGACAGCGTCAAGCTCCAGATCCTGACCTTAGCCACGAAGCTGCAGCTGAGCAACCCTCAGCAGACGGTGCTGCTGTGCCAGTACGTCTACAACCTCGCCAAGTACGACGCTAATTACGACATCAGGGATCGCGCTCGCCTCCTCAGGGCTGTGGTGCTGCCATCCACTGGCGACGCCCCCAGCATCTTCACAGCTAACGCCAAGGGCCTCTTCATGGCATACAAGCCTCCGCCTCAACACCAGTCAACTTTCAAAGGTGATGACTTGGCTCTTGAAACAATGTTGAATGTGTTACTGTTTGAAATTATATGCTCTTTATTGATTAATTGTTGATGAGTGTTCGACGATAAAACAATCCTGATAAAAATTTGAAATCGCGTAGTGTAATCATTTGACAATAACCTAAGGAAATGAGTAAATATAGCAATGGTGCATGGTTTAATTACATCAAATCTCTGTAATTAAATAATGTCATGGCACTTTTTATGTAGACCGTGAGCAGTTCCAACTCGGCACCCTGAGCCACTTCATCAACGCGCGAGCCTCGGGTTACAAGGACCTGCCCGACTTCCCTGAGGAGGCCCCGGACCCGACGGTGCGGTCTGTGCCAGAGTTCGCAGACTCGGTGAGTCCCAAGCACAAAACTGTTAAGAAAACCTCCAAGACTGCCAAGAAATTCTACTCGTCAGGAAGTGGAGAAAGTGAGGACGAAAGTGACGAATCCTCGGACGAGGAGAGTGAAAGTAGCAAGAACGACGATGGATCTAAGAAAGAGAGTGATTGCAGCAGCACAAGCAGTTCACAAGAGGAAGATTCTGGCAGTAGCAGTGATGAAGAAGAATCCTCATCATCGTCATCATCTTCAGACAGTGATGAGGAGTCGAGTTCTTCCGAGGAAGATAGCAGCGGCAATGCAAAACAGGAGCAGCAATTCGAGTCGTCTGCCAAAAAGCCAGTTTCAGGCAAACCCACGAAGTCTGTTGAATCTAAAACTAAAAGCAACTTGGATATGCTGCTGTCACTCGATGAAGTCCCACCTTCCATTGATACACCAATGCTCACGCCTTCAATGGGCGGCTTCTTGCCAGTGGGTGCTGAGCCTTCTACCACAACCCCTGGCGTCTCAGGACCTGTAGCTGCTGCGGTAGCCCCAGGTTATACCTACGAGCTACTCAACAGAGTCGCCAGTGGAGGCTTGGCAATTAAAGCAACTTTTACTCGCTCGCCTCATCTTTACTGCCCAAAAATGGCTACTGTGCAGCTTTCCTTCACCAATTATTCTGATGAGATCATTCACAGTATCAGCATGGAGACATCCGATTCTAAACTGTTCCATCCATTCCCCAGTTTGAGCAATCTGGCGGTCGGCAACACTGCTCATGCAACGCTAGGTTAGTTTAATTCTTCATCCATGTTTTCAAATGTAGTCTAACATCTTTATCTTCAATGTGTTTTCTCGAGATGGAATTGGGCAAGGAATGACAGTTTGGTTTTCATTTATATATTTTCAACGCTGTGATGATACCATGTAAGACCTCACTGTTCGGTATGTGGCTGTTAATAAACATAAGTAGTTCATATTCATCACTACTACAGCTCCACCCAAACATATGCGTGTTACAAATACCTTCCTCTTATTATATTTAATTACTGAGAGTAATTGTTGTGCATGCGTCGCAGGAGTGGACTTCTGTGACAGCTCCCAGTCTGCGTCGCTGGGCATCCTAGCTGACGGGCGACGTCACGGCGTCGCCATCGCGCCCCGCGTCGGAGAGCTCGTCGCGCCCACGCGTATGGACGAAGCTACATTCACGCAACACCAGGTGGGCTCGTCTACCACTACCTACATCACTCGGTCGCACTGTTTTCATAAGTTGCACAAAACGTTGTCGTATGTAAATGAGCAAGATGTATGTCTTTCACTGCCTTCATTGCTCGGTCGTGCTCTAATAAGAAATTGTAAGTACCGAGCTTCATCTCACGCTCCTTCCTTCTTAGCGATGTTGCCTGTTGAAGAAACGTGGCTGAAGTGGTAAGGTTGGAGACGTGTAAATTGACCAAGCTGCAAATCTATGACCATCGGGAAGACTCGATGAATTATAAATGCAAATTAGACAGCGTTTTCTTGAAGAATTAGATACTCTTTCACTAATACTACCACTGCATGACAATGCTTTCAGATACCACGGTCCACCTCGTGAACCCGTCTTTCATGCTGGATATTTTCAATTGTGTTATGACGCTGTATTTCCTAATGTTTTATTAACTTTGTCTTATTTTTTAAGTTAACTGTTTAACTTATTTTTTACCAAAATAACTTTTGTGCGTACGTGATTTTATTCAGGGGTCCTTACGAGGCATGCACGAGCAGACCAAATCAGGACTGAAGCTGTCTAAGGAGGCGGAGCTGCAAGATCTGGTCGCACCTCTCCTCACCGCCGCTAACCTCTGGCTCCTTCAACACCCACAATCCATTAGGTTGGTGTGACTGCTGCAAGTATATTGTTATCAATGTAACAATCGCAATGAGCAGTGTTACTTACTTCATCATCGTTGCCATTTAGGCTATCATTTTTACTGCTCTTCTGTTTGTGCAAAAAATTGCATTAAACAAACACCATCACCATATTAACACCGCACCACATTAAACCACACACATTGAAACACCATATTAAATAACAAACCATCTTCTCACAAAATTAAACAGGACAATAAAATCCAAAAGCAACACAACCGGACTTTAAACTGAGCCTAAGTGCATTTCGTTCATCATATTTATTGCGCGAGCTCTGAAAATTCATGTAAATGAAAAAGCAACGATGGTTTCATATACAAAGTATATCTAACCTTTTATCTACTCATATTTTAAACGGTAGTCAATGCTATTTCTATTCAAAGGCAGCTAGAGACGGTCAGTGGACCCAGGCTTATTATCGCTTAGGAATTGTCCTCTGTGGCAGAGTATGTATCATAACTGTCCACACGTGCTCTGACGCGCGTGTTTTCTGTGGCCAGACTCTGCGGGAAGACGCTGAGTGGAGGCAGCGTGGTGCTGGTGGTGGTGACGGTGGCTGATGGTGAGGCGCGACTCACCGTGCACTGCGAGAAACTCACGGTTGCTTCCATGCTACTCAAGGAGCTCGCTCACGTCATCGACTCACTTTAAGAATCTTATTCATTGATATTATATCATTCCACTAATGAATAATTCAAATATTTATAATTATTTACTAGTGTTCATAATAATACTAGACTTTTTAGCGTGAGCTCTTAAAAGCCGTCGAATATTATGATAATGTTTCTCTGAATGATTTTAACAATGTTTTTTGATTTGGCATTTCTAATTGAGGTTTTCAGCTTGCGTAGCTTTGCATAGTTACTGTTGTTCTAAGTCTGGAGCTTGGATCCTTGTCCTCACTCCTTCATATTGGACTTTTCCAGTGGTCAAAGCTTTTTTTCAAATATTAATAGATCTACAGAGTATTCAGAAGTGTCATTATATTTGCAATAAATTCTTATTTGTTAATATTATTGAATGTTATATTTAATATTCAATATTTAGCTGGTGTGGCCACATTCATTTATCTGGTTCCTTTAAAATTGACTGAATTCGTTTGATGTTGTGAGAGCTGTAGTAGTGGTATTGGTATTGGGTTTTCTAGCGCTTCAGGAAGTCGTGATCTATTTTGCGCCAAAGTTCCAACTTCAAGTTATTCGGCGCCTACGACATCAGGTGGTTTCAGACTTGTATGGTTTAGGCACACGGTGTTGGTGATGGTCACTGACAATTTCTCCGCTACCAGTGCTGATGTCTGTTTAGCGCATTTCATCGCTCGTCCAGCGTTCAAGCAAGCTGTTGAAGTTTCCTTTTCTACCATAGGTCGTGAGGTTATAATGTGGCATCACGATGGCGTATAATTTGCGCTGGAGGCATTGGGACACCAGTATAAAGTCACCAGAGCAAATCGAATTCTGTTAGGTATCGCTTGACGTTGTCATGTCTGTTTTGTAGTTAACTCGGTGGATCTCCACCTGGATCACAGCAAGAGCTTCGTCTGGGTTTAGCAGCAATGTATTTGGGAAGCAGTTTCTTCGGTCGACGCCGTAGTTAGGGCACTCCGCACTTCAAGTGCAGCACGGTCAGGAGGACTAGAGAGTCATTGCAGTAAGGCATTGGGCGGTGTTCCATAAGGTATCTATGGGTGAGGCTCGTGTTGCCTAGCCTGCATAGAGCTTCATCGATACGCCGTGATCTCTGGCAGGACGCGCTCCAGACTAATACGCTGTCTCACAGAGCTCTCAGCTCGTTTCCCCCCACATTTTGCAGGCATTTTATAGTAGCAGGCATTACGGATGCCTGCCTTGATGATGAGGTAGAAGTCCGCGACCTGGGGACTTCTTCGTTGAGGATAGCATTGTTGGACTTTGGCACGCTGACCGCCGCCTCGTCCAGCATGTCTTTTCCACGCATCCTCCACGTTACTCGGCACCCAGCAGACGCTCACTGATATTCCGGCCACTGCCATCCATATCAGCCTCGCCAAGATTTCCAAGATGATGGGGTGTTGGCTGTTGTATATTCCCATAGATTTTACTACACCTTAGGGTTCATGAATAAGATGAAGTGCTCCTCTTGTAGGTCGTCTATGAGGTTCAGTGCGGAGAGTACTCTCTGGAGTTCAGCTGTGAAGATCGAGGAGTTAGGGTCAGGTCTTCTTGAAATTGCTGCAACGCCGTCTACTGCGAGAACTCTTATTCCTTTCAGAGTACCACATTCCTCATTTCCGTCGTTAAATGCGATTAGGGAGTTGATTATTTATTTAGAAGTTGATGTTAAGCAAGAGAAAGTGTAAGCGTGCAAGGTAAACGTCCTTCCTCCCTCCCTCACGCCGTGGGCTCACTTTCAAACTATTCACCAGTAGCTACTAGTTGTGTCACATTCAGCTAATTCAAAATTTTATACATTTATTGTTGTATTATAAAGAATTAGCTTATTGTAGCCGGGAATACATTGATAGTTATAATGAAAAACACTTTGATCTGATCGTGCGGTATGATCGTCAACGTCGTTCGGTCTTTATGCTCTTCGTTTCCCCCCAACATTGTATAATCAAGCACTCGTACACTCATGAGTTCATTCGAGCTCATGCGACCACAAGTAGTATTTTGCTTTCTGTGTTCGCTCAGATCCATATATTTAAATCCGTTTTGTTTAGAGTTTTCGCTTTCTATTTACAATTATTTTTGTTACTCTATTATCATCCAGTAAAAATGAAATTAGTATCTTTTTTCATTTGTGTTAGATATAATCAGATCTGGCGATCAAATAAACCATCGTTTGAGATCTTTGAGCTGTGGTCAATACGTAGTAAAACGGTACTCGAGATCTTAGGTAGCTTCATTATTTGATAGGCCTTGTCATGGCATTGAAGGTTTTCTTGACTGCTGAAGAAACGTATCTTCTGCTAGTCGACTTTACAGTTACTTAGGTTCATATCGTGAGAGTTCAATTTAAAATTTTTGAGATATTCAGGGCAAAAGGTGTGCTTAAGTATAAACAATCCACGTTTTGCAAAAGCTATCCCATTAAGTAAATCTTAAGAAAAAAACACTTCTGAAGAGGTTATCATTTTTATTACAAATGTGAGGGAACATCACTAGTAATGAAAATAAGAGCTTCCCAAAATTGAGCGTGGCCACTAAACGAGTTATTACACACTGTAAACCCATGGGTTGCAATAGAAGTTTTGTCCCCACCTTCCGTTATAAGTAACAACAATCGATGAACTCTTCTCACGGAGACAGCTGTATTGGTCAAGTTATTTTCTAGCGTCATTCATGCGGTCTTCGAAAATTCTATGATAGAATGTCGAACGTAACACTTGACTTTTATAGATGATTGAACCTTATTTTGGTCGTCATTTCATAGAAGCGTCTCAGATCGGAGGTTCCACACCTTAAGTATTACATAAATTAAATTTTTTAAAAAGGCCTAGCCTGAAGGAGAACATGGTCATGATATGCTATACGTTGTTGCCTGGGCGCGACGCAACTAACCACACAGCCATTTTATCGATACAGATTTTCTCAAGAAATTAGGTTCACTTTTTACTTCAAATTACGAATGCCATTCATGACTCACATTTAGGTGTTGACACTAAAAATTCCAAATGTAGCATTGCTGAAGAATCTTTAACAAAACATTAATATTGCTCTTAAACGCTCATGCTACCAACAGAAATGAGCAATGAAAGTTGAAAGATTGGTCGAAGGCCTCACTTTTCAACCTCTGAAAGATTGCGGGCTTACAAGGTGATGAAAGCAATAATTTTGCGCTGATATTTCAGATTTTAATTATTATATTGTTAGTATTAACCGCTCAAGCGGAAGTTTAAAAATTTCAATGTGCCAAAAATCGAAGTTTACCAATAATATTCAAAAAAGACTTTGGCTTTAATAAATGGGAGAATTTTTTCGAAGAAAGACTCTGAACAAAATTGATTGTGAAAGATAAATTCGGTGATGACATTTCAAACGTGGTGTGACACACAAAAAACACGTGTACAAATTAAGTACAAAATCCCACATACAACATTAACTCCCGTCAATAATTTTCTCTCATTTCTACGTATTTTTGCTGGAGCACTCACAAAATACTCTAATTATTTTTCAAATAACAAACAGCAAATTATGTAAGATTCAATAAACAAAAATAAATAAATAAATAATTTGTATATCTGGAGAATAAAATGCCAGCTCTTTAGCATACCACCCATTTAAAATTGTTTTTATTACAACAATTGAACTCCTGCTAATTGTGTCTGAAGAGGCGCCATGTGTAACTTAAAGTTCGTCATGAACAAGTCGCTCTGAGACAAACTTGGCCATGTTGTCGGTGGAGCGGTCGCCTTCATACGTAGCCTCCATCTTGCCGTCCCTGTACAGCAGCAGCGTCGGGAAGCCTTTCACCTGCGAAACACAAATACCATCATTGTCTAATAATCGCGGAGCATGATTATGGTCAGTTGGTGGCAGAACACAATTTTCATTACGGTCCATTGATTCCAGAGCACAATTATAATTATGAGTCTATTAGTCGCGAAATAGAAGTATGAGTGTTTTTTTTAATTTTTGAATCTGAAGGCTAACTTCATTTGGCCACGTAAATTTTATACTTTGCTACTGACGGTCTCTCCAGTAACCAGGCTTTCAGATACGAATATTATGTGTACTATTTCATTGGTATTGGAAAAAATGAAGGTAGGCAGGCTAGCATTTTACAACAGCACTCACGCTCTGCTCAGAACAAAGTTCCTTGTTGGCAGGCACCGTGCAGTCAACTTCAGCAATCGTGATGCCTTCTTGGCCCAAAAACTTATTGCCGAGCTCTTCATAGGCACCGGCCATCTTCTTGCAATGGCCGCACCTGCAAAAACAGACTTCAGATTAAACTATGGATCAGTTGCTTCTGTGCCAATAAATAAATACCACTAATAAATTATGAAACATAGTTACAAATTGACTTAGTGCCGAATGCACTCAACACCCCATAGAAACATGTCGGCCAAAACATCGAGAACGAAGGCCTCTGTGGTTGAGATGAACTCTTGGCAGGCTCATTCAATTTGCTACGACACTCTTGGCAGGCTCATTCCATCGTGAAATATGGTGTTTGCAGTTGTGTATTGTGTCATTTTTTGCTTCAATAACATCCAGTAGCGGGATTGACTTGCATGCCGTTAGCGTTAAATATGAGGTCGATAAATTTTCTTAAGATAAGTGATCATACGGCGAGAAAAATATAATTGAACAAAGCTTTTTTGTGGTTCTTTCAATTCGGTATACGTAACAGGGTGTTTGATGGTATTAATCCACTTCTTTTCAAATAAAATTAAACTGTCTTGCATACAAATTGAAAAGATCAAGATATACGTACGAGTAGTAATATCACATGCTTATGCATTATCACGAGGAAAAATGAATCAGGCCAAGTGTTGCTAAATTATTGAATGCTTGGTCATGACAAATGGCAAAACCGACAAAATTATGTACTAAAATAAACTTTAGGAACTGATGGAATCTCGAGAATAGTTCGTAGCAAATTGAATAAAAATAACAGCCATCAAGAGCATCTATGTGATGTGATCGCATGGCCGATTAACACGATCTGGCCGCACCAGACATCGTTGCGGGCCTGATGTGGGCGATATCGGGTGACTTTTTCTACGCCTCGCATACGATACTCCATTTAAATGCTTATAGATAGACAAAAAAAAACAATTGAATCTAGAAAATAGCCAATATAGATGCCAGCCAATACTATACTAGTAGAGATAATAGACAATACTAAAGATACTAGCCAATATTTCAACTGACCATGGAGCAAAGAACTTGACGAGCGTGAGGCCCTCAGCAATGGTGGCTTGGAAGTTGTCGGCCGTGAGACTCAACACTGAGGAGGTAACCTCAGGGGGCGAGGGCGTACTGTCGCTGCTGGGGGCTATGATAGTGGAAATATAGACATGACAGGAGTTGAGAATAAAATAATTGTTTATTTCAGTAACATGCATGTGATAAGTTTAAAATATTTTATAATAAGCAAAATTTTGAATGGATTTAAACATTCATAGACAATAGTATTAACAATATTACTAAAGTAATTAATATACTACATATACCATATGCATGAATGACCTTTGATTGATGTCGTCAAGTAATAAAATAACTATAAAAAAAATTAGTTTAAAAACCTAGCATCTGATAGAAGTTATATCAATTCATCACCATCAAGAGAAAAATTTTGGGAATTAAAATCGAAATAATTATACATATGAATAGGTTCAGTAGAAGATGAAAGCAAATGAATGGTTTATATTATAAATTGTTTAAACATAGAATACAATGCAAGCAATTATTTAATCAATAACCTTTCAACGTGCAATATAAGAATAACATGATACGTGCCTTCATCATTCTTGGGGGCATCAACAGTGACAGGCTTGCTGGGCTTCTTTGCCTGGTCAAGAGCAAAGATTCGCAGAGCGTCCAGGCTGCGGTCGCCAGCATACCGGTCTCCCACCTGCGAGGCAAAATAAATTGTCTTTGTAATAACCACTGTCAAGTTGAAGCTCTAACTATAATTACCAACGAAAAAATGCTTCATTATTGCATAAACTTTAAGTAAATTGCTCATAAAATGAAGTCGTTTTCAGATCAGGCCTCCTAATTTTAGTGATAAACTGGTTCAAATTTCCAAATAGAATCAATTCACTTAATGAGGGCTACGCATAAAATTTTCCCGATGGAGGTAAAAAAAAACACGGTACACAGTTCATAACAGACCTGCTTGCCATCAGTGAACCACAACAAAGTTGGGTATCCCTTCACTGCATACTTGGTGCAGATCTCTCTGTGTTCAGTGCAGTCCAGCTTGCCAATGGTGATGTGCTCTGTGTCAGCTAGTGAGTCAGCCAATTGATCCCAAATTGGTGCTAGGCGCTGTAAAGAAAACAGAATATTCTTCAGTTGTCCACCAGTTAAAGACAAAATGATAAGCGTAAATAAAACAGAATATTCTTCAGTTGTCGAATTATCAAAGATAAAAGAAATAGTTTATGCAATTATGATGATTTGGAGAATCTCACAGAAGGTATCTGGCAAATAAGCATGTCACACTTGCCACATACCAGTGAAAGCATACCTATATACAATTTGTGGAAGTTTGCCTTAAAATTAAAATTGTTTGGAATTATCATGTAATAATAATAGCAGAGTTGACAAACCTGACAGTGACCACACCAAGGTGCAAAGAACTTGACAAAGTGATGGCCCTGGGAGATGGCTGACTCAAAAGTATCAGCTGTGTAGATAATAGTGGCTGGTCCAGTTTCTTCTCTCTGTATATATCATGCTTTCATCAGTGATAAGTTCCAGTAAAATTCACATAGTAAAATTTTGGAATTGCAAATATTCATTTACCACAGAGATTTTCAATACCACACAGATTTTCAATACCACACAGATTTTCAAACTGATTTCAAATTGATGCAACATTCTATAAATCACAAAATTTCACAGATATTTTGAGCTGAGACAAGTGAGTAAATAGTGTGTTACAATACATATTTGAAATACCAAGGAGTACCTCCTTCTTAGGTTGATCTGGATTCTCAATGAGTCCCATCTGCTGCTTCACAAACTTAACAAGTTCAGGAAGAGAACGAGCTCCTTTGTATTTCAAGTTGTCCTCAGCCTCCTTGAAGAATTTTAAACTGTTGGGAACGGAAACATTTCATTATTATCATCAAAGCAAATTTAAATGAGCCCAATTTGCTGTGTTTCTAGAAATATACTTGAAATTCATGAAAATCAGTCTGAGAGAAAAAGTTTTCAATTCCAGAGTTAAAAAAGATTAATGGAAATGCAAATTAATGTTGTAAAGTTAAAGTAAAGGGCCAATATTTAAATCAACAATAATTTTGTTATCATTCACCATATCACTTGTATATATACACTAATAAATACATAAATTAGTGTAATTAGGCAGAAGTTCTTCATTTATGCAGGTTCAACTGAATATAATAATAATATATTTTTGAGAGTGATAATACTATATATATATACATTTCAAATGTTACAACATTCATTTTCAACTTATTAGAAGCATTAAAAATTGAAATTTTGTTGGACACAAGAAGATTATACATTTAAATAGGATACATACAACACAAAAAAATTAGTTTAGATTAGTAGACATTTTCAAACTCTATTTAAATTATAAAAAACTTGACCCGACTAAACCTAGCCTCTGTATGGTTAGACCTAACCCTAAACTAACCCTTTTTAATACCCTAACATTAATCCTAACCTAACACTGTTGACATTAACAAGCATATAGCGCAATTGCATTCATCTTTTTGTTGCCACACAATCAAGTATAAACTAGTTACTATGAATATAGTTCGATGCCATTTCAAAATTGCCTGAACTTACACTTGCTGATATGTATACACATATACAAACCCAAGCACAAGATCATTACGTAGGGTATCCAGTCACTTGATGTTGTGAGCACAGAGCTGTCTGCTGAGTGCAGTCTACTCGAGCAACTCCAACATTAAGTGCCTCAGTTTCAGATGTACCCGCACCATAGCCCCCAAGCTCATCATGAAGTTCTTGCCAAACAGGGGCTAACTTTTTGCAGTGTCCACACCTGCATAAAAACAATGACAATAATTTGCACAATATAACCACATTTTTGGCTACGATTTTTCACTTTTACTTGATATTATGAACTGCAAATGAAAAACAATAGAAGGCACTGCATTACCAAAATCTGGCTAAACATTGAAGCTTGATCTTTGCTTCCACAGAAAGTTAAGTTCATTATAATTTATTCTTGCATTGTCAATTACTTTCTCAATGATTTAATTAATTAAAAACATTTGCCTGATCAACAAAACAAGGAAATTCTTTGAATGATATACTTATGATATATAAATGATATCCTTATTTATGTGATAGATTAAAAAATTTGTATGTTGCATTATTCTTACCATGGCGCAAAAAACATAACAAAATGTGGCTTTTCCTTGATTGCAGTAGAGAAGGATTCTTCTGTGAGCAAAGTTGCTGAGCCTTCTTCTTCTAAATCATTTTCATGGGCTGAAATGGACCAAGCCATGGCCCCAAGGGCCAGAATTGGCACAAGATATGATCGAATGCTCATCATTCTAACTTACTACAGGAAATAAGAAAAAAGTAATAAGAAAGTATTTTCTTGACTAGGAACAAGAAAAGTTAATTTCAAGAATCACTGATGAAAAAGTACACAGTTTGAGGATACATTAATAAATTCTTTATATTTTAATATAAATTTATTAGGTGGCAGAGTTGAGGTGGTTGAGAATGGGTGATGTTCTCAAAAGCAAGACTCTAGACTAAATGAATGTTTTAGTACAGCATAAGAGTGATGTTTATGTTAGCCTAGGCCCTGTGAGGTTGGTGCCAGTCATTATGAACACAGTAAGCAAGATTGGAAATGAAATATACTTGAGCTGGGATTTTATTACCTACAGGGTAAATTAATGACAAGATAGTCTTTGAAAATAAATATTAAGCTACGGAAAAAAGTGTGAATAATACCCTTGGCAAGGTGAGCACCTGTTGAAGAGTAGATCTAATAAATAATCATTGTTTAAGATGAATAAAGAAATAATAATACAATATAGAAACAATTATTAAGATAATAAAAAGGAACCTATTATAGCATAACCTAACCTGATGTGGGAATCAGCTAAAAGATAATGACTACCTGGTAACAAGAAAATTGTGAAAGTGATATTAAGCTATTAACTTCCTAAACTTATAGAGTTTTCAGTTTTGCCAAGGTAGCGGGAAAGTTATATTTTTATTAGAAAATAAGGCTTGTAAAATGTGTGTGTAAAATACTAAGCCTAAAACAACAGAGCAAAAGTCATGATTCTAAGCAGGCCCGCTCAAGTCCTAGTGTTTGCATCTGCAGGGCTACAAAGCCTACTAATATAATGTAAGCAACCAAAATTTGAGCCAATAAGAGTTTCTTCTATCTTATTAGTCAATTATTATGAGCAAGGAAAATCTGCAGCTCTGTAGACAATAGACACAGTTAGAAAATTCTTAGCAGTAGCCAGTAATGGCAGCTAGAGTCTCCTAATGTCATTGATCCTGCTGAAAAGCATAATAGTCAATCATAGATTTTTAGCAATAAATTTTCTTGACTTTTGACCAGAGATTCTTTAGGAATTGGCTCATTTTTAATTTTCTCATCTACTCAAGATTTAAACCTATATCTTATGTATGATAATGCTGGTAGCCTACATATGTGTATCCAAGATACTTTGCTGGCCTACTTTTGGGACTCACAAATGAACTTCATGAATTCTAAAAAAATCTCTGTTTTGACACTATGGACTTGCCAACTTCAGTGTTAATATGTAATTAAGTGATATAGGCAGTTCAAAGCTTTGTTCAATATAAATATCCTTTGAGTGTCTACCTACGTCACTGAGGAGCATGGTGGCCAAAAATATGGGCGCACTTGCCCCAATAGGAGCAAGATGGCTGCATGCTCCTATAAGAGCAGGCCAGAAGCAGCAGCAGTGAACTCATCCTGCTCCTATTGTAGCAGGACGAGCACTCTGCTGGCTGTTGCTGCTGCCTGCCTGCTTGTATAAGTCGCATTGAAGTGCACGGCCGCCCAATCCCACTCCCGCCCCTGACCCCTCCACTTCTCAAGTGAGTAGCATTGTAGGGCTGGAGCACTCCAGTGACCAGTCCTCCTGGTGACTGGTGAGTCTAATTGACCAACCATTTCCTAGAACTCTACCAGTAAAAATTGAGTCAAACCGAACTTTGAGTCTTAGTTTGCAAGAATGCAAGTAAATACTGGCCAGCCCAGGGTAAACAGTGAAAGTCAACAATTGTTTTTCATATGGAAAAGGTAAATAAAATAACTCTTCTTTTCTTTGTCACCCAGCGCCAGCCTGACCCAGGCATGGAATATATCTACTTGGCGAGCTGCGACTGAATTTTTCGAGCCGTGGTTTTATGGATTTGCCAGCCAAGATTCCATTTCTTCGAGCCATGATTCCATTTCACCAAGCCGTGAATTCCATATCTTGGCCATGAAAAGTCATTTACGAGGGGCAAATTTATTTACAAAGTCCATGCACGTGTTACCCCAAATCTCTAATTTTACTCTAAAACAGTCAAATGGCAAAGATAAAATTTGTCTTTACTGTAAGTTGAGCATGTGTTAATGCAGTCTGACCGCTTTGACATGACCGGCCATAGTGGCAAAGCAGAGAGTTTTTTAGACTCTCCCTCAAGTTCATTTTTGAGTCCTATAAGTAGACAAGTAAAGCATAGTGGCAAAGCAGAGAGTTTTTTAGACTCTCCCTCAAGTTCATTTTTGAGTCCTATAAGTAGACCAGTAAAGTATCATGGATACCAGCATTATCATACTTAAGAAATTGGTTTAAATCTTGAATAAATGAGGAAATTAAAAATGAATTGATTCTAAAAAAATCTCTGGTTTGTCACTATGATTGACCGCAACTATGCGCGATCTTCAACAAAACGTTTAGTTGATTTGTTTGCATTGCGATGTTTATGTTTTTTCTGCAGGATATTTTAGTAGAAACGGTAAAGCAATGCGGATTACGGAAGTTGAAAATTTGATGAAGTGACAGGTTTGCGAAGTGCAAACTGCAATTTTTCAATCAAACAAAAATTTATGACATTCGAGCCACGAGATTTCATACCTACTGAAATTATATGATATTAGAGCCTGAGCCACAATATTTCAGACAAAAATAGGACTTTTCCAGCCCTGGCCTGACCCAGGCACCCATTCCAGAAATTGGGCTGAAGCCACCAGTCAAGTAAATGAATCAAAAACATCTGTGCTTGTGGTAAATTTTATCAATTTTGTAAGCCATTTGCTTGATTTATTTCATAAAATAAAGAAAACAGCACAATAACCTTGTAATTTTCAAAAACTGCCTATGAAATCTTTTCTACCTGCAATTTTCACAATATCTGCCCACTATTCCAGTTTGGTAATAGCCATAGCAGCATAGCCAGTGCCCATTTATGCCCAATTGCCCCAATGGCCAGTGTTTAGACCCTAAGTAGCTACATCCAAATTTATTGAAAAGTGATACCCAACCACTGCAAAAAATGTCGTAAATGCATTGAACTTGGTGGTATACTGGTATAGGTAATTGGCATAGTACCGCCGTCCGCCGCTACCGCATACCTATGTATTTCATAATTTCAAGTCATGATTTGATGACCCACCATGACCACCCTGGCCAAACGCACTGGCAAGGGCAGGCTTGGTTTGATTGAAATTTTTGCGAAACATAAATCTTTCTCAATCAGGCTCACATTGCTGACGTTGGATTTTGAGTGGGTAATCTCACTGATCAGTCTGACTCTGATCTTAGTTTATTCTGTAATGAACATGCATATCTAATTACCCATTACCATTGATGTACCTACCGGTAATTATTTAAAAGACTACTACGGTATTTATGTTCAGTTCAGATAAAATTAATCCTGAGCAGGCTGAGCAAGACATTACTGAAATATTTTATAAATCTTTTGTTAAATTCTGTAATCTTTTCATAATTGACTATTGCAGTCACTATAGTGACTATTCGCTACTGGTAGTCTCACTAGTCTGGTACCACGTATTACGTTACTACGTACCTAATTATTGGATTGGGTAGTAATGACTAATGAATGACACGTGTGATAATATTTAGTCGTTACAAAACTCAAAACATAGACCATAACCAATGGACAAGTGATTGATTGGAAAGAGCTCTCACATGTGATATTACAGCAAGACTGCCAGTAAATTGTGACCATTCATAGGAAATACTCTTTTTTATTAAGCATTTCTGCCCATAACCTAGGTAGTAATTTACACCTGACTAAGGCTGACTGCTCACTATCGCACTCGCAGCGCAGCCTGCGCAGGTCGCAGGAACATTCAGTCCGTCTTTTTTGAAAATTAATAGTTTAGTAATTCCTTTACAAATATAACCATTATTTAAAACTTAAAAGTATTGAAAATTATTCTGCATGACTTAATATTTTCAAATTATACCATCACTTTGATCACAGTTCAACACAGACATTTCGAAATTCTAAGTGTATGGACTGTTGTGATGGTTGTGACTTCTTGAGGATTCTGGTTCGAGCTGCGGTTGACGACGGACGTGTGTAAGTTACCTAACCATATAGTAAACTGCCATATTGTGAAACACTTTTTCTTTTGTTACTTTGTACTTGGAAATCAGTCAATAGTACTACAATCTCAACTCCGAGTATGTCGCGCCATAAGCGGCGGAAGGAGAGCAGTGTGTCTTCGTATTCAGACGAGGGCACCGGCTCTTCTTCCTTGCCTGCCTTGAGAGCTCTTACTGAGCCCAACTTGCCAATAAGAGATCCACCAAACAATCGCGATCTGATATGCATTCCTGAAACACCAAGCTTGCCATTACTAGATGCATCCACAGTAATTCCAGGCTCTGCTCATGGGAGATCAGCTGCCTCAGATTCAGGCCCTGGTGACAAGACAGTCAAGACTGGCTCTGCCTAAAGATAGTAACTTTGAGGGTTTCTATGGGCATGGCAAAAATGACTTGTGTGGGATCTCCACGAGCTCAGTAACCTCTGAGGATGAGATCTTGACTCCTGCTCAGAGACCTGGCACACAAAAGTACAGGAGAAATTTCACCCAGTTTACCAGAGAGACAGGAGGTCTAGTCCCTGATTCCTCCAGCCTCAGGAAGGTTATCATTATTGAGCCAGTTGCTGACGATCGCCCTATAGAAAAATTTTTTTCTAATGATATAGCCCTCAGCAAGGCATTAGCTGAGTCTCCTTTTGGTAGAGCTGGAATTGCTAAATTCAATAAAAATCTAGGTCGTAAGCTCCTAGTGATTACCTTGCAGGATGAGCCAAGCATTGAGATATCATCATATCTGTTCTGTTAACCACCACTCAACTTGGTTCATGGACCATAAAATGTCGTGTCCCCATCAACCACTCAAAGTCGGTTGGAGTTATTGGGCCTATGGGTGAGGATGTTACAAATGAGGATTTAGGAACTTTCTGAAGCACTGGCTTTAGCCAGCTATACTCAGAGGTGGGCAGTAGCGCGCTACATGTAGCGGCCGGCGGCCGCTACATTTTCAGTAGCGGTTGCGGTAGCGGCTCTACATTTAAGGCAATGTAGCGGTAGCGCCCGCTACATTTTTAAGTAGCGATACGAGGTTTTGCCGCTACAGCGCTACCGCTACATTTATAGATAAAGCCTTTAGATTTTACTTAATAGTATTAAATATTATTTAAAAACCAGCATGATACATACATAATATAAATTACAGAATAAAACTGTACGAAAGATTTAAGTGTAATGTTGTCAACCTCAGCCTGTTACTAGTGTTAACATGTTAGTTGTTACTTGTTACCAGTTACCACTTACAGGTTTTTTTCATCTTTCAGTTTGCTTACAGTTATTTTTATGTTTCACCTTCCCTACATGGATGTCTACTTCAATCTACCAANTTGTTGCTGTTCACCTTAAATCCATCCTTAATCTTTGATCCTTCAGAGACAGCCCACAGGAGTTTTGTTTGTTTGTGAGGTAGCAGCTCACAGTCCCATATTCTTAGACCAACTTGGTCAGAAGAAGCTCCAGGCTGTGCCGCCCAGGCTGGACCTTCGGTAGAATCCGCAATCTCATGTGAGGCATAGTGTAGGGCATGTCAGTAGATACTAATCCGGGATGATATACGAATATGTTTTTTTTTTAAACTCTTCTCATGCAAATAGTCGCACAAGTTATCTTACCTAGTAGCAGCAATCTCTTAACCAGTCCGCTTTTTACAGTGTCTTATCCCTGTCGTTTTTCCCACAGATGTGTGACACCTGAACACCAACGTCCGGTCGAGGGGCTACCTTGGACAAGTCTCCAGAGCTCCTTCCAAATTTCGACTAAAGAAGAAGACTGTGTCTCTTAGAGACTCTGAGTCAAACAATTTTGGATTATCAAAATTGAATTGTCTGCTTCTTGTAATAATGTAGAATGAATGCAATGGCCTGGCAGGGCCACTGTGTGGGCACTGCCTACTGGCCACTGGCCAGCTGAATACTATCAGTATCTGCTGTATAAATAAGAATTATCTGCCCTATTTTACATCCAGGTTGAGCCCATTGAGGTAGGTGTGGTTCAGAATCAGATCATCGGATGTGGCATGGAACACATATATATGTAATCTACCTAACCTTTCAAGTTTCAAGCTGCAATTGAAATTTGAAGCTCTATTGTCATTTTCAGCATGCCAAATTGCCAATTGCCTAGCAAATTGCTAAGAATGAGAATGATTGGCATGGGCATCCACTACTGCCCAGGTAGCAGCAGATACAGACTAGAGACAACATTCCAGATTTCCAGCCTCCAGGTCAAGTCAAGTCTCAATATTGGTAAAATACCTAACTAAATTTAAATAAAGAAAAAATAAGCAATATAAATTCATCTTATCGTAATGTTTTAGCGGCTATTCCTACAATTTCACAGAATTTTATTTAACAATATTACTAATAAAAGTGAAAATCTTTGTCCATATGAAACTAATGAGAGAGATTTAATGTTTTTTTAAATTTTAACCCTCTACTGCCTTAGGTAACTCACTAACTCTCTAGGAACATGACATTTAATTTAAATTATATGCAAAGTTTGTAAGCTAAGCTATTGACTGCAGAAACTTGAGGACTGTTGTCACTTGTCTGCTACAGAGAACAATATCTAGTTCATGACTACAGTACATTTAACCCCTCAGGCAGGGGAGACTTCTGATATGTGCAGCCAGTGCAGGCTGCAGCAGGCAATAATGGCATGGAGATGATGGAATATATCTACTTGGCAAGCCGTGACTGAATTTTTCAAGCCCTGGTTTTGTGGATTTGCCAGCTGTGATTCCATTTCCTCAAGCCGTGAATGCCATATCTTGGCCATAAAAAGCCATTAACAAGCTGCAAATGTATTTACAAACTATGACAATACTATTTAAGGTCATTGACAATCCAGTTCATTGGTCGACAACAATTTTTATCAGCACCGCACACGTCGCAGTATCTGTTCCAAGATGTTCAAAGCCTCATCACTATTCACTTGTAGCATGAAGGGCTGTGCGGGCCACAGGGCAGGCCAGCCGGGTTGTCCCTCCAGAAACTGTCGAACCTGCTCTTAAAGCTGTTTACAGATGTTGCTGTGACGACCGACTCAGGCAGACTATTCCACATGTTAATTACTTGCTGTGAAAAGAAGTTGCTCCGTATGCTGAGTCAACATCTGCTTTTTGTGAGCTCAAGAGAGTGGCTTCTAGTATCCCTGTTGCTTGATAACTGGAAGTCTGGAACTTAGGCTTTAACACCCTGTACAGTCCATGTGCATACTTTTATGTATAGATAAGGTCACCCCACAGGCGCCTATGCTCAAAGCACGGGAGATGCAACGCTTCTAGCCTCGCGGAGTATGGCAAATCTCTGATCGAAAAGAGGAGCTTGGTGCCCCGTCTCTGAACGTCTTCAATGTCAGCCCATAGTCTTGTGAAACAGCTGTCAGGTAGGATGTCCATTTTCAACTATGAGCCTCACGAGGCTCTTTTAAAGCTGAACAAACAAATCTTTTTTGAGGAAGTCAAAATTATGCCAAAATTACAAAGTCCATCTATGTGTTATCCCAAATCTCTAATTTTACCCTGAAACAAGTTGAACATTGAACCTAACATTTGGCTTCACTTAAGTAGCAACTGAACACATGATAATGCAGTCTGACCACTCTGACATGACTGCAGCTATGTAATCTTGGTAACATCTGTAATCTTCAAGGAAACATTTTGCATTGACTTGTTATTACATTTTGCAGGATATTTTGGTGGGAACATTCAAGTAATGTGGATTGGGCTATCATTGTGGAAGTTGAAAATTTTATGAAACGACATGTTTGCAAAGTTGCAAACTGCAATTTTCCAATCTAACAAAAATACATGACATTAGAGCTGCAAGATTTCATGCCTACTGAAATTCTATGATATTAAAACTGGGATATTTAAAAAAATATAACTCAGTACTCACTGCAGTGAGTGACAGAGAGTGCATTTTCTCGTTGACGAAAACTTGAGGTCACGGACAGACAGACAGACGGACGGACGGACATGGCGAGCACAATAGTGCATTTTTTCCATAAATGAGAAAATGCACTAAAAAGTTAGACTTTTCCAGCCCTGGATGTGTGTCGGTGTTTGTCAGAAGACCTATGGGATTTTGCGCTCATAGGTGGATTGTTCCTGAGCGCCCCACTGCTGAGCTTGCGGTGCCTGACTGTGGGCTTCAATTGTGGGGTCAAGTTATTATTTTTATTCTCTTACTCGTGCAGGAAGCCAACATCCCGTGTAAATGATCTCTTGTATTGTACAAGTGTCTTAGTTTCTGTTGCTCTTCACCTGTCCCTCCTTGTCACTTTGTCTCTTTGAGATGCTTACGCTGCTTCTTTCAAGCCAGCTTCAGCAGGCTGGACAATTGAGACCTTCCGCCCCTTGTGATTGATGATTAATCTGAGATTCTGAATAATTGAGATCTTTGCCTTGCTGGGGATGTTATATTTTGACCTCCTGTGCAAAATAGCTTGATAGCTGAAGTGCCAGCAAACCATTATGCTACTAATACCACAGTACATTTTTTTGTTACCTTATTGTTTATTTATCCTCATTTTTTAACAATCCTGATCATAACAGAATATACAATGTACATGTAATATTTTAGCTGTGTGCCTGATGTTCCTTATGAGTGACACATATAGGTATAAGTTATATTATTGAGTATTGACTTCTGGTGATGACATGTTAAATATTGTTATTAATGTTAAATGTTTTAGGACATGTTAAATATTTTTTAATGATGCAATGAAATTTGACAAATGGTATAGATATGGTGCTATTGCATTGCTAATGACACAAAAACCATTAAATAAAATTATTTCTTCATAACTTTGTATTTCAGGCAGTGGAGGGTTAAACATTAAAGGAAATGTAAAACAACATGAGTTTTTTGGATATTGGAACTATTAGCCATGATAGAGAAATGCTACATACTCACACCCAAGCCTGAAGTACATTTACTTTTTGAACCACAACTAGAGCTTTCCTGTTATTTGTGGAGCTGATGATTCCCACTAGATTAGTTATGTTATATCTAATTGTTAATAAAATTGTGTGATCAGATGAAATTCATGGTAGAATTCAAATCTTACAGAATATAATTTAAATGCTCAAAATGTGAAAGCATAAAATATTAAGTATGGAAGCTTTAACTGCATTACTCTTAATATTATTGCATAACTTGTCCCAGGTCATATTGGTCATGCTTGTCTTAGAGTAAGAAATAGTGCTGCTTAACAAGGACCTGTTATTTGCCTCTGACCAGCAAAGTTTTCCTGTGCTGAATCATGCCATAAAGGTACTTTTTCTTCACAATTTACCAGATGAGCAGGTACCTCTGCCGCAGCATGTCTAGCACAGCTCGCCAGGCACCTGAGATTAGTCTGTCTCTGACTTTCAAGCAGACATGGCAATGCTACTTCAGCCTGCCACTGTAGTGCAGCTTAATGTTCAACAGCCTGACTTGCAGAGTTTACACTTCTACCAATTAGATGCCTATATTTTTTTGTCAACAAAGAAAGCATCACAGTTTCATTCTGCTCATTTTTTCTTAATTTTATTTATTTAAGTCTTTAAATTCATGTTAGAATTTAAATAAAAAAAACATCTGAATGATTATAATGGAAAGCTTCTTGATAGAATTAAACTACTTTTTTAGTATAAAATTATATTTCATCAAATGATGTCAGGTACATTACGCAATGCTTTTAACACCCATCACACATTAGTAAATTCCACCTCTATAATACTATGAACACTTACTGCTTGCTAATCAAGGCAAGATAAAAAAGTGAATACTTATTTTAAAATTTTATAGATTGGTTCTAAATTGATCATTTTTTCAAAAGACTAATTTTGGAAACAATATGGTGTCTGTTGCTTTAGAATTAAACTTCCACTTGTTTATTAAAGTAGATATTTAAAAATTTGGTCAATTCTATTCCTAATTTATGGCAATTGCATTAAGGAGAGCGTCTACCCTAAAAAGTAGAAATTTTTGGCTTCTCAGGTTTTTAAGCTCATCTTAAAGCTTACTTTCTGCCGCATCGAACGGTACTAGAACCATCTCTGTACTTGATTTATGCTTTCAGGACAGATCCCAACAGGGGGTAGGGTGGTGGGGTCCCTTCACAAAAGTCTATGGGGATAATTAGCCCCGTGATAGCCATATAAAATGGCTATCACTGGACCTGCAGCTCAGTTATCACTCAGCCATCATGCGGAAAGGTGTTGATGTAGTAGTCCTATGCACCGCTGACTGACTTTGAAGTGAGATAATGCTTACTTCCAGTATCTAAGCTACGTTTACATGCCTTTACATAGCATGCCGCGGTTTTTTGTCTCTACTGAAAAGTTTGAAAACATGAAAACCTCTCTCACAGCAAACCTATCTCCTCCTAGAGTTTTGAAGCTACATCAATGAGACATATACCGTTTGATTTGCAAAGAAAAGATCTACAAACTGGTTGTGGGCTTTTTTCCAAGTTTGTTATAGTTCTGATTTTATTTTGCAATAATATACTTTTAAAAATTACTTTTCAAAGACAACACTTCTAAAGAATCCAGTGTCTCCAATGTTAAAAATGTACAATGAATTTCTCATTTTATTTTTGAATATTAAAAAAATTAATTTTTCAATTTTTTTAAATATAATTTTTTTCGAAATTATTTATTCTGTCAATTGATTCATGCACTGCCTCCGACTTCTCACAAGTGTGCAACAGGTAAAAGTGTGCAAATATCAATTATAAGATTTGTAGCTGACGAAATTATTTTTTCAATTTTTTAGTAATAAAAAAAAATTATTTTTTAAATCATTTATTTTGTCATTGGATTCTTGCATTGTCAAAAACTTTGGGCAAGTGTGCAAAATTTCAGATCGATAGGATAAGTAGAAGTGTGTTAAATTTTGATTATAAGATTTGTAGCAGACAGACAGACAAACAAACAAGAAGTGAAGTTAAAGAGAAGTGTTGTAAAAAGGGGGGAAAGTGGAGGTAAAATAAAAAATTTCTAAGAATTTTGGACAAAATGCTCCCACACCCACAAAAATGAGAAATTAAAAAAAAAACACAACCAGTTTGTAGATATGGTCTTTACACATCGAATGATATGTGTTTCAATGTTGTAGCTTGAAAATCCTAGGAGGAGATAGGTTTTCTAAAGTACCCCATTTTGGCCGTTTCCTAAGAATTCCATGTTTTCTGTCAATTTTTTTCAAAAAATTTACATGAATAAAACTGAGTTTTTTTAAGGTTTACACATGTGTACCAAATTTCAAATTGATCCCTCTGTAAATTACTTAAATAAAATTTAGGGTAGATGCTCCCCTTAACACGTTGACTACGATTGCTTCATTGTGTACTATTATTTCATTTTTTGTACTTTTTTTTAGCGGGGTTGCCAGACAGTCATTTTTTCCGGATAAATTCCGTGATTTAGTTTTTCTCAATTGCGTTGGCCGGCTAAAATTTATAATAGGGGTACTACCTAATTAAGTTTTAAATACTGAAAAAATAAAATAAATTGAATTTTTATAGCGGAACCTACAAATAAACTAGTATATATACATTGAATTATTGCCCTTTCTGCCTTTTTTGTTCTAAGATTTGGCCGATTTTGGGCAACCTGAATTATGTACCACTACCTCCTGGAGAAATACATTTCGTTGTACGCATATGTACCAATACGTAGTCAACGTGTTAAGGATGGCAAATTTGTTGTAATGGAACCATAATGTGATCAATGATACCTTACTTGTAGTAATTACTGCTCAAACTTTTGACATTAGTTATACTTATATCAGTTGACTGTATTGAAGATGTAAATTTTAATGCTTTTAACTTCATGTCATTTTCACTGGTATTTTATTGCTGAACAGACTAATAAGTAATAATTAGATAAATTGTATTCATTTCAGGTTAACTGTTTAATTTATGTTTCTTTTATGACTATTATTTCAGAATTTGAGAATTTAATATATACTCTAGAGACTAACATGTCTGATATAGAAGAAGATCCTGCATCTATTGAAGAGTATAATAACTTTCTGACTTCTTTGCATCGGGTGCGCATGAAAAAGTTGGGACCTGAGAGAATGATAGCTAATCACACAGCGGCTGTAAACCATGCTGCCCCCAGAGTTTATCGTAAGAAAATTTTGCAATGGATTTGAAAACAATTTTATTGTGTGATTGTTTGCTGTTATTTTGTATTGCTCATAAATATTAAAAATTATTTTTCTCACTTGATTTCTATTTTATTGCCAATTTGATTATGATATCAGTTAAGAATTATACATTTAATTTTTCATTGACTTATAATAACCATGGATTTTTTATTAGTATCTCTTTTATTCTAGTGGAAAAAGAAATAAAAGCTGCCTGCAGTTCAGTCCACACACATTCCAAGAAGAACAATACTGAACAATATGAGAAAGGCATCACTGACCTGCAGATGTGTATTAACAATGCAACTGCTGTTCAGACTGCTATCAACAACCTCTACATCAAGGCACAGGTCTGTACTGAAGTATTCACACCAAAGTCTGATATAGTTATACCATTTCCACATGAATTTGCCACTAGTAGTAATTTTAAATTTTATACGAGTCGCCTTGAAAAAAGTAATTGAACTGAAAGAGAAATGCACTTGAGAAAATTGCATTGTCTCCTAATTTTTGTATCATTAATGTTGAGGTAGCTTAATGCCATCTAACATAATTAGTACCATGAGCTTAAATAGGAATATTGTGGATGCAATTTTCTACTGCTGGTTTTAGTGCAATCTTGAAATGCTATAATTTTAAGAACAGCCTTGGAAAGCCTCGTAAACCATTTTGCAAGCTGATATATAGGTATATAAATACAGAATTTCAAAATTGTGATGCTGAAGCTTTAGTTAACTTATTTGTAAGAAGTGTGAACATTGATCAAAGACCAGCATTATTCAACCTATCTAGACAATTTGCAAACTCTATGCAAAAAGGATGTCAGCTGAGCATGATAAAAATACTACTGTGTATTGTCTTCTCATTTTAGTTATTGTAGGCTGTATAGGTACTTTCCTGCTGGTTTTGATATTTCCTTTAATATGTTTCTAGCTCCAAGAAGATGTTGAGAAACATCTTGGTGATTCCAGTGCAATTCTGAGCCCTGAAGTCAAGTGAGTATAAGGTGCTTGACACACATATTTTTTTATCACTTGTTTATATTCGACCAGAGCATACTTCTTCTTACTCAGTTTTATCTCCCTAAATAAAATAATATGTATAAATTTTATATTGTGTCATGCAATGACACGCAGGAAATTTTTTTATCTTTTAATTCATTCATTCAATTTTGCTCTAGTCCTACTTTTAGTTCTACTTTGAACTCGGTAAATTTGAAATAATGGCCGAAATTAGAATTGAATTAAAATATTACACGATGATAGCCAAACTTTCTTTATAAGCACAAACTTCATCTCTCTGTTTGAAAATCTTGTTTGCAAAATGGTTACATATAAAATGTAATTCTTCAATTATTTATATTTATCTCTTAGTAATGAAAAATGTTAATAACTATAATTAAATTTTATTGCTGTACAATTTTTTCTCACTTGATAATACTTATTTCTGGGCTTCCAAATCACAGTGATTCAAAACTGTACTCTTGTGTTCAGGTCACTTCTGAGCAGCAGCCAAGAATGCCTCATCCAGCAGGCAGAGTTACGTGAAGTACTGGACAGTATAGCACAACGCCGCAAAAATATTCTACAGAAGAGAATGCAGGTTGCTGAGCTCTATGAGCACGTCTGTGACTTGTGGCATCAAAAGGAAAGGAGGGACTTTACCAGGCCCCTTAGGACGGACTCAGAAGAACTAGCATCGTCAGTTGAAATTCATATTTAATTAAAGTAGATAATCGTCATATGAATTTTTATCATGTAGACAAACATAAATTAATGAAAGTTCACAGAATTCTGGCTTTTGGTTTTTTGTTTCTTTGCTGAAAGTTTAAAAAAAAATGTGATTCTTTCTTTGTTTAAAATTGTTTCTTTGCTGAAAGTGTAGATATGATCTCACCCAGGCCAACTATTACACTTGGACATGACAATAATTGATGAATTTGGATTCATTTTCAAAAGATTGATGTTCTCCCATTTCTACAGCTTGCGTCAACGCCTAAAAATCAAAGAAGGCAGGGTTGAAATTATGGCGCACTTATGCCAGGTGCTCTTCCCAGCCATCTTCCCTCGTTGGGGCATGAACCCGCGTATAATTGAGGTGAGAGATGCTTAATTATTTTAATCAATTCTCATGATTATAAATTGCAATTTGAATTGTAAAAAAAAACATTTCCTCCGTGCACTAAAACTCACTGTTTTGATCATGATTTTCCTTTCAATAATATGATTTAAACAAACTCGTAGTTGATTAACGCCCTGTAATTGTATGTCTAGGTGTTGGAGGCTTGTGAACTTGTCTGCAGTGGGCAGATGTCTACACTCGACCAGTGCAAGGCCATTGTTGATCGGCTACATTAAAACTCAAACAGGCTTTTGTTTGAGTGTGGAGCACACAAAAACGTGTGTTCTATTTGTTTGAAATTTATACAAAAAAATCAAGGATTTCTAGTAGTTAAGTGTCCTTTTTGTAGAATATTTGGCTCACTTGATCATACTAGGTTTTCTTAGCCAATCAAATTTTGTATTGGGGAATTTGGTCTGCAATACAGAACCAAATTGCATGGCATTATACAGCATGTTGAATTTCTATATTTCTCCATACACGTGTTTATTATGATGCTCCTCTAGATCGGCAAGGAATTATATGGGCATGGTTGTGATGTTCAGCGTTGTTTAATGAATAAATCACTGGGAAGGTATGAATAAAAACACTGTATAGCCGACTCAAAATCGATCACGAATACGTAATGATGGCTTTGAGTGTCTACCACATACATTCAGCATTCGTCTAGTTGTTATCGAAAGTATCTTTAATTCCACTCCAAATGTGTGCTATTATAAAGGTTATGACTAAATAAATTAGAAATATTTATTTTTAAAAACAATCTTTTTTTTATTAACGCATTGAAGTGAAAGAAGTGAGGGGAAATATGACGTCTATAAATCAAATGTCTCTGTGTGAAGACTCGGAATACTCTTACGTGTTGCTTACAGTTACTGTACGGTATCGCAGTGGTTAGCGCCGCTGTGTGCGCAGTAATATCGCCACCGTGATGAGAGCTTGCCGTGAGTTCAAGCCTTGGCAGCTCAGTTCATTTCTCGGTGTCACTGGCGGGCTGTGTTCGCTAAGCATAGCTTGGGTTGATGTCCTTAAACGAACTCAAGGTACTTGTTACCTGGGGGATCTAAATCATAAAGGTCAGGTATTTCAATCATAACGTTATTGTGTTCAACTGAGGAATATATTCATGAATGACTTCGCTTTTTTGTTCAAAGTTCTTCTCGCAGTGAGGGTGGGAATTTCTTGAAGTGGCCTTTCTCAATGAGATAATCTAAAACATCCTGATGATAAGTAGGGGGCGAATATGACCCGGTCTCTAGCAACTTTCTTAGTTTTTGAGCCTCTAGTTTTGCTCTGTGCCACTCTTCCAGCCATGAACTGTACTCGTGAGACTTAACTTTGCTCGTCCTGTTGGTGCCAGCGCCACCTAATGATTGCATGACAGTTACTGGAGCCTTGCAGTTGTAATGTCGAACATCTGCTGTCGTAGGCGAGTCATCCTCGTTGAGTCGGTGCAGGGTGCGGCACACGCTACACTCAAAATTTTCAATAAAGTTAATTTTATCTTCGTCGTTACCTACACCCCATGCACGATTATCCATCGTATATTTTAGAAGTTTATTACTTATTTTTCCGTCCAGTTTATGTTCAAGATGTTTTTCGTACTGTTTGTCATTTTCCAGCAGACTTTTGAGGTGCTGAGCCAGCTCTTCGGGAGAATTGAATTTTCTGATATCGATGATGGAGTTTGTGTTGGGCATCCAGTCCGACACAGTAGGTGAACCCCAGTACAGCGGAACGCTGCCCAAAGTCAAAGGACGCCACAGCTTCTCAGTGATGTAGTCTTCACATGCTGCGTTCTCTATTGCCAATGCGAACTTGTACCTGAAACAAAATTTGTTGTACTAGCAGTTGATACCGAAACAAGCATAGTAGAGACGTTTGATGCAAACGTCTATACAACGTCTAAATATGCAAACGTTTGATTAATATTTATTGTCATGGAAGTCTTTGTTATGGAAGGTAAAAGTAGTGTTATTTTCGTATATTTTCCACGAAAGACTATGCGGTTGATACATGTTGCAACCGTCAAGAAATTAAATGTCATCTCATTTTTGATCGCAGTAACGGATGTTTATATCTAAATCGACGTGTCAGTACCTGGCAACAAGTGACCGCAGATCTGGGTGGTCCATGCCCTCAACTCCGTTCTTAAGATGGCTCGGCAGTTTCTTGTTGTTCAAGCAACGTCCATATGAGTCCACCTGCTCAGCATCAAACTCGAGAAAATACCGATGTCAAAATTTAGGGTTAAATTATCAAGTGCAAATACATTCAAAACAGTATTATTCGTTGGGGAATTATTCAAAAAAGATTCGCTTGACACGAAAATTCCAGCCTAAGAATTAGTACGCAGCCAGGAAACGATCAATGTATCAGATATGAAATTCTAACTACCTTGATGTGCGTGGCAAGTTCACGAACAAACGTGTCTCTATCTGAAGGCGTGTCGCAATCTGACTGGATGTATATCACGGGTGCGAGTCCGTCTTGTAGAAATGAATTTTTGTTGCTTGTGGAAATGAATTCATCCAACCTTGTCAACTGCTTCAAGTCTCTTAAATACTGCAAGGTAATGGGTTCCGTAGAAAATCTGCTGAACGTTGAAGTAAAATTAAACAGATTTAACACTTCTTCGTGACACAGAATTGGATTATTTTTTGGAGATTCTTCGTGAAGCAGTGACCATATTTGACTATTTCTGCTAAAAACTGGGAGGTTTTCAGTCCTAAAATCACTTCCGTAAAATAAAACTGCTGTTTTATTCACGTGTAGGTTAGACAAATAACTTTTATCTGCTGTAAAAAAACATTTAAGTTGCCCGCATGTTTTGTATTCACTGAAAACACCAGTAAACGGAGTCCACCACACAAGCGTTGGATTCAAATTATCCCGCCAGATTAGCTCGCCATTTTGGTCCATTTCTGCTTGAACTTGGACTAACTGCATTACTACAGCAAACAATGGGCATATGAAAAGACAGAGCGCTTTATTGCCCATTGTTATTCTCAATAATCATTCAAACTTTATCTCTTCCAAAATAGAAGGGGTCTGTAGCACAGTTACTTCATATACGGTTTTAATTGACCAAGAAGTTCTAGAGACGCTCTTCAACTAAAGGCAACATATAGACTGGGTAATTTTTTTATCTCGTGTAGGACGAAACGAAATCCTTATATTTTCTTTTTTGTGCTAAAATGTTGGAATGAAGTATCTCACGTGGCTCTCGTCATTAATAGATAATTGTCAACCAAGGCACGACGTTCGAGACAGTCTCAACTTCAACTCGGGCAAATGCTCGTTTCGTATGATTTGAAAAAATATACCAATTTTGTTTTTAAAGTCCGTTATTCCACTCAAAAGTGAGTGAAATGCAATGAGTTTATCCTCAAGTGTTGAAATGAATTGGGCTGATAACTGTTATCTCGTCAGTATATAGATATTAGTATTGTATATTTTCAGAATGACTTGAACTGTTCAAGAGAATAAATTTGAGTACGTATGCTATAATTTTAGGAAATTTTCGTCAAGTTGAAATATAGTGAATATTGTCTAATTTTACTTTACACTGACACGTAAAAAATTTAAACTGTTTTGCTGACGCGCCGCAGTGGATGATAATCTCATCCCGTATCCTTCTTCCCTGAAGTAGACGTGGAATAGCCAGACGATGTGTCGTCCCTTGACCCTAGCTCCCTACTACCTCTTCTAGTGCTGAACTTCAGCTGATGGAAGTATGTCATACAAATGCTTACAAGCCTGTCTGACGTAAAGGCCCATAAAACGGTGAGATATTTTTCTTTTATCTGCTGCTAAAATATAAGTAACAAGCCCATAAAGTATAAAAATGAGTTTTTTAAACTTTATGATGAATTACAAATTGAGCCTTTACCTTAAGCCTTAGGCTTAAGGCTTTAACTTGAGGGCTTCTGGCATAGTGGCAAAGCAGTTTTTAGATTCAGTTCAATGAGTTCATTTTTGACTTCCGCATATCTATGTAGCATAAAGTAAGTTAAGAAATTGTACATTTCCTACCTCTACAAAGTCTCTGAAAAAAATGTGTGAAAAGTGAGATTTTGGAAATGTACTAGCCAGTAGCCACTAGGCCAGGGTAAACGCGGTATATCCCGACATCGTGGGTAATTCCGTCACCTCTCTAGTTTTTCCTTTATATTAAGCTTTGTTTTAGTTCCATGCGTTTGTTGATGGTTGAAATGGTGACGTCATACTCACATACTGCATACATTTGCGCGTCGAACTAATGCCAAAACACTAGGTCTTGGCCATCTAGCGGGAAAATATTGAGATCCAAAGTGAGACAATGCACTCTACCCAGTGAGATCATTGAAAAATGTGTCAAATTTGACAGTTGACCTTGCTCTACCAAACAGTGAATAACTTTGTATAGGAAGAATATTATGGTTTGAGACCTTTAAATACGTCTGTGAACAGTGTGGAATTCTGTATAGTTAATATATTCTCATGTTAATATATGAAAACGTATTGAAAAATCAACCCTACCACCGCGTTACACCACCTCACCGGTATTATTGCAGATTAACTACATCCAAAAAAAAGGGTGTTTTTTTTTTAATTATATGTTTTTTGGGGTGTAGATTACGAATCTGAAATCCATTTTTGGCGGTCGGCATCGGAAAACCGATTTTTTTCGCGACTTACTAATATGGGGGTTACGTAACTTACGTTACCCACTCACCTTTATTTACTAACATGGGGGTTACGTAACTTACGTTACCCACTCACCTTCTTGTGGACTAAAAAGTAGAAAATAAATTATGGTTCGCCCCAAAAAAACGTGGGTCGGGCTGTACGTTCACCATCAAATTTCCAAAATTTAAGTGCTGTGTGCTTTTCGCTTTCATCATAAATCTGCCAGACACACGTTTTTTTGGGGCGAACCATAATTTATTTTCTACTTTTTAGTCCACAAGAAAAAGGTGTTTTTTTAAAAAGTTTTTTAAGTATTTTATTATGTTTTACCTTCCCTACATGGATGTCTACTCTAATCTACCAATCTCAAAAATTATCCACATATACATATAAAAAATCAGTCTTTTGTTTGTATATGAGATTGGTAGATTAAAGTAGATATCCATGTAGGGAAGATGAAACGCAAAAATAACTGTGCAAAAATAACTGTAAGCAAACTGATACATGAAATAAAATGCTTAAAAAAAAACTTTTTAAAAAAACACGTTTTTCTTGTGGACTAAAAAGTAGAAATAAATTGTGGCTCGCCCCAAAAAACGTGTGTCGGGCAGATTTATGATTAAAACGAAAAGCACACAACACACGAATTTTGGAAATTTGATGGTGAACGTACAGCCCGACCCACGTTTTTTGGGGCGAGCCATAATTTATTTTCTACTTTTTAGTCCACAAGAAAAACGTGGTTTTTTTAAAAGTTTTTTTTTAAAGTATTTTATGTATGAAAATGCTGGTATGGTATCCATGATACTTTACTGGTTTATTTATGGGACTCAAAAATGAACTTGAGCACGGGTCTAAAAAACTCATTGCTTTGCCACTATGAATTCATACAGTTTTATACTTTTATTGAAAGCTACCAGTCTACTTGTAATTACCAACTTACCAATCATAATTATCATGGTATCATAAGGATGGCAAATCACTCTGATTTGCCATCCCTGCATCTCTGGGCCCAGCGCCATAGCATATTTTTTTTAACTCTGTGGCTCCAATAGAAATGGTCTATTTCATTATGAAGGTTGAACTTATTGAAGTACTAATTTCAAGGTAGCAGCTAATTTATAGTTATTAGGTAACATTTAATAATCATAACTTTTATCATAATCATATCATATAGTGATATTAGGGCTAAATAATAAGCCTGGTGTTCTTATATTCTTGTCCTTTTTGTGACTTGTTATGATGAGGCCAAAGTTCAGGAGTAGAAAACTTTTAACATCAAAGTTGCTGGAGTAGTCAAAGCACTTCTATGTTGCTGTCCATCAATTCCAATAGAGATTAGAATTTACAAACAATGTAGGGCTTCACAGAAATAGTAGAAGTTTAGTGAAACAGCTATATAATTATTATGTCGACATTGAATGGTGCAATGAAAGTTTTGATGTGACTTCTCACCAGTCACCACTACTGTAAGATTTTTATTGAAAAGTGGCAGCAATCAGCTAGTTTTTACCACGTTTTTCTTGACTTCGTTTCGTGTCCGTCTGTGATGATCAAATCTTGCGATTTACCGGTCCAGACACCTACTGTGTGTTCACTCACAGCTGATGCTGTGCATCTTGTTGAACACTACTTACTGTACTGTGTGCCGTCAGCATATAGTATTATCTGTGTATTGCCTTCAGCATATAGTGTTGTCTGTGTATTGCCTTCAGCATATAGTGTCATTTGCGTGTTGCCTTCAGCATATTGTGTCCTAAGCTTATTGTGCCTTCAGCATATTGTTTATTTATAAAGTTACGTATATTTTCAGTTCCGTGTTTGTATATTTTCAGTTCCGCCTATTATTCGTAGTTATCTGTTCATGTTATAAACTGTTAATTAGTTGAAGTGTTCTGTTACCTAGTCATTATTGTTGTAGTTGTCTCTGGTTAATAGATACTTGTTTATTTGGCTTTCATTTTTCCTTTGTTGAGGTTCGGCGGTAGTCGTGGGCTCAAATTTATCGAATCCATTTGGAGTCGTCCTGATTTGAACTTTACATGACGTTCTTCTAAAATAAATTTCTAGATTTTTACTTTGACAAAATTTCAATATAAAGGAAAGTCATAGATTATTGATGGATAATTAAATACATATCAAGTATTATAAGTTTTCTGTCTCATGTCCCTTGACAAAATGTATCTGCGCGCTGCACGGACGTTTGCGTGCGCAAGCTGGGATGGCCAGAAATTGCGCCGACTGTGCGCAGCAATGGCTTAAAAAAGTCCTAATGCATGGGAAAATTCCCCCAAAAACATACATCATCCTGAGTGTGGGTCCTGTACTCCTGTTAGCTTGCAGGTACAGAAAAGTGCTATACGGCTGCTGATATGAAGCTTGCACCTTGCAGTGAACAAGGTCATTGTAAAAGCTCAATGGCATTTACATGGATACGGTAATAGCACATCAATAAAAGAAAAACCAGTAAAAATCACAGAAAAGGTCATTTATTCTACATCTACATCGTCTACAATTCTACAAAGGAAAAGGAGAATTTCAGATTACTGTTAGTAATAAATGAGTACACTCTCCATGAATCAAATGTTTCAAAATTAAGTTTTATTTCAAGTTTCCCAGATTACCCTGTCCCAGGAATAATTTGAGATGCTTTTATTTTGCATCTGGTACCTCACGAATAGCATATGGAATTTTTTTAAGGTGCCATGTAATAGCCCTTGCAAAGAGCTATAAAATGAGCCCAAACTTGTTTTATGAAATGTTTCATGGTAAAAAGTTATTAACAAAAAACTCTCAAGACCATCCCTTATTACCCTGTTTGACGGTACTTTAGTGGTCTAATTATAGGACTCAAAAATAAACTTGAGGGAGTGTCTAAAAAATTCTTTGCTCTGCCGCTATCATAACTATGTATCCATGATACTTTGCTGGTCTACTTGAACTTAAATAGCATTATAGGACTTAAAATTGAACTTGACAACTAGTCTAAAAAGTTCTCTGCTGTGCCACTATGGCCTGGCCAGCTTTGCCTTTAGTATTTAGGTCACTGCCCACTGTCCTGTGGCTCAGTGGCTGAAGTCTGAAGAATAAAAGTAAATTTTGAATTAAAAATTTTACTTAAATATTGTGGCTTAAAACAACAAAATCATATATTTTATGTAAATTTGGAATTCTGTGGCTTGATGTGTGGCTTAATTAATCATGAAATTCTGTGGCTCTATTAATCAAGCTGTCACATGGTGACAACCCTCAGATTTTTTAGAATCAGTTCATTTTTAATTTCCTTATTTACTTGAGATTTCAACTAATTTTTTATTACCAGGTTTTTCTTAGCTCGCTTTCGTGTCCGTCTGTGATGATCAAATCTTGCGATCAATATTTCACCAACTTTCCCGCTAGCTAGCGCTCTGAAACTTTTAGGGAAGCTCAGCTCCCGATGACAATACAATAATCAATAATTTGTTGCACGTTTCCAGGCGTATTTATTCATGAAATGCATGGAATTTATTCAATGTACCCCCTCAAATAAAATTTTCTACAGAACTTCGAAAAGAATTTTCTTTCGTGCATTTGCGTGGCCAACTGAAATAAAAGGAATATTGTGTAGGACTAAAAAGGAGAAAATAAAATACTTAAAAAAAACCTTTTTCAAAAACCACATTTTTCTTGTGGACAAAAAGTAGAAAATAAATTATGGCTCGCTTAAAAAACGTGGGTCGGGCAGATTAATGATTAAAGCGAAAAGCACACAACATACGAATTTTGGAAATTTGATGGTGAACGTACAGCCCGACCCACGTTTTTTTCTTCTCACCAGTCACCACTACTGTAAGATTTTTATTGAAAAGTGGCAGCAATCAGCTAGTTTTTACCACGTTTTTCTTGACTTTGTTTCGTGTCCATCTGTCATCAAAAATTCAAACCTTAATTTAGAGCACTTCTAAACATCCTAGTAAGTTGAAATTTGGCATGCATGCTTATGCTGCCTAACAATTCAAGATTTGATCATCATAAATAATAATTAAAAAAAATGTTTTTTTAATTTTTAAAAATAAAAAAAAATTAAAATTCACGGTTTGGAATTAAGTTTTTTCTCGAGCATCCACACTTGCCAACCCTGGAAATTGATTTGAATTGCTAAAATTGCTAACTAAAAAGTAGTAAATAAATAAATATAAAAAATATTTTTGAAAACCACATTTTTCTGGTTTTTACAAAACTAAAAATAGTGAAATAAAACAAAATAAAATTTTTAAAAACCACATTTTCTTAACAGATATAAAAACATTTACTCTTACAGAACATTACATAACATTTTACATAACTTAAATGTTATGTAAGAGTGAATGTTTTTCTTTTTTGTCTGTTAAGAAAACGTGGTTTTTAAGTTTTTTTATTTGTTTTATTTAAACTCTTCCTCAAGTTCAATTTTTAGTTTGATAAGTAGTCCAGCGAAGTATCAAGGATACCAGCATTATCATACATAAGAAATTGGTTGAAATCTGGACTAAATGAAAAAATTAGGAGTGAACTGATTCTTAAAAATCATTGGTTTGCCACTATAGTGGCAAGTTGAGTGCAGTTTTCTGAGTGGCAAATCCTGTGTTGAAAGTATTTTTTACTAGAATATTTGGCTTCAAAATTACATAATTTCCATGCATGGGAAATCTCAAGGCTTCAAATTCATGTAACTTGAATTAATTTCAAATTAAATAACTTGTAATTATGCTAGAAATTGAATTGGAACTTTTGCTGTTCAGTAATATGTATATGCATTCATAATTTTGATACTAAAAATCTTTTTCATTAGTCATGTAGAGAGCATTATAACATGCTTACTTTTTTAGATTGAAATAAAAATTTTGTTGTTGTAATTTCTCTATTCCAGTTCATGATCTTCATATTGGCTTCCATGGCTTTAAAAATGGAATAGAGACTTAGAAACTCATGACTTTGAAAATCCAGTCATAGTTTTGAGGATAGATTTTTTGTATGCCTATGCATATCATACTTCTGACCATTATTTTGCATTTTACTCATAAATGCATAATGACCTATTCAACATCTTAGAATAAATTTCTTTAAGAAAATATAACTCAGTACTCACTGCAGTGAGTGACAGAGCGCGCGTTTTCTTGCTGACAAAAACGTGAAGTCATGGACAGACAGACTGAAATGACTAGCACAATGGGGCATTTTTTCCATAAATGAGAAAATGTGCCAAAAAGGAATTACAAGTGATTTTTGCTGGTTAACATGCCAAGTTTAATTGAAAACAGCATGATTGAATAATTTAAAAATGCGCCAAAAAGGAATTACAAGTGATTTTTGCTGGTTAACATGCCAAGTTTCATTGAAAACAGCATGATTGAATAATTTAATGGTTATTTAAAGCAGCTCAGAGAGTTAAAAATATTTGAGGGTGATGAATTGACAACAGATTTAACTGGTGTGGCTTTATAGTTTGTTATGAACATAGCTTGTTTAGTTCTTCACTCTTATGAATTGCAATTTATTCCTTACAGGTGCAGAGGCTGCTTGCATATTTCAGAATGGACTTGCTGCTTCCAGTGTTTCAGCTTCTCTATTTTGTTGCTCACTTTCTTGTGAGTGTTCTGCAAGCTGTGTATGGAACCTATATGGATGTACTACAAATCACCCATTTCTTATACCAGAAGCTCACCCATACTGTACATGGTGAGTAAATAGTCTTCAATCACTTGTAAGGTTTCAGTCACTTTCACCTGAAACACATGAGAATTCTTCATGGGCATAATGCAATTAACAGCTTCAAATTGAAAACATTCATTCAGCCCTTTAATTTTGTCTCTTGACTTGATATTGAGTCCCTACAAAGTTAGAACCAGTTCTGAAAATGTCCCAAGAATATTAAGTGAATTTGCATGAATTTATATTTTTAGGATTTGTATGAATTATTAACAGCTTCAAATATGAATTGAAAAAATATGAATTATTTAAATTTGAAACTAATCTGCTCTATTTTTGTATCTTATGATGTGGGAGCCTAATTGAAATAAATGAAGGTTTTTCAAAGTGATCTCAAATGAGAGTTAATCTATGCTTAATCCTGTAGTTTTGAGCCTCTAATTGTACATTTTTACTGTAACTCACAGAAGATTAAATTTTTCTTAAATGCAACATTTTCAGCACAAGAACAATATAATGAGGGAAAAGGCAAACTACCAGAACACCCGGCAGTGGTTTTCCTTCCTGGTCATTATTT
The DNA here is from genome assembly GCF_000764305.2 of Hyalella azteca. Taxonomy (NCBI): domain Eukaryota; kingdom Metazoa; phylum Arthropoda; class Malacostraca; order Amphipoda; family Hyalellidae; genus Hyalella; species Hyalella azteca. Next base: position 19,534 of record NW_025939444.1, on the reverse strand, counting down.
GGCAGCACAACTGCCACAGCTTGTCAGTCTAATGACTGCCTTTGTTAAAGCTGGGGCTAAACAGATAACTCTTTACGATCCAGCTGGTAAGATCTGCTATGATTAAATATCCATATTCCGGTGTTTATAAGGTGCCAAATTACCATATTTAATTGATTTACACATTTTTTATGAGGATGCATTGGGATATTGGGCAGGGTGGCCCAGTGGTTAAAGTTCAGAGTACTAAGATTGGCGCAGAGAGGCGCGGGTTCGATCCCAGCTCTGTGCGCCAGTTTCTGGTCAGAATCGGCGAGGAGGCCGGGCGGTTAAGCACAGCTGAATTGTAGCAGTGAGTTGCGAGTTCGAGACCTCAAAATGCTGTGAATGTTCTGCGATGTTAAGAATCGGCGACAGGCCTACGGCCTAATAAACGCCGAAACCGCTATTATTATTATTATTAGCTTTTGCTTCTTAATCTATTATAGTGTTGTAAGCCTACTCTCAGTGAATCTGGAGTAAATTGAAGAATGGCACCTTCAATACCTAACAATTGAATGATTATTCACTAAATTATGCATAATTTCATTGTATTTTATTTATCCTTTAATATCCTGTGAGTTTTATTCCAGTAACCAAACAAACTTCTTCTGACGTTTTCTGTTCCCATCCTACAATGCAGTACCAAACATATATACTTGAGGAAACAAGCCTAATATCATTTATTAATGACAAATTTACCAAAAATTTCATTTTCAGGAAAAATTGAAGAACAGCAAGATGAACTTTTACTGTGCCTGACGCGGAGCTTGCCCGGCAGCTTATTTCTTCTCCTCCAGCATCCATTAGAGCAAATAAATGAAGAACCCCAAAAAGAACAGGTATTTTAATATCCTCAGCAACTCTTAACTTGTATTGACTGCATTTAACAGGAATCATCGGGCTTATCCTCTAGTAATACCGAAAAACTGTTTATATTTTATTTCCTACTCTTAGCTTTGAACGAAGAACACTATACACATTTTTCAACAAATTGCTCTGATAGAAAATGAACATCACTCAAATTTATCCGTGAATTATGCTCACACTTGAAGCAACATGTAAATACCGATTCTCATTATTTATTTTTTTTTTCATCGGGTGTTCAGCACAGAGCGAACGCATTACTAGATAATCAAAAATTATTTCTTGGTTATGGAAGTTTTAATCTTCTACACTTACAGGCCCATGCCCGGTCTTTGGTGAAAGGAGCAACAGCCCAGACGCCTGTAGTATACGTGAGCATCGTCAACTGTGACAGCGGCGTGCGACATCTATTGAACTGCGTCAGAAAATTGGCTCGTCAGCCCCACAGCTCCCTGACGAATCTTAGTCCGCATGACTTAGACTCAGTTTTGGCTGTCAGACAAGTGTCTAATATTGAGTGTCATGACGAAATGAGTAACTATTGCAGTGAAGAAACTAGTAGACTGGTATCAAATCCTTCATGTAACGAAAGATATCTAAAGAACCCTAGACGTTGCGCTCAGAGTGCAGTTTCATGTTCTTTTGTTGAACAAAAATCGTTATCATGCATGCATTTAGTGAGACAACAAGACCCAGACATGATGATTGTAATTGGAGACTACATGAGCAGTGGCGGGTTTCCTCCTTGGGGATTACGGCTTACAGAATTCGCACAAACGTCAAGCCTGGGACGCATAGATTCTGCCGAGCTTCAGAATTTATTTCGTTCATATGCTGGAATAGAAAAGCGGTTTGGCAGGTAACTTCCTCTCGGATATTAAATGTCATGGTTGAATGTACAACTCTTTGCCTCGTTTGTTTTTATGTTGCGTTTGATTTGATAACAGCGTCAATATTGGTTGAAGATTTTTTGGCTAGAAATCAAATTTAAATATTGGCTCACAACGGTTCAAAAAATTAATGTGCAATTTCCTTGCTCCTTCTCTGCACCACCACTGCAAAACTCTTGAATTTTCAAATAATTTTGACGTAAGGCTGGAAATTTATTGCGTGTACTAGCTTCTTATGTTAATTTTCACTCGTTTCGTTACAACGAAAAACATCCCAACATCCGCCGATGTACTATTTGATATCGACGGCATGAGGAAAATCTCACGGAAAATTCGTTTGAACGTGAATCGTGTGCAATAAGTCACGGGCCTATAGGTAGATAAAAACTTCGTAATTCTCAGTGAGTGATGCTGCTACTTACATTCCTTAGAATCGTTGTAAGTTGAAGAATACTTTCCAATAATAAAAATATACAGATTGACTTTCTCCTTGATACCTACGTGTGGAACTCAGCACCTGCACAATAGATGACAGCTTTTTCGTGCTGTCAACTCACGATTTCACGAAAATGAAATTGATACAAAAAAATCCTCAGCATCTGTTTATTAACTTAGGAGTTGCTGTTGGGGCCTCGTTTCTTGCCGAAGCTCTGTACGACAGTAACGAAGCGGCGGTTATATTGGATACGTCGCTTGGCACGGCCGGTCTTGCTCTTCTTCTTTTCCTTCTTGTCCACCTTGGGAGTCTGACCTTTGACTTTACCAGCACGTGACAGCGAACCGTGCACCTTGCCTGTCGAGAATAACCCACTAGTGACACAGCTCCTTATGCCATATGTATGAAGGATCTTCAAACAAGAGCAAATCACTACATAGAAAAATACATTTTCTTGAATATTCAAGGACAGCAAATATAATAGGCCTATTATAAAGCTGATATTTCTCACAGGGCTCTGTTATGACAAGCTTACCTCCAAGAAGAGCAACATTGCAGTCTAGGGTGTCAGTAGTGAGGAAACTGACGGGCATGGCCTCATCCTCTAGGGGAGCACCATGAGCAAAGAGGCGGATCTGAAGAAAAGTCACATTTGAGCACAAAGCATTGGTCCCATCAAAATAGATGAAATTAAGAAAACAATATGGTATACGATACACTTGTCCTGAATAGATGATAAATTAAATAAATCAGAACAAATTTGGGGCGAGATTATACTCACTAATTACTTCAAGTAATTTACAAAATGGAATAGATAATTGATCTGCCATGTAGGAGGCAATGCACGACAGAATAATCAGAACAAAATTGGGACTGCAATTAGCAATATTTATTGTTTTTCTAAGCAAATAATAAATGCACTGGGTGAATAATTACCTCCTCCTGGTCAGCTCCTTCAACATCGCTGAGGAAGGTCTTGACATCAGCAAGGATGGCTCCCTCAGGGGCGTTGTACACATGCAGGGAAGTGCCTCGAAGGAAAAGCTGCATCTTGAACTGCAAACAAATGTAGAAGTTAGTGAACAGTATAAAATGCATGATATTTCCGAACTTAAGCTCAGAGTATCATAATCGGTCTCAAGCAACATGCAGAAAATGCTTGGTTGCACTATTTAATTGCAATACAGTTACGAGTTAATTGTGTACAGTTACATTAATTTATTTCAATCCCTCAGGGAGATAAACTATTGAGGTGTTGTGAGAGCTAATCCCCTAATTCATTCCTTCAATTTTTACCTTGCTTTACTGCTTGCTTCTGGCCATTTGTTTCCCCAAGCACAGAATTCAGCAGCTATGGACCCAATGCAATCAGCAGTATCAAATCCAAGTAATGATTTGCTTGCTACAACTCCTACTTATGAATTTGATTCAAGCTGCAAAGTGCTGCATGTAGTAATTGACAAATGTGAAGGAGGAGAATGTGTGACTACTTTGGCAGGCTGACTTTGGCAACAGGTATTACACCCAGAGGTGGGCAGTAGCGCGCTACATGTAGCGGCCGCTACTAGCGGCCGCTACATTTTCAGTAGCGGTAGCGGCTCTACATTTAAGGCAATGTAGCGGTAGCGGTAGCGCCCGCTACATATTTAAGTAGCGATACGAGGTTTTGCCGCTACAGCGCTACCGCTACATTTATAGATAAAGCCTTTAGA